>NC_133597.1:3070228-3386617 GCF_964106895.1 Numenius arquata
CTATACAAACACTGTCAAAACTCGAGGCAGTTTTTTGAAAACTTAAAACGTAGGGCTTTGATTCAGCTTCTGCTGAAAGTCAGTGGTGGAAACCGAGTTCTCCACCCCTCACCCTCCCCAACCCATTCTGCTACCCAACACCAGCGCTGTGCTGCTGTAACCAGCCATTCGGAGAATGACAATCCTATCGCAGCAGAACCCAGGCAACATCAGTTCTCCACTAAATGCTTCCCATCCACGACCCCTGCATCCCAGAATTACATCGCAGACATGATTTTAGGAGAGACTGTAGGCTGGAGAGCAAAAACTGGGGTGTAATTATTGAGGACCATTGGAAAAATTGGGAATGTGCAATAAAAAGAGCATTACCTCTTTTCCCGCTTTCTCGATCTCCACCGTCACTGTGCTGTGGTTCTTGTGCTCCTGGAACATGCAGAGGTAGCAGATGCACATCTGGTCTGTCTGACAGAACAGCTCCATGGTCTTCCCATGCACAGGGCATTTTCTTGCTTCAAAGTCCCTGATGGGGTCCAGGAGCTGGTGGTCCCGGAAAGCTGCTCCCTCCAGGTGGGGCTTGAGGTGCAGCTCACAGAAGGAAGCCTGGCACACCAAGCAGGACTTCACGGCCTTTTGCTTGTTATCGATGCAGGAATCACACAGAACATCCTCGAGCTTCACCCTAGGCCGTGACCCAGCTGCTCTGTCAGGCTTGTTGAAGGTGGATCTTCTCAAGTCCCCCGTCTCCACCAAAGGGAGGGAAGTTTTCTTCAGGTCCCCCATCTGCCCCCCAGAGAACAATGACTTCCTCCCTTCCCCTTCACTAGGCAGGAAGCTCTTTTTGGAATCCAAGGAGAAGAGGGACTTCCTGAGATCGCCTTTCTCTGCAAAGGAGAGGGCTGGTCTCCTCATGTCTCCTATCTGTCCACTGGCATATTGCATCTTCTTTGAATCTGCCGAATCCATGCTGAAGTAGGTCGACCTCTTCTCATCGGATGACTCCACAAACTGGATGATGGGCCTCTTCCAGTCACTCCCAGAGAAGAGGGAGCTCTTGATTTGTCCTGTCTCCAAAGGGCTGCCAGTGCCCTTCATAGGTTCCTTCTCTCCTCCACCAGGGTTTGCGGTCTTCTTCACTTCTTCTTCTTTTTTGGGGGCAGATGGACTCTTCACATCCTCTGGCTTCCCAGTGGTACCATTTGTCCTTGCTGCGCTCCCCGTTTCCATCATCTAAACAGGGCGAATTGGCTTCACTGCTCAGTCTCTCCTCCAGTTCCTGTCTCTCAGCCCTCTAGAAAGCAGGTACGCCTGCCTGGTCGTTGTCTCAGCAAGGAATGACGGTGGAATGCAGGAAAGTTTCTGCCCAAGTGACGCACCTGGAGCTCCTGCGAGGAGGAGGAGAACGCCTGGATTATGCTAGGTAGACGCAGGGAGAAAGAAAGAAACAGACGTTAGGAGGGATCAGAAGCTACAGCTGTGCAGTTAATTATACAAGACAGTCCACACCCAGGAACATTCTTGTCTAACCAGGTTTGGGAGGAAGGGCTGTTTATATACATAGAAAAGTGTTGGGTTTTTTTTTTTAAAAATCATTTTCATTAAGATGTAGCAACCAGTTCGACCGCTTGTTTCAAAAATAATTTTGCTCGTTGTTGCCAGGAGCTGAGGTTACCTCCTTGCAGAGATGGGCAGGGTCGGAGAGACCATGAGATGTCGAAGATGGGTTTGTTAACTGGGTCATACACACGCACAAAAATAATTATGGCTGTAATTAAAATGAACGCCTAGAATAAAGCATTCTTAAACTGTGTTCCCCTGAGGGCTTACTGTATTCAGTAGGACAGGGAGGGGAAACATATGGATAATAGTGGGTTTAAAAGACCCTGTTATCTTTATTTTGATTTTGATGTTGGGTTTGTGCAAGGCCCATCCATCTAGTCCTGGAAATAGCCCAACCATGTATCCATGTCCACTAATGTGACTAGCAGAATAAAACCCCCATTGCCTATTTCATTGCATGTTCTCACTGAGGTAAGGGTTCAGGTGTATCTTATGTAGCTCTTCCCATAAACGTCCACTGAACTGAGAGACATACCTGTAACATACTTGGAAGAGGAAATATTTTACAGCTAGATGGCCAAAATATTTCTTGCAAGAAAAAAGAACTGAGAGTTTTAAAAATAGATCTGCCTCCAGTAGCTGTATTTCTGGGAAATGTTCAACTTGTTGGAATCACAGAAGATTTCAGAAGAAAAAGACCCTTTATAAGCACTGGTGAATTCCATCAACTTCAAAAGGAGGAGGTTGGTCTTCCACTCATATCTTATCAATTTAGCATAGATTATGCTCTGAATTTCAGTGAGATTGCTCTGAGATTAATCACCAGGGTGTAAATTATCCATGGCTTAATTAATTTTCACAGAATGCAATGGCGGTGTTGCGGGAGACTGTGATTTTTAGCCTGTAAAAATTTCTCATTAGAAATTCGTAACAAAATCCCAATTTGATGTGTCCTAAGTAATGGAGGAAAAATCCAGGTCTGCATTTTGCTGCTCTTTTTTAGGTGTGGAGGAAATAGAGGTGCAGCCCAAAACAGGAACAGCATACATTTTGGATCTGATATGAGAATGAGATGGCCAGGAAGCGCCTGTCTTACAGATACAGTCTCTTTGGCTGTGCAAAATGAGAGAAAAGGAAAGAATTTTTATTTCTTTTCAACTGAAATGCAGTTGGGACCCCTGGCTCATAGACCTAGCCCCTCTTACTGCCTGTGTATTGTTATGGCTCTCTATATATGAGAAATGATTCCGTATACAGTATTTTTTTTGGATAATAGTTGTTGGGAAAGGCCATGCCTTTTGCAGTAATTTCTAATGGACAGGTTTTTTATTAATAGGACCATAGTCTTTCGTGAGTCAGAAGTCATTCTTTGGCATAGGAAAGGGCAGTGCTATTTTTTAAAAACAAATCTCATAAAAGAAAGAGATTGAATGACATATTTCTTTCCCCTTGGCTTCCTGGGCCGAGCTGATCTTTACAACATCAACAGTCCTATAGATCTCCAAGTAATTAAGAATACTGGAGGGTGGAGGTGCCTGTTCTCACGTGTACAGAAAAGACTCAGCAGAGCTTTTCCAAGCTAGCACAAATACTTAAGAAACAAAAAACATCTATATGAAAGAGGTCTAACTTGGAAGAAGGTGGGATTTCTCTTTTCCTCACACTTTGTTAAGATTTTGGAGCACGTAAGGCAGTCAAAAAATTAAGGACTGAATTTTTTTCATCTTGGTTTTACTGATGAAAATCCAGAGTCAATGAGTTTAATCCAGCTATTCCAGGCAGATTTGGGAGTAACTGGGCTTGGACAGAGGTTTATTATTGATTTTCCTGTCCATGCAGAGGCAAATACAAGACCAGCACCTTTCAATAATTCCTGATGCCAGCCGTACTGGTGAAGTATCTAATCTGTGTAATCTAATCTAATCTAATCTAATCTAATCTAATGCTGTGCCAGACTCAGACGGGCTGTTGTCAGCCCTTGTGACAGTTGGTGTGTCCCATAAAGCTGCAGGTTCTGCTTTGGCTTTTGAATGGCTTGGGTGGCATCTGTCCTTGCTGCTTAATTTTGGAGCATCCTCAGCTTATAAATGTTCTGTCTCAGATGCACACATACCGACTAATGGAGCCAGCCAAGTGCAAGCTGGATTTCTTGAAGAGGAATCTGTTTGCTAGTAGTTTGGGCTGAACTTCCCTTGAGTCTGCAGAAGAAGGGAAGGATGTCACTCACGTGTGCCTCAGGAACGTTCCCTGCTGCTGCCGGTCACTTCTACGTAATGCCACTTCCAGAGGTCTCCTCTCAACCTCAGCTCACTCTCACAGCATCCCATATGCCTGGCATGTCCTGCTTGCAAATACCCGTGAAACCACAGCAGGCCCATGGCAAGTGTCACCAGCGAGAGCTAAATGCATCCTCTCTGCTGCCACGTGTCCTGGGACTGTGGCTGTGCCCACTCTTTTCCCCATCACCTCTCTGCACCTCGTCATACATCATCATGTCTTTTTCATGCCAAAAAATTGTTTGCAGATGGGGCCCACCTCTTTCTTGTTATTTCTGGCTTTTCCTGGGAAATCTACTGTTCACACCTGTCTGAAACTTGAGGCGCACACGGTCTTCTTGCTGCTCACAACCACTGCCAACGCTGGCTAATGGAATCACAGGTGGACTACTGGAGTTAAAGGGCAGTTTGCTAGTTAAAGGGTAGTTTCTTAGACAATTTGTGCTTCAGTGCCTGACCATATTTAGGAGACTCGTGCGCACACATGTATTTCAGGCAATTTAGGAGCCAAAGTAAAGTACAGACTGGATGTCTCCTTATTGCAGGCTTCATCTTTGCACCTCCCAGGAGGGTGGCTCCTGATTTCTATAGCATGAGTTCACACTTGTGTAAGCATCATCTGTGATTTTTGCACCAGCCGTCCCTATGTTTCCTGCAGAGGACAACTGTCTCCTATCTAGTGCACTGCGTCAAGCCGATCACACAATATGCCCATGTCTGTGCCTCTGACTCAGAGCATACACCCACGTTTGGCATCTGCAGTGCCTTTCATCTGAAAAACTCGGAGTGCTTTTCAAAGGTTCACAAATTAAACTTGACAACACCTTTGCAAAATAGGTCTGGGTTGCTAACCCCATGTAGCAATTAGGGAAACTGAGGCATGTACTGTGGAACTGACTGAAAATTTTCAGCAAAAGTAAAACTTTTTTTCTGAAATAGCTATGCAGCCAGCCTTTTTCTTGCTGAGTCTCTTATTTTTTATGATTGTGACCCCTCTAAATCCCTGATACTTTTTTTTAATATTCCATGGTGCTTTTGTTCTTCTTTTGAGCTTCACTTTTTTCATTGTATATACACCAGTAAGTTTGCTTGTACTAAAGTGTTTCTACTGTGCAGTGTGCTGCACAAAAATCTTTGTGGGTAGGTACCTAAAAAAAAAATAAATTTCTCCAGGATGGAAAAAGTGAAAAAATTGGGTCCATTTCAAACTAAACAGAATAGAAACAGTTAAGCCAACCCTGGGGCACTCCTTTAGACAGGCTCCGGAGCAGAGTTTCAAACACCAATGACCGATGAAGTCATGGAGAGTCATAGAGAATTAGATCAACCAGCCCATGATTCACTGGCCCCGGTTCTCACAACAACTCCAACCAAACTAGGAGCGGGGAACCTGTCTGCTAATTGCCTACTCTGTGCTCTACCCACTAATCTACACTCCCTTTCACATCCTACATGTTTTCAGTCCTTTCTCATTTCTTACACCTTCATACAAAACAAGTCCACAGCTCAGAAGATGAAATGCACACAGGCTGCTCCTGCTACAAGTAGAGCGCAGGAAGTCAGTCCATCCAGCGTGTAGACACCATTGAGCAATGACCACGCGTTACCCAGCTCCTCGTGTAACAGCAGAGCAGGCAGAACGAGTTCAAGGCTTCGTGTTGTGTTCACACGTATCAGATTCACTCAGCAATGCATCCAGATAGATCCGTAGAGCTATCCTGGTAGAGGGGAAAAAACAATGCTACAGGTGTGCTTGAAGCAGAGCTACAAATACTCTCAGAACTGTGATTTACACAAGATAGACTCAATTTATATGGCATAAACTGAAGTTCAGGTATTTGTGACAATCGGGGCCCACCACCTCCATGTGATAACCAGCTGTGTGTCTCCGAGTGGATGATGAAGGGAAGGAAAACTGAACCAGGAGGATCCAGTTATTTGGGGGATGCTTTTCACATTAGGGGGCATGCTGCAGTGAGAGCTCGGTGGAGATGGTCAGGACCTCGTGTCAGATACAAGGACTTGGATTTTTTAGGGTAGCGTGAGCATCTGAATAGCTCCTCCAGGGTACCAGGACAGGCCAAACACAAGCTTTCCAGGGCTTAAATCAGGCCTGCAGGCTATGAGCTGGACCATGGGGAATCTTAATTATTGGAACAAGTTACAGGTAGGATATAAATGCCTGTTGTGTAACAACGATACTCGGTGAGCGTGCAGAAGGAGGGTGATTCACTGAAGGAGTGAGAGGGTGTGTGACTGGACAAGGGCATTTACTGGAGGATATGTGCTGCCTGGGGGAGGACCCCTTTCTAGTGGTTATGCTGAGTCTTCATCTTTGAAAAGGCTGAAGGGGAAAATGACTACTCAGCATTAAATTCGTGTGGAGGAGAGGAAAGGGAATACCAGCTAAAGAGGGAAATCTATTTGAATTAAAGGACAGTACTAGTGCAAGATCAAATAGGGTAAATTTGTTCATTAAACAATATAGGCTAGAAATTAGAAGATGATTTCTAGACATCACAGGAGCAGAGTTCGGGGATGGCCTTTGAAACAGAGTCTTGGGCACCAAGACCCGAACTGGATTCACGATGAGCTTGCTACAGTCATCAACACATTGCATAACAGTGTATGGATGATATTGCACGCCTTCAATGTGCTTACAAGACTTGTTGCACCATGTTCGTATTGTTTTTAATTAATTAATTAAGCCTGTGTTTCAAGGCTTCTGCTGGTTGCCTGTAGAGGCCAGGAAGGAATTTTTTTTCCCCCTCTTTGATGATTAATTTGGTTTCTGTGTCATTGGTTTTCAGTTTTTGTTTTCTTTTCCACCTCCTTTTCATGCACTAGAGATTGGCACAACCTGAGATGGGGAGGTTGGGTGGAGCTGGTTGCACCTCTCAGGTGTCTGCTCAGCACTAAAACACAATCTCCAAATTTGGGATCAGGAATATTCTTTAGTTGGATTGGCAAGGACCACTGGAGGTTTTTACCTTCTGCTGTAGGATAGCATACTCTCTTTTGGCTTCTTTGGATTGTGGTCTCTGGCAGTTTTCAAGTCAGCCTCAGTAACCGTGCAGATGTGATTTCGTGAACGGTTCCACATGCGAACTTGAGAGATCGTGGTTCTGTTCTTGCTCTGCTCCAACCCATTGATAATCTTCTAAAGTGCTCTGGGATCTTCAGAAGCAAAGCATACTAGAAGAGATAGATATTGTTCATGTAAAATTAACAGTTCATATAATCTTATGGTTTGGGGGGCTGTAGAAGAAATAATAAAATATTCCCTGATTTTCAGCTGGCAGAAATGATTTTATTGGTATCTGGATAGCTGCAAGAGATTGTATTCCTTCCAGAAAAAGATTTGGTCCTGGGGTATAGGTGCTAACATGGGTCTATAGCCCCCCGAATCTCTTTGTGTACTCTTCTGTGAGGATGCTCTTTTTTCTCTGATGCTTGGAAATTATAACTTTCAGCATAATTTGCTATTGTCCCCAGCAGCGGGTCAGGCCTAATTCTCCATGGGTTTGCATCTCAGCAAAATATGCCCTGCGTCAAACTCTGCAAGGCAGGGGAATGCCATCTCTATCTCATGCCTCAGGAAACTAAGGCCTGCCAAAGTTGAAAAAAATTGTTTTCCCAGCAAGCTAAAGGCAGAGACTGGAAATCCCCTAAGAGGGACTTTTGTGTCCCTGCTCCATTACTTAAAATCATTTCCCCTCTAGAGCCTGTTTTACTGATCCATGAGATACAGTTCCAGCAGTTGAGCCACTGAGGAGGTTTCTGGCACAGGTGGGAAAGGCTCCTAGGGCACATCTGGGGCAGGGCTCTGGTGCCATCCTGTCTGCCCGGAGCGGAGGGCCAGTTTATCTCCCTCTGAAGAGCTGTGCTGATTGAGCTTGTCACACAGCTATCTGGGCTCCTAGACTGGGAGAGAGGTGCTGCGGGATGGAGCCCAGGCTGGGGAAAGGTTGCGAGTACCATTGGTAAGTGTTTTATTTGCGATGGGAGAGACTTGACAAGTCCACATCGTCTGCTATAGGCAGGTTTGGCATTGCACGGCTGAGTCCGGAGGCTCTGTGCTAAATGAGCTGGAAGGAGCTCTGCATTTGGTGAGGGATCACAAAAGGTGGTTTTAAGGAGCATCACTACTTTCTCTTCCTTAGTCTCTTTCTAAAGGTCATCCCCTTCCCTGCAATCCCCCCTCCAAGCATCCGTGCTCCCCCATGTCGGTAGCTGTTCCCCAGCTTCCCTGTCAGCGCAGAGTCTCTGCCTTCGCGAGATCAAGGTCCCAGCTCCCTGGTGAGGTCTGGGAGTGAAAACAAGTGAAGCTGATGGGACGAGGTGTGACTCACTGTGCCAAGCCTGGAGGAGGCAGGTAGAGAGAAAGAGGGGAAACATAGATGGATAAAGAAGAGCAGAAAAAGGACAGACAGGGAAAGAAGAAAAAGGACAGGGAGCTATTAATAGAGTCTCCCTAAGACACAAACTACTCTGAAATCCTCTGGATTTGGCAATATCAAGCCAAGCTTCCCCCCAGGCACAGAGAGCCAGTCACGGAGGAGCACTCCTTGCCCTGACCTGCCCTGGAGACAGAAACTGTGGCTCTGTTCCTCATGAGGCATCCAGGCCCATGTGGCTACCGAGCAGCCCAGCATAGAATCGTAGAACGGTTAGAGTTGGAAGGGACCTTAAAGATCATCTCTTTCCAACCCCCTGCCGTGGGTGGGGAGGGTTCACTCTCTGCCCCGAGAGTGTGCTGCAGGTGGGACAGAGGAGGGGGTAGATGCTTCCTCCCATTATACTGTGTTTGTTCATGGTCCTGCACCCGGTACTGGTGAGGGGTTGGGGTTGAGGGCAAGCTTGTGGGCATGTGGGATCATCTCTAGCGTCTGGTCAGCGTCTTCCTCGCTCGGAACAAGTGCCATCTCCTCCAAAGCTTTCTTCATCTTTTGCAAGAACCTCAGCGTCTCAAGTGGGCTCTCTCTGCCGAAGGCTCAACCTCCCGAGGTGGGTCCCCCTGCAGGGAAGTTACTTAGAGGGACAGGGAGCCAGGGCTGGTCTGAGCAGTCCCACGGTTGCGGAGGAACCCCAACAGGCAAGGTCTCAGCTGCCCAAGGCTTCTGCCCTGCGCAGAAACCTCCGTTGGAGGTTTTGCCTGCATGAGGGCTGCTGCTCCATCATGCCAGGAGACAGCTCAGCGCCTGGGGAGCTGCAGCCTGACCCTGCTGGGCTTCCCTGGAGCCCGGAGGCTTTAGGGGAGGCGGTGGGTGGGCCCCGGTCTGTGTCATTGTGGGGTTCCTGGAAATCGGAGTGCAGGACGGGAGGGAAGCCTGAGGAATGAGGCCACCACGCGCAGCAAATGACTCTGAGCTCAGCTCTTGTGTCTGGTTGTTCAGAGGAATTCTTGCTCTGAAAAGCCCCTGGGAAGTTAAATGGGAAAACATGTTGAAACAAGGACGCTTATTCACTCTGTGACTGAGCAAGACAAATATCCAGTGTGTGCGCGCGTGCGTGCGTCTCGATTTACTCCCCTCTTCCCTTCCTCTAGAAATACAGAAGAAATTAATAGGACAGCAAAAGAAAAATGTGGTAAGAGGTGAAGGGGAGAGACAAAGAGGAGGGAAAACGCTGAGAAAGGAAGGGAGGAGGAGGAGAAAAAAAAATCAGAACAATCCTGGGAGAGAAATGTGAAGCCTAGATAGGAGAGTGAACTTGGGCCTGAACCTCCCTTCCTGACTGCCATAAATACAGGGTAACTTGACAGAAGCCGAGGCAGGGCGAGGGTCAGGACCAGACCTCGAGGAGGGTTAGCATCCGCCACTCTTACTCATCAGGAGCAGCGCTCTGTTGCATGCCTTGCCTGGGCTTGCTCGCCCTTGGTCAGCATTATCCCTCTGCAGCCAAATCCCACCCTCTGGTTTTAGGGTGGTGGCAGCTGCCTGGGAAACAACTGTGTCATGCCATCCCCTTCTCCCAGTGAAAACAACAGGGTCAGCAAGCTGCAGGGAAGGCCAGCAAGGCTGCTTTCCTCTGGGCAGCAGCACAGAGACTGTATTTTTGTTGCTGGCGTTCAGGCGGAGGTGGGAGCAAGGGGCAGGCAGTCCTTGACACAGCTTGTCTTCCCAGGTCCCTTATCTGCTCCCGGCAGGGGCCCGCTCAGTGTCTGGGGCTTGGGATGGGATCTGCAATTCAGCGGGAGCGTGTGGACACCGGCCCCGGCTTGCAGAAATGGGAGTGAAATCTGGCATCCAAGGAGAGCCGTGTCTGACGGAAAACGTCTGATGTTTGCCTTGGAAAGGATCTGGGGACAGGCCGATTGCGGTAGCTCTTACGCCACTGGCGCTGAGCTCACAGTCCTTCGGCACCTGTTTACACCTTCTCCCAAGCCCCACTGCTAAATGGCAGGAGCTCAGGCTTCGCTTCTCATCCTGCTATCGCAGCTCTCTGTCCTCGCTCCTACCTCTCTCCAGGTGCATCCTCTGGGCAGTCCAGAGGGTCACCTGCACCCTCAATCTCCCTCACAGCCTCCCTGTAACCAGCCTCCATCTTCCTGCCAACACCACAACCCCAACCTCTTTGCTTCACACCTACGTGGGCCTGGTGGCAGAAAAAGCTGTTCCCCTCTCCATCCCCACCCAGCAAAACTAACCTCTGAAGGGTTCTCCAGCTCAAGAAACCCCCGCAGCAGGACGTAACTCAAAGTCAGGGGAAAGAATGGGCTTCTTGGTGACACAGGCATGGCCACCCGCTACATCCTTGCCCGTGGATGCCTGCCTGTCCATCCCATCCTCTCGCCTACCTCCCCAGGGCAGGGCTTTCTGTGTGGCTAGCATGTGGAGCTCTCCTCCGGACTCGGTGGCAGCTCTGTCACTGCGGTAGCAGCTGTATGTGGTGAGTTAAGTGCCCATAATAAGGTGCAGGGTAGCAGAGTGGACACTGGCAGCAGAAGCAAGGGGCACAGCCTGAGGCCAGGCTTCTGCCATGCTCCCTGCGTGCCAGCCAGCGCCGTCACTGCGACCGCCTGCTGGCCCCGCAGAACAGGATGGCCGGTCGGGTCGGAGAACTCTTTTGCAGCTGCGTGTGAGCTTTGGAAAGCGCCCAGCACCCGGAGGGCTCAAAAGCTCATGCGTTCCTGCCTCCCCACCTCACTGCCTCCTGGCAGAGCCTGCTTCTCCAGCAGCGAGCTGCTGGCAGAGAGGCAGGATTTGGCCTCCTCGCCGGTGGTATAGTTGTGAAAGAGGGTAAAATAATGGGGGAGATTCCCAGGCAGCCGTGTGCTGGCACTGCAGCTCTGCAGGCCGCAGGAATGCCAGGGAGTGGGGAAGGGATGTTGCTCCTTGTGCATGGGCAAGGAACACCTGGAGCTTGGGCAACTCGGCGAGCCGTCCCTGCTGCTCCGGTTGGCTCTGCGCATGCACTAGCTGCTGGCCTTTATTACATTAATTGCGTTTGAGTTTGAGGCTCCGTCAAGTCCAAACGCAGCCTCACGTAGCGTCATGGGGCTGGCTGGCACCCAGGAAGGAAAGCCAAGGGGGTGGAGGAAGATTGGGTGAGGAAGCTGCAGGCCTGGGGGCAGCTGCAGCTCTCTCCTGGTGCAGGAAAGGGCGCGCTTGCCCTTGCCTCGCACCCCCTGTGCCCTGGCACCGGTGACCCTGCTCTCTGGGCTGGCTGGGACAGCATTTTGGGGCAAGTTCCTCATGTCAGGGGGACACATTGCCACCCAGGGCCACCTCTGCCACCACTACAGGGGAGGGAGGGGGCAACAGGGGGTTGCCCTCACCCACATGCTTGTACCTGTCCTGGAGACCTTGGCCCCGTGGCAGCAGGAAGGGGCGAGAGGCAGCGTGTACGTGTGGACACCCACGAAGGGACGCCTTCGCTCTTGCTGAGGAGAGCGCACACCGCTCACCGCCCAGCTGAAGAGCAGCTGATTTGTAGAAAAGGGTGTTTCTGATGGGTGAAGGTCTGTTGGGCATTGCTGGAAGGTTCTCATGTCTCTCACTTGGAGGGCTTTAGTCCTCCCCCTGTGCTCGGTGTTCTCATCTTGCCCGTGCAGCAAGGGAAAATGAGACAGTGACTGGTGAGGTCCCTCCCAGCACACTTTTAGTGAGTTTTTTACAGAGCAGGGCTCTCTGAGCATCCCAACGATGGGGGGAGACCCCAGGCTAGCCGGTGCAGCCCTACTGGCCACCCAAATCCCCCCCGTCCCCTATGCCACATCTCCAAGCCTCCCCCAGCATCCTCTGGCCCATCCCAGCTCCCCTTATCCTGCTGGTCCCCTGCCCCATGCTGGGGGGATGTGGAAGTCCACCTTGGGAGTACACAGGAGGTGCTTACTCCTCCTCGCTGACCTTCTGCACCCATGTGCCCACACCATGTAGTGTTCAAATACTCTCCCACACAGCCTGCTTGTGCGAGGAGGGTGCTGAGCCCCACTTTTCCCCTCCATTCTATGGGACTGGGCAACTTCCTTGGCTCTGGGGCTTGTGTCCGAGCACTAAAGGCGGAGAGGGGAGCTCAGAGAGAGGAGCTCCCTCGGCCCTGCTGCTCCCACCTCCGGTGGGTGATGGGGAGAGCATCCTTAGGGCAGCCCGCCGGCTCCGGTGCTGTGGGGCGAGGGCAGCCCGGCACGGCTCGCCAGCCACTAGGTGTCCTCGGTGGCCCGCACACGGGTGTCGGGAGCCCCGCGGGGAAAGGGGCCTCCAAAAAGGTGGGCATGCTGGAAAATCCCCCGCCGGAGAGGTCGGGCCAGTCCCCCTCCAGCAGCCTGTCCTGCCTGGGGCTGAGCAGGGGTAGGGGGATGTTATCTTAAGACCCCATCTTTGGCGGTGGGGTGGATGCTTGGACCTGCCCAGGTCCGCATCCCGGCGGGATGTGTCGGTCCCTGGTGTCCCTGGAGGTATTTGACGGGAGGGAGGAGAAGGAAGGTCAGGGACAGAGGACAGGGCTGGAGCTTCACTAAGTATAATCTTCCTGGCTTTTTTGTGCTCTGCTAGGAAGGTAAATCCACTACCAGTGAAACGCAGCCAGCCCGGGGGTGCAGAAGAGCTGCTGAGCCTGGCCCCGAAGCACAGAAGAAGCAATGAAAATCGGCCTGTGTTGGAGCCAGTCCCCCCTTGCGCTGCTCCCCTGGTCCATGCCTGGCCTGCAGGGTCCCGAGCGGGGCTGCTGGGGTGAGTGCTTTCATGATTAATTGTCAGCAGGTACCAAGGGCTCCTCGGGGGTTTGCCAGTACCTCCTCTTCTCCTACTCCCTGCTGGAATGCTCCAGATGCTGGGAAGGGATAGTTGGTTTTATAGCAAGGAAAACACCCCAGCTTCCTTGCTGGGGAAGAAAAGCATGATACTGGAAATCTCAGCTCTCCCAGATTTGCTTTTGTGTCCTAGAAAGACCTTCTCCCTAAGCAGTCTGAAATAAATGCTTAAGAGTAAATGCAGTTGTTTCTATAGGGTGCCGGCAGGGTATTTCCCAAACGCCTTGCAGAATACAGCTAGCAGCTTCTCCATCAATATATTCCCCCCTCGTTCAAGTCAGCTAGTTCCTGCACTATCTTATCAGCACACTCATTATACCCTCAGAAACACAGTGTAAACATCTCCAGCAAACTGCTCTTGATGACAATTTCCTTGCCAAATAAGCCACTTCCCTGCTTGAGTGATGGTTATGAGAGAGGATTTTTGTAACTGCTGCTGTTTGAACAAGTGAGAAGTAAATACAGCTCCCTTTCTGGGAGCACACACGTGCACCTGCTCTGCGGAGTTTCATCACAGGCAGAGGGAGGAAAGTGTCTGTGGGAACTGCTCATTAAAATACTGGCAGCTCATCACTACTGCTTTGTTCAGTTTCTAACCTGGAATTTGGCTGAGGGAGGAAGATAACGCTGGCAGAAGCTGCCAAGGGAACTTTTATAGTCCAGGCTGTCAGACGGTTGGTTTTACATCTTATTCCAAAAGATGGCACCTCCACTGGCACAGCACCTCTCATCAAGCGCGTCAGGGTTCTGACACGGGCTGTGTTGGGAAGAGATCGGTTGTACTGGGGATGACAAAATTGCAAGGCTGCTGCTGGGCACTAGTCAAGGAGCAGAGTACTGCTGTGCTAAGCAGCAGGAAGACGACAGAGCACTTGCCAGCTTCAGCCCCTGCCTGTCTCTGCTTTCGTATACCTGCCATGGCTGCTGTGGGATTTAGAGCAGTCCTTGGGCTGCTCTGCTTCCCACCAGGTAGTCCCCCTGTTGGGGATTTCAAGTGCTTCCTGTGCTTTTCGGCATTTTAGCTCAAGCACAGCCTAAGAAAGCCCTTTCAGCTTTCCCTGATGTTTACTCCTCCACTGAGTGACCCAGCCTGCCCCGTCTGAGCCTGTACAATCTGGCAGGAGCTGAGCCCTTGGCTGCATTGGCTCTCCTATTCAAAGAGAGAAGGAGGGAGGATGGGGAGAAGGGGAAAAAAACAGAAGCTAAATTAGTCTCCCAGCTGGTAGCAGAGCTTCCGTGCACCGATTCCAGAAGTCTGTCCAATTTCTTCCCTTACGAGGCTTTGTTGCAGACCCTCGCAGATTGCTTTGAGCAGTGTTCCTCTCCGGGAGCCCTGTGCTAATTCCTCCCGCGGTCTGGGCTGGGATGGCTTTCTCAGACGGGCACATTCCCACCCCACCCTGCCCGTGTCTCTCTCTTCTCCCAACTCAAGATTTCACAAAGATGTAGTTTTTTTCTTCCCTTCCCCGTGTAAATAACACCACATATGGCCGGGAGCGGTGTGTTCAGCCAGCAGGGCTCCTCCTGACAGGAGCCAGTGCTAAACTGAGCAAACACTATGGTTCAGGAGCCTGGCCTGATGCCCACCTTAGCGGGCTGAAGTCATGCTTTAAAGATCAGGGAGGGGGCAGGAACATCAGGAAGATTTTTAGAGAGGAACTCAAATACAGAGTAAAGAGAGAGAAAAGAAAATCCCCTTGGCGTTCTGCATTGATTGCTCTGGCTTGTTTCTTGCGGTGATGTAATGACACGGAGGCAAATTCCTGGTACTGCTTCGTGACCCCTGCCACAAGTTAGAGCAAGGTACTGGTATATAGCATGGTTTGTACTATTGCTCTGCGTCTGCATTAGCTCTTTGCACCTGTATATCTAGTAGTTGCTGTTATGGTGACTGAGAGGAAGGTCTAACAGAAACTAAGATCTAAGCGTACACCCTTGGTTTTTAACTCTGCTTTTTGGAGCTGGAGGGATTAGAAGCGAGAGAGAAGCTGAGCCTTGTCCATTCTGTGCTGAATCCCAGTTTCAGCCCATCCCTAGTTCAGGGAACTGCATTTCATCACCATTTGCTGCTTTCTGGGCAGAGGATGTATTGCAATGCAACGTCTGTCTGATGAGGTGCAGAAACAGCAGGCTGCTGAAATAACTACCATTCCCTGAAGGTATATATGGTAGAAGGGGCAATACAGAGCTTTAGAGTAAGAATCCTCCAAGTCTTGACACACCATAAAAGGAATCTATTAGACTTAAGATCGGTGGGGAAAGAAAGACAGGCTGGTCCTGGCATTGTGGGGGGGGGTTGGTGCTGTGGATTTCCAGGGTCAGACACGGGTCTGGGAGATGGACAGAGAGTCCTGCATAATTATTCGCCTGATACAGACTGAGGAAATGTGTTCTTACTCAGGGAGTGAAAGTCTCTTACTTAGCGTGAAAAAATCAATGTCACCAATAACACTAGGAAATCCATTCTGGCATGTGATAGTGGGTGAATTTCTTCACCAGCGTTCACTGAACCAGTGAGGAAAGGTATTGTTGCCCTGGACTGGGTTTTGATATGCGATGAGGGCACTGCACTGAGAAAGTAACCTTGGATTCAGAGATTAACTGCTGATTCAATTAAAATGAAATGGAAAGACAAACAAAGCCTGTAAATAAGGTTCTTGATTTCCAATAGGCAAATCCTTGTTGGCTAAGAGAAATCCACAGGAATGAAAATTGGACTCGGGAGCTCAGAGCAGGCTTGCGATTTTTCTAAGTCAAAAAAAACAAAGTTCAAAATGCTTGAGAGGTGGGGGGGTGGGGACTCCTTCCAAGGGAGGTTTCCAGTTCTAGCTAGATGAATAACCACCTCAAAAGGATGCTAACAGTAATCAGAATGCCTGCGAGGGATGAAGAAACAGGCCAGATCAGCAAAGAAAGCAGCAGCTTAGAGGTCGGCGTGTGGAGGAATCAATGAGAGCTGTCAAAAGCCGAGATGACTAACCTCGCAATGGGTGTTAAAATAACCAGCCCTAAGTTCTTTGGGTGCAGAGAACAAAAAGAGCAAGGATGGAAGGAAGAAATGATGATGCTTTGCAGTCAGCATGGGGTAGAGATTAAGGCAGGTCTAGATATTGTCTCAGAAGGACTTAATCATCAGTGGGGAAAGAGCTAAACGTGTGGCAAGTGAAGACAAAGGTATTAAAAGGGAAACTGCCAAGTTCCTGATAGAGACAAAATTCAGAGCTTGCTTTCTGGTGGGGGAGATTTAGGGAAATACCTTCTGCCCTCTGCTTCTAAAAGAGGAGGAAATCACGGATCCTTCATCACAATTTTTAACGAGTCTGTGTCATCTGAGCATTGCTACAGGACCAGAACACCTAATTCAATACTTACAATTAAAAAGCGGAAGGGGTGGGGAGAGATTATCGTAGATGACTGCAGAAATGCAACCTCACTCCTCAGCAGGAGATGTCAGAGAAAATTTTGCAGGAGAGAAGCATTAAGGCTACATATAAATGGAAAATGAAATTACTTGTGGCTGCCTACGAGGGACTAGTTGTTTTTCTATCTAACTAGTTGTTTTTCTTTTCTAAAATAATTCAGCTTGTAGATAGAGCCTGGGGGAAAAAAGCCTCTCTAGCTTGCTTTAGGATGAAGCCTGAGCTATTTCGAGGAAGGGAGTGTGTGATACGGTTTCTCCTAATGCTACTCCAGTAGATCCTTTCCCGTTCCTGGAGGAGGAGACAGGGCTTCTGAGAAATACTTCTGCCGGTCAGCTTACGTGTGTGCTGTGCTGGGAGCGGCGGGCATGGAGGTGCTTTACCCTGGGCTCGAATCGCGCAGGTTCCCAGCTGAGTCACCGGGGAGTTCGCCGCGCAGCCCGTTTCTCCGGGGGGTGCCCTGGCCACCTTGTCCGTGGTGGCCGGGCTCACCAATGCCCTTCCATGGCTGGGGGTTCCCTAATTGCACAGTGAAGAGGCAGTTCAGAGACTGGTTTCTGGGTCCTCCTCTTGGCTCTCCCGCCACCGGGCTGTGTGACCGTGGGCATGCTGTGACCCCGTCCCTGAGACTGCGGTGCAAAGACAAACGAGGCTAGAGAGATGCCAGGTCTCACTGCTTTTATTTCTGACCCCAGTATTCAGGTCTCTTCCTCCGCTTCACTGCACGCTCTCTCTCTCTCTGCCCTCATAGCTCCCAGTAACCCGAGTCTGTCCTTCCCCTTTTCCTTACTTTCTCTCCTCTTGCTCAGGCACGTTCCTGAGTGGGCCAAAAGTCAGCGTTGCTTCAGGAGGGAGCCCCTCGTGCTCTCAGCAGTGACACGGGAGGAGAGGAGCCAGCTGGCAAGGAAAGGAGTCCGAGAGAGGGAGAGGTGGAAGGAAAAGGGAGAAGGCATGATGAGCGGAGGAGAGAAAAAGTTAAGAAGAAGAAAGAAAACATTTCTTGCTCTTATTTGTGGGAAATCTCTCTGCTGTCCGTTAGCAAATTTCTCCTGGTTTTGCAGCAGCTGCAGCCTCGAGCTACAGCCTGGAAGCAGGGGAAGATGAAAGAAAAGGAAGAGGTGGGAGAGGGCCCAAGTCTTGCTAAACCAGTGGGATGTGAAACCCGCAGTACTAACTGGCTGTCAGCGCTTTCTTACTGCTCCCTGCCACTTTCCTGGCAGTAGTTCTGAGCCCAGCAGCGGGGTGAGCTTGCAAGAGAAGGAAGGGGCTGCAGAGAAGCAGCACAGAAAGTGATGGGGATGGGAAGGAGGGAAAGGGCAATGGGGGAATGGGAGGGGAGCTGCGCTGCCAGCAGTTTCCCGCAAGCCCTGCAGGCACCTCAGGGCCCAGCAGTGGCCAAGGACTACAGAGGACTCCCTCAGGGCCTTTCTTTGCCAGCCAGGAGTTTCTCCAGGGCTGCCTGGTACAGACAAAAGCTTCCTCTCGCTGCTCTGGCTGGCAGGGAGCAGCTCGACTCCTGCCTGCTTTGCCTCTTGGCACGGGAGGAGCAGATGGGAAGATATTCTAGCTCAATTGGAAGAGTCTGTTCGGAGTTTGGGGTTTTTGTTCTTTCTTTTTTTTTTAAACCACGGTTAATGCCTCTAATACTAAGCTGGGCTGCTCATAATTCTCCTCCAAATCTTGCACTGAGCAGGCCCGCTCCTGCTCTGGCTGAGGGTAGGAGATGTTCAAAGTGCTCCTGCAGGGCAGGGGAGGGGGTTGGCAGCTGATTGCTTCATCATCTCTTTCAAAGCTGTTTATTGACCTTGCAGCTCTACCCTCTCTGCTGTCCACCCCGGACTGTAGCCTCTGCCTTACTCGCACCCCCATGAGTCATTTCCTCAGTCAGTTTAAGGATGTTTTTGTGTGGGAGAGCACACCTGCCTTCTCTCCAGATGCTCTATATGGGCCCTTGTGCCAAATAATGACCAGGTCGGTCCCACCCATCCTCAGAGGGGCTGCGAATATTCACCCCCAGCTCTCGGAGAGGAAGCATTCCCTAAATACCAGGCAGGAACACAAGGTATTATACCAGCTGACAAGTCCTGCCTGCCAGGATTAATCATTACACCGAATGCAATACTTCCACTAAACCCTGAAACCGCATTGCCTCTATGAGAACCGGAGCGGCTTCGGTGACAAGCTAAGCGGGACCTGTCCTGCCCTCGAGCGGTCCCTCGCAGCCTCACGAGGAAGGTGTTGGCCGTCACACGGTGCATTTAATGCTCGCGCCGAGCTCTGCCAGCGGTGCCAAAGGTTCCCTCTCACCCCACCGCCAGGGCGTTTGCCGGTGCGTGGCAGGAGGCGGCCGGCCAGCCTTGCTTGGGACCTGTGCTCCTTATCGCCATCAGCACATACCACAGCAGAGCAACCTGACCGGGGAGGCCACAGAGCTGCGATAGCCTGAGTGCGTGCCCACCACATCGTGCCCACCTCCCAGCTCCTCTGACCCCTGCCTCCCTCTTCTGCAAGGGTCCAGACTGCCTGGCATCTTCTGCTTCACAGCTGGTGCTTTGGTGGCGGGGAGAGGCTTTGCTCAAAGGCAGGGAACAGGACTGGGTCTGTTTGGAGCTTGTGTTTTGAACGGGGGCCCCCTCTTTCTGACCCCACCTCCTTTCCCCTTTTACGAGAAGCTGGCCTCTTTCAACTGACAGCAGGGCTTTCCTGCCAGGCTTGTTAGCTTTAGCTGGAACAATTTCCTTTGAACTCAGCTTGAATTAACATCTCCATGGCAATAGGATCAGGGCTTTGTCTCTTGCAACCTGCCCTTCACCCTCAACAAGAGGTTCTAGCAGGAGGTGGGAAGGGAACAGTGTGCCACCCTGGCCAACACCACCACCTCTTCCTGGGGGAAAGCAGAGGCGTTTGCTGGGAGGACAACACGAGGATGATTCTACTGTTCGTAACTTCCCTAGAGGAGGGGAGGATCAGGGAAGCTGCAGCAGATGCTGGCAGGTCCTTGCTCAGTTTAGATTAACTTGCTGCATAATGTGCCAGCGAGTGACTGTGTGTGTTGGGGGTAAAAGGAAAGCAGCTTGTTTCACTTCACCATAAACAATCACAAACAAACAGTTCCGCTGGGACTGGATTTCTGTGGTGCTGAGTCAATGCAGTGGAAGGAAAACAGTGCTCCTGCTTTATCCAAACTCAGTGTTTTCCTTTCTGCCCCATGCTGTCACCCCATCTCTCCCACAGCCACCCCGTTCCCCACCTCCATCTCTGCCCCGTCTGCTCCTTCATCTCCGTGGCTCGGGAATCTGCTGCTGCCAAAGGAGGCTTCTGGGTCGCTCTCCCATCCTCTCGCTAGGTTATGTGATGCACAAAGCACGTCCTACCATAACACCTCCTCACCCCTGCAGTATGAAAAAGCCACATGCGAGTCAGTGACCATCTGTCTGTCTGCTCATCAGCTGCTCCTCCTTGTTTCTCCCCTAGCTTCCCCAGAAGGAAGATCCCCCTCTTCAGGCTGTTATGAAACTTGACCTTTCCAGTTATGCTAACTATACATCACCCCCAGCCCTGGCAACCCGGGCACCGGATAAAGGCCGTTTTATTCCCTCCCTGTCTCACTCCTACTCCCAGCCCTGGCCCACGTGGGTCCGTCTGTTTGGCAGTAGTGGGCTCTCACTAACAATATGGGTTTTTTCCTCTTGTAGAATGAGAGGCTGGTTTTACAGCCAAGTCTGTAGGTGGGAAAAAAGAGGCCTTTTCCTTTGAATGCTGGGTAAATTCTTTGTGAGCTGCCTCGGGGAAATCCAATCTAAGTTTCTTCTTTTGGGGGGCAGAACAGGGGGAGATGTAAACACTGCAGCAACCAGTTCCCTTTCTCCTGCTCCTCCTCTTCGTTCGGTTCCCTGCTCCTAAACACCCTGGGAAAGGCCATGTTCTTCCTGCTCCCGACATCCTGGGATGGGCTGCAGGTGTCTGGGCAGGGCAAGGAAGCCCCAGATGATGCTGTGCGCCCAGAGGGGTTTTGCTGAGTGTTACACTGAAGTCAAGGTCATGGCTGCTGTGGTCCCCCAAGAGGCTCAGGGAGCAGAACAAGGTCCTTTCCAGCGTGACATGCTGGGGTCACTGGGGGTTCGGCTGGGTACGTGGGGAAAGGAGCGCAGGGGCAGCACCACGAGGTTCAGAGCTCTCAGCTCAGGGTTTGTGAGGCAGTTGTGCTTGTTTGATTTCCTTTTCTACCTCCTTTTTTTCCCCACAGTGCTTTTTCTCCCTCCTCCAACGGGGTTACTGCAGCTGGATCACAGCAGGCAGTTTTCATTCTCTGTTAATGAGAAACTCCTGCACTTTGTCCCTTGAAACAGAGCCACGTTTGCCACGTGATTGTGGGGAAGGACTCCAGCTAAGGTTACGGCAAGAAAGAGAGGCGAAGGGATAAGCTAGCTCCCCTTGTACACATGGTTCCTGTGCTAGGGGCTGAGCTGGGTGGTGGGAAGGCAGCAGCTGAAAGCCAGTTGCTGGGGGAATCAAAGCCTGTCTGGCCTCACCCTGCTGACCCCGCGCTGACTCAGCGGGCTGTCTGGATCTCTTCATACCAGAGAAGGGGAATTCATCCCCCTACACTTCCCACCTCCCTCCCCCATCTCCATCCTCAGCTGTGATTAGCACGCAAGAGCCTACATGCATGTACCAGCCTCCACGCTCCTGTAACCGTGACTCACAAACCAGTAGGATGGTTTCCTGGAGCTGGAAAATAGGGGTCATTCCTCATCTCCTGGTACAGCTGGGCTGGCCTCTTCCCATGGGAGCAGCTTTTGGTCAGGGCCAGGGAAACCCCCAGCGTTGGTCAGCTGGGGCAGACCCCCCAGCTGCTTCCTGGGGGGCATCACTGAGAAGGAAAGGGAAATTTCTTTTCCGCAGCCCAGCCTTTGCTCCCAGTGGTGCCACAGATGTGCTTGGCATCACCGGGGGTGCAGCTTTCCCCACTAATTCAGCCCCCTGTTGCAAAAGCGTTTTCTGAGCACGCTTGCAGGGAGTGGGACCCCCTCTGTGCACCCCGTCAGGGTACAGCATGTGCTTCGTGAGCTTCTGTTCTCAACAGGCAGAGCACAAAGTGCCAGGCTCTGCCTCCCTCCTGCTGTGGTTAGTGCCTCTTATCTCAAGCAGAAGGTATCTCTTTTCTTGCTAATACAGACAAGAGTGCCCTGACCCTTTTGTGGCTCCATCCCAGTCAGGGATTCTTGTTCTTTTGCAATCCTGCCCCACGAGCTGTGAAGGGAATATAATGTGATTTCTCCTGCAGCGCTGAGAGCCGCTCAATTAATTCTGGGCTGCAGATTTCCTTGCAGCAGCGCCCCACGAACAGCGTGAGGCATTCTCTCAAGCCTGGCACTCTTTGGTGACTCGCGGGCTGCCCAGCCTGGAGGTGGTTGGCAGGGCAGCTGCGAGCGGGACCATCTTGTTTTGTCCTTAGCCAAGCTCTGAGCGTCATGCCACAGTGCCTTGGGCACGCAAAGGGGACTTCCCAAGTCTTCCCAGTGGTAGCTCTGTCTTACTCCAGCTCTCGTGCCCCCTTTCTGTATTATTTCACGCTTCTCTGCTTCCATGAATCGCTATCTAATAGTGGACTCTGGTTTTACTCCACAGCATGACTGAAAGACGCATCCCAAGCTCTGGAGTGACAGCTTGAGCCAAACCTCTTTAGACTTCGGGGTATTTGAAATTCAGAGCTGGGCTCTTTCATGAGGGAGGGTTGGGAGCTCTGGGATTTGGGACCAGGTAGCTTCTCAAAAGATGCTGCTGATTTCTGCCACGTGCCACAGAAAAGGGAAGGCACGAACATCTTGCCTTTGATGTACTGGAGAGAAGGAAAAAAAACCTTCCTTGCTCCGAAGGCTTCTCAGCTTTTGCATTCCTGCTTTCCCCACCTCCTTAGTGGGGGGGCGAACCGGGGAAGGCAAAGCAACAGGAAACTCTCAGACAGCTGTGATTTTTCACCAGAATCTGAGAAACTGTCTGAGTTTGGCAGCTGCACTTAGAGCTGGGTCATTAAAATGACACAGCAGCTCGGCTGGGCTGTTGGGAAAGAGCTTCCCAGCATGGGAGGCCCTCTGGGAGCAGGGGTGGGGGAAGCCCCTGCTCTGAAATAACTGGGGGAAGGACAAAACCAGAAAAGGACCTTGGAAAAGACATCCTAGGGAGATGGAAAATATTCCTCTAAAGTCCTGGTACTGTGCCCAGCTGGTGAGGTGCTGTGGTTTTTAGTCACCGGTGTGGGAGCAGGAGGGTGGGGGTGTAAAGGGTTACCTGGAAGAGTTGGGTTTCCTTTGCTGGCCTTGTGCTTCTCACGCTTTATCAGTCCACCAGCAGCACTGGAACTGAGGCCAAGCAAGGAAGAGATATTTTTTTTATTTCTTTTTTATTTTTTTTTTCTTTTCCTCCATCCCCCAAACGCCACATCAGCAGCAAGCTGCAGGATGACCTCAATGAGGAACAGATTGTCCCTTGGCCTGCCTCCATCGCGCTGCCTGCAGGGACATCAGGCAGGAGGACCTTGAGCTAGGAATTGAGCTAGGAAGACAGAGACAAGGGAGGGTGGACTGTTTCCAGGAGCCATGTGTCGGGATAACGGCACCCAGGAGCTGGAGCCAAAGCGGCAGCAGGGTCTGGGAGCTGCAGGAGGGACTGCAGGAGCTGGCACAGGGGGGATTTCTTTCCATCATCTCTAGTTTGATGGCTTGTTGGCAGCAACCAACTAAGATTTACAAGCGTTAGTCAAGAGCTGTGATCAACTGGTGATGCTAACACCATGACCTGGACCTGAGCTAGCTCTCCCTCTCCCTCTCCTCCGCTGAATCCCTCAGCCTGGGGTGAATGCCACCGGCTTCACTTCAGAAAGTTTGGGAGAGGTGACACCCCTCTTGGGCACTGGCAGGCCCATCACCGCAGCCCTGCTGGGCCGGAGCTTGCAGCCCTCCCTGGGAGGAAGGAAAGGTAATGTTCTTCTTCACCTGCCTTCCCAAGCAGACATGGAGCAGCCCCTCACCCCCATGTAAGGTAGAGCAGCCTCTGTGTTGCCCTCGCACTCAACCGTCGTGTCCTCCCCAGGCTCAGAGGTGAACAGTGTGGCAGCCCTGTCCCTTGCCATGCTGGGCTGGGAGCAGGGTGGCTGCAGAGCCCTTTCACCACAAGCACCACAGGCTGTGCAGGCAGAAGGTGTCACCCAAAGGAGGTCCTCACTCTTTTAAAGGTGATAGGTAGGGCTGCCAGACTCTCTGTGTGGCCAAGGTCCTCTGTTCCTTTTTTTGACTGTATCCCTCACCTCTGAGTTGAAGAGGTGCCTCTATAAGCTGTGCCACTCTGACTCCCAGAGCCAGCCACCACCCCAGGTCCTTCACAGGAATAGACTCCAGGCTTGGACGTTGGAACTAGTCCGCTCTAGATTCATCAAGCCTGGCTTTTGAGTTTTGATTTCATTTCTTGACAGACTACCTTTAACCTTATCTTCTTGAATACATCTCTTCAGGCTCGATAACCATTTCATGACTTACTACATTTATTGCAGCAAGACCCGGGCTTCTCAGGTAAGTGCCAGGATCTCACTGGCCAGGTGCTGTCAACAGGCAGCACAAAGACAGAGCCTCAACCCCAGAAGTACTTGACCATGATGGAAATCTTGCTTATCCTTCTTCAAACGTCATTGCAACCCCATCCTTTACCCTGCTTCAATAACCAGCGATGTTCCCTAGCCTAAGTCGGTCCCTATCATTATGCTAGGTTATCATATGCTTATTCATGTCTCCACATATGGCACCGAGGTGCTTTCACTGTGTTTCAGGCTGGTCTGGGCAGCACTCAACCTCCTGTAGCCACCGGAAAAGTTTCAGTGACACTATAGAGTGAGTGCTGCATGGCTTCGGGGCTTTTGTTTGCTGATTCTATCGCCACAATGATTTCAGCTTCTGCGTTCAATACTGATTGCAACCACCTCGGCAAAAGAACAGGATGAGAACCAGCCTGGTCGTGAATCTCCACTAAATCCCAGGGCTGGATCCAGCTTGCATCTGCACTATGTGAAATCCCCAGAGCCAGCTCCTGGCCCCCATGCTCACAGGGCCTGGCTCTGGTTTCAGGGTAGGACTAATTGCTGAGGCGCAATCCTTCGCGGTGTAAAATTATACAAATGTAGCACAGAAGGGTAGCTCTAGTGACCTGTACAATTTACTCCCTCATGACAGACTGTAGCTGAGGCTTATTTGCAGTTTTCCAATAATTTGAAGGGTTACCGACAGCCGGAGGAAAGCAGGAGGCATTGATGTGCTGCTGTGGGAACCAGGGCTCTCGGGAGATCATTCTGGATTTGCCGTGTAACTTCTAGCTGTTAGCCACCAGACCCATTTTCCAGTTTCCAGCTCATTCGTTAATTCCAAGCGTCACATCGTATTCCTTCCAGCTTGGGGTAAATCAGGCTTGAACTTCAGGGATGCTGAATGGCTGCCCACCTCCTCAATTCCAGCTAACGAGCTCTACGAGGTTTTGCTGGAGGCACCTTAAAACAGAGGTGTGGTACAAACAGCTCCTGGTCACCCCCAGCTGTTTAACCCAATTTCAAGCTGATCCTCACAGTTAGACCCCCCACATGGCTTTGATGAGAAGAATAGAAATTATAATATAATATAATATAATATAATATAAGTTTACAAGATTATTTCCAATGAGCTTTAAGACCATGTAAGATTAGGTGGCACAGAATGCAATGCATCTGTCCATATATGAAGTGAATAGACAGTTTGGTTAACTTGGGTGGTTTTTTTTTAAAGCTATGTCATTCGGTAGGCCCGTCGGTCCAACAGATTGCCTAATTTTGCATTAATGTTCCAGGAAAGGACAGGAAACATTTCCAGCTAAATCTGCAAGAAAAATATTTGCATTTCCCTCCGGGCTGATTTCTAACCTACATTGTTGGGGTTGGGGGTTTCGGGAGGGAGGGGGGTTGCTGCTTTTCAGTACGTTTCCACAAAATAGCTATTTTCCTTTACTCTTGGAAAAATGAAATTCAGACCACTGCAGATGCTCAAATGCCAAATGACTTTCAAGCACGAGAAAATTTTGAAATCATAAGTATAGAACATATGGCACTTTGCTTTGGAATGAGATTGGAAGGGAAAAGCTCAATTGTAAAGCTAAGCTGAGGATATTTTATTATTCAGAATGAAAAGAAAGAGCTTCTCCTAGCTAAAGGAAGACAGAATTTTGGGCATATTGACTATTTTCTGAAATTTATTTTTTTCCAAAGACGAGCAACAACCTTATTAATTATTTGTATTGTGGTCGTATTAGGTCAGTTATTAAATCACTTAAGTGAAACCCAAAAGATCCTTAAGCATTTATTTTATGTGAAAGTGGATGAAAATGGAAGCTACCATCAAGACTTTTCCAGAGAAAAATATTAACCACCATCTTCCTCTGCAAACACAGAAGATTTGGGACAGTTCTGCCTTTAAACATGGGAGGCGAAGGGGGAAGGAGGGGTTCACTGCTCATGACTGAAATGGAAAAAAAAAATCCCTAAATACTTCATTATTTTTTATTGCCTCACTGTATACAGGAAAGTTTGAAATGGAAATGAGCCCCCCTGGGGAAGACGTTTCAGACAGGACTGGGCGGGCTGCCTCTGTTCCTGTCCCCACGTCTGGGGGGGAGCCGGACCCCTCCGGAGGCAAGGGGAGAGGGGGAAGCCACTCGCCACCCGACAGCTCGCCCTGCCAGCTACACTAACGGCTCCGGAGAGTCGGTCCCACCGCTGCTGGCACTGTGCACCCGGCAAAGTACGGCTAGAACGTGCCTAACCTTTTGCTTCGGGCTTAAATTGATTCCGATCTCTCTTAACTGCTCTGAGCGTCGACCCTCAGCGTGGGGCTGGCTCTCCCGGCCCTCATTGCCGTGTCGGGTCCCGTGGAGTCGGATGAGTGCGTTCAGCCGTGCAGGGGATTATGCCCATTCCCACGAACTCCTGCTTTAACTGAGCATCCCCAAAGCTCTCGGGACCTTGGGCTGGAAGGCGCTGGGGTTCCCCTGGGCAGCGCTGTCATTATCTTCACTACGTTACATTTACTCCATGCGAACGTCCCCGTTTTGCTTTCTTGCCATTCACGTAATGAGAGAAGCGGCTGTGACTCAGTGTTGTACTCAAAGAGGAGCTTTCCTGACCCCTTTTGCGACTGGAGATTGCCCTGAAGCACAGCACCTAATTAACCTTGGTTTATTCTTTGTAGCTGCAGGTGTTTTTTATTGTTCATAAACCTGTCCTGGTCCGTCTCTTCAGCTATTCTCATCTTCTGTGGGTCATGATTCTTTTCGAAATGTCCATTTTTATAAATCACTTTAATTAGTTTTATATCATTCTGTTATATTTATACCACTTGATTTAGGTTTCAGATTGCTTCCATTACATCTTATATATTGCTTTGATTTTATTTATGGTGTTTCTAGTGCATTTGCATTGCTTTCCTTAGATGGATATCATTTTGGCTGGATTTACAGTGTATTTCTTCAGTTAGATTTATATCACTTTAATTAGATTTATATCCCTTTAGAATTTGAGGGCTTCACTTAGATTTATAATATCTCTTTTACTAGGCTTGTCTTGCATAGGGGATTCACATCCTTTTTGTTTTAAAGGATGCTGCTTTAACTCAACACTGATGTTGTTTTATGTAGACTTTGGTCAGCCTCCCAATTAGATAGATGAAGCAAGAACTCACCACCTGTTTTTTCCCCCCTGTAATTTCCACTGGGATCATTCCAGCATAAACTGTGCTGATTTAAATTAACCTTTTCCAACTCAGCACCAGCAGGAATGTAGTGGAGATCATCTCACTAACTGGATTCCTCAGAGTATCCAGTGGGAGTCCAGTTAGTGAGATACCACTTTTTTATTCCTTTCTTTCCTGCGCCTGGGTGTTGAGGGAGCAGTAGCATTTCTGTCTCCGCTTCCCTTTTCCCAGGAAAATGCTCGGATATCTCAAGGAGAGCTCAGAGCTGGCAATCCTCGGCATAGTGGCATCTCCCTCCTCAGCATTTCCTTCTTGCTGGTGTCCCCAAGACCACAATTGTGCAAAGGGAGCAGGCACCTACGTCCATGGTGAGGCCATGCCCCCCCTCACTCCTCGTTTTGAGCTGAGGTCCTGCAGGACATGAAATTCCAGTGCAAGAGCCTGTCCCTCGACACCCCCGGCAATACCACAGCAGGAGGAAAGCAACAGTGCTCCGAAAAGTCACTCTTCCAGTTAATGGCCACAGAGGACCTGGCTTTGTATTTCCTGCCCAGCTCTGATCACATCAGCGTAAAGAAATCAGCTAGATGGGATCTAAATCCACATACTTCAGGACAAAAGCCAACCTCCGATTGAGACGGGTCAGTAGATGTCCCTGAGGGCTGTTATTTCAGATGTTCGCAGCAGGGTATTTGGTTGCTTTCCTGGAAACATGTGATTGAGGGCTCTGTCGGAGGGCAGGACAGTGGGCCAAGTGGACCGTTTCTCCCAGACCTTACCCAGTTTTATCTCTAAACCCATTGAGGGCCTGAGTGGTGGATGGACTTTAATTTCTTATTAAGATCTTCAGCCATCAGCACTCAGTTTGGCAGGGGTGGCTGTGCTCATTCAGAGGGGTCTTGCACAGACGGAGCCAACCTCCTGCATCTCTTCTTCCCCAAAACACAACACGGTGCTGGAGCTTACTGTGCATCCAGGGGTATTGAAAGCTTATGAGACATGGCATTCATACAGCTGTATACGGCGTTAGGGTGCCTGGGGCTCGGCTGTGTGCCATACCTGCCAACCAAAGAACAGCCTCTCAGCGGCGCAGAGGCTTCACGCATCCTCCCCACCCCTGGAAATGGCAGGAAGGTTTCCCCTCTGCTCGCTGCAATTACTGCAGGGCAGCTTTCACCGGACAATTTCAGAAGACTTCTGCAGGGGGTTTGGGTGGGATCCCTGTATTTGTGTGGCATTTGGGAGCCCACGTCAAACAGGCCAAGAGCTGGGTTCAGGAAACCAGTTCAGTTGGGGGCTGACCTGCCGGGGAGCACCTCTGAGGAGAAAGACCTAGGAATCCTGGTGGACAATAGGATGACCATGAGCAGACAATGTGCCCTTGTAGCCGAGAAGGCCAATGGCATTCTGGGGGGCATCAGGAAGAGTGTGGCCAGCAGGTGGAGGGAGGTCATCCTCCCCCTCTGCTCTGCCCTGGGGAGGCCACACCTGGAGCACTGGGTCCAGTTCTGGGCTCCCCAGTTCAAGAAGGACAGGGAACTGCTGGAGAGGGTACAGCAGAGGGCTACAAAGATGATGAGGGGCCTGGAGCATCTCCCTTACAAGGAAAGGCTGAGGGACTTGGGTCTTTTTAGTCTAGAGAAGAGAAGGCTGAGGGGGGATCTGATCAATGCTTATAAATACTTAAAGGGAGGGTGTCAAGAGGACGGGGCTGGTCTTTTTTCAGTGGTGGCCAGGGACAGGACAAGAGGGAATGGGCACAAACTTGAACATAAGAAGTTCTACCTAAACATGAGGAGGAACTTCTCCACTTTGAGGGTGGCAGAGCCCTGGAACAGGCTGCCCAGAGAGGTGGTGGAGTCTCCTTCTCTGGAGACATTCAAAACCTGCCTGGACATGTTCCTGTGCAACCTGCTCTGGGTGGACCTGCTTTGGCAGGGGGTTGGACTGGATGATCTCCAGAGGTCCCTTCCAACCCCATGTGATCCTGTGATTCTGTGAAAGGAAAAGAAAAAAGTTTTTCACCTACCAATGCCTTCATCCTGCCCTGTCTTTGTCTGTCTCTGACCTCCCCCTCCTTGTGTTTATTCCCTCTGTGAGCAGGACAAACCCTGTGCGGCATGAAGCAGTGAGGGAGGCGAGGAATGCGTTACAGAAAGCCTCTTGTTTGATAGTTGAATCCAGATGTTAAGGGAAGGAGCAGAGTTGTGTGAGCGGGACGGAAAAAGCCTGGAGCAGGAGAAAGTAAGGGGGCACCCAACCTGCCCTGCCATTTAGACCAGTTAAACACAAAAGGCATGTGAATTCGACTCCTCAGGTACCACTTCTGTTCTGCCCCCAGCAGAGGACAGAAGCTGGACCAAAAGGGAAGGGCTGACCCACAAAAACTACTAAATCCTACTCTCCTATTCCAGTGCGGTGCATTTTGGCCCACACCAAGAGGCATCTTCTGCAGGAGGCACCTACAGCCAATGCTTAGTTGTGAGTCTGCTTCACAAAAGCTGCCGTTTATTATTCATGTAAGGAGCTGTAGGACAGTGCCTGGCCACGAGGAAGATTTTCCAAGCATTTCCTAGTAGTTCCTAAATCTACACCATCAGCGTGAGCTCTGAAGTCTCTCCTTCAGACGAACCAGACTTTTCCACGTGATCCTTCGAGCTCTCATGGCCTTTCTAGGGAAGGGCAGCCCAGATCTTGACTGCTGTTCGTGGATGGTCCCCACCGGCTCCCAAGGTTCAGGATTCCTCTCTTAGGGCCTCAGGTCCCCTGTTGAGGGATCCTCACCTGTATTGTGTGGCTTCAAGGGTATTATTTTTGAGGCCTTTCCCTATCCCACCCTCGCTGTGAACTGTGGGAGAATGGCTAGCTGAGAAGGGTCACGTAGACATGATCCAGCTGGCCGAGCAAAAGCTTGAGAAACATCGGATTCAGCCCCCGTAACTACTGGGCTGGTAAAGACACCTTGTCCTTGACTATAATTGTTGTAAGATAACAGAGAGGTTGCAGCTGCTCAGGCATGGGAAAAGAGGATGAAAGTAATTGTAAAGAAGGAACCAAGGGCGGAGTTGATCTTTCTAAGAACTAACCAATCATGAGCTTAACTTTTGTAATATGTATGAGCTAATTATGTTAGAACATAAAAGGGCACTGTGTGAATCAATAAACGAAGCTTGCTGATCACTCATATTGAGTGGCCCTGTCTTCCCTCCGTCGCGACAAATGGCGCCCGAAACAGGGACCCTACAGAGGGCTGAACCTGCGAGCCACGGTCAACGGAGTCTCAGTGCTGGTCCTGTAAGCAGCGCAGGAGGCGAAAGGGATTAAAGGAAAAGGTCCCCGCGCCCAAGAGCGAAAGGGATTAAAGGAAAAGATCCCCGCGCCCTGGAGCACCTATAGAGAGTGTCCTGCCGGCTACGCGCCGCCGAAGTCTGGAAGGCTGCAACAGCGCGCTGACGAAGGTATGAATAGACAAGCGGCGTATGATTTGCTCAAATGCTTTTTAGAAAAGCGGAGCATAGAAGGTTTACATTGTAAAAAGGAATTACCAGAGTTATTAGCTTATGGGGCAGCTAGAGGATTCTTTGCCAATCCCGATACAGTTTTTGAGGAAGAGGAGTGGCGGAGATATGGGGATAAAATATTTGATGAAGTAATAAATGATGAGAAGTTAGCCAAGAAACTGATGAAGCCTTGGCGTGCAGTTACGAACGCTCTGGTGATGCATAAAGCAGAGCAGAGAGCTGCTGCTGCTGCGTCTGAAAGGTTAGGGGGATTAACTGGGACGGGTGCAACTGCCTCGCAACAAAAGCCAGGTCCCCCTCCCTCGGGTTGCCCGTTGCCTCCCTCGGTTCGCACTATAGTCGTCCCTGAAGGGGTAGCGGGAACGTGGGAGCACTCGGTCTTTGTTCCATCTCCTCCCGAGTCACCTGGAGATAGTGAGGACCCATCGGCCCCCCCGATGGAAACAGAAAAAGGAGAGAAGTCAGAAGAAAGTTATGCAGGGAAAGGAATGAGCCATAATCCTTCCACGGAGGGGCAGAGTATTATCACAGAAAGACAGAGGATGTGGCAGCAAATTGCAGAGGAGGCGATGGCCTCCGGAGATAGAGAATTTGCCTCGAGCATTGTACATGAGGCGTTCCCGGTAACTTACCAGCTAAATGACCAAGGGCGAATAACTGCCACAATTCAGAACCTAGATTGGAAGTTATTAACTCAGTTGCGATCCACGGTGAGTGACTCAGGGATCAAAGGAGAGCCCACAAGGCAAATGCTAGACTTTATCTGGGGCACCAATATGTTACTCCCGGGGGATGTACGTAGTATTATGAAGTTGATTTTGACACAACACCAGCAGCTGTTGTTTAATGCGCATTGGCAGGCTGCTTGTCAGCAATCAGTTGCCACAGTAAGGCAACCGGGAGATCCGTTACACGGAGTCACCCTTGATGAGCTATTGGGGGTGGGACTGTATCTGCGGCCAGAAGCACAGGCACTTATGGGACCGGATAAAGTAAAAGAATCAATGACATTGGCAAGACAGGCTTTTGATCGTCTTAAGGAACCTGGAGGTGTGCCTTCATATATGGGTATTAAGCAGGGAAGGGAGGAACCATTTGGCCTATTTATAGATCGAGTAGCAGACGCCATACAGGCGGCCGGGGTGCCCGATTATCTCAGAGGCACTATACTAAAGCAGTGTGCTATACAAAATAGTAATCCGGCCACACGCAACATCTTGGCTACATTGCCAGGGACATGGACTATCGAGGAAGGACTAGAAAGGATGGCTCAGGTACCGGTAGGGCCACAGGCAATGTTAGTTGAGGCAGTAAAGGAACTAGGGAATAGTTTAAAGGAACACGCGCAGGCTACGCAGAGTCAAGTTCTTGCAGCCCTTGCTCCTTTGCAAGCCTCCGTTCAACGATTAAATGCTACTGGATCACCTCGCCCACGATGCTACCGTTGCGGCGCTGCTGGACACATCAGACGGAACTGCGACGCCGGCTCAGTATGGTGCAGAAACTGCCGGTCGGACAACCACAATGAGACTGCATGTCGCGCTTCCAAACCGGGAAACGGACGATTCAGCGGGAAAAGCCGCCCCGCGCCGACACAAAAAGCGGCTGCATATCCGGCAGCACTCAATCCCTTCAGCTCAGACCAGCCACAAGCGGAAGCCTCGGCTTGGACCTGGCAACAGCAGTAGATTGTACCCTGTTGGACTCAAAGCCTGTCAGCATTGCTACCGGCACACAGGGACCAATCTGTATCAATGGACAAGCTGTCGGAGCACTACTTATAGGCCGTTCATCAGCCACCATGCTGGGACTTAATGTGTTGGTGGGACTGATTGATAAAGATTACCACGGTGAGATCCAGATCATGGCCCACACGTTATTTCCACTGCTCTTCATCGCTAAAGGCACCAAGGTGGCGCAATTAATTCCCCTACCACATCTTGCGGGAGCCCTTCCACCGCTGCAAGAGCAGCCACGAGGGCAAGGAGCCTTTGGATCTACAGGACAAATGGCCTTACTAACTGTTGGCTTGCGCCAAAGGCCACAACGCCCGGTTGCTGTGCAATACGCCAACCTAACTATATCACTTGTTGCTCTTCTAGACACTGGCGCTGACATCTCCATAATCAGCACGCATAAGTGGCCGGCTCAATGGCCAACCTACGCGAGCAATGCCACGGTCGCGGGAGTAGGAGGATTGACCCTTGCTCGCAAATCACCCCTTCTACGATGGACCATAGGGGACAAGGTACCATCTGGGTTCCCAGCCGTTGGGTAAGGCCCGCCATCGACCACCCTGAAGTCGCCGCTGAAGGTGACCCGACTAATCACCATAAACCAACGGACTGAGACCGCTGCGCCTGAGTGTGAACCACGAGGTCGCAAAGACAGAAATTAATTGTACAGTCTGTGGGGTCTGTAACCCCTAGGTATTATGTGCATGCTATTTGCTTAGAAGTTGAAACAGAGAAAATGGTTAATTTAGGTATAGAAAGCTTTATAGTAGTTGCCTTAGTCGTAAGCATAAGAGCCATCCCATATAGCGAGATGTTTGACCCACGAGAAAATGTGTGGATAACTTTAGCTCGGCCACTCAACACGACCAGCTTTTGTGCAAGCCTAGCAACACCCCGCTCCCCATTTACTACGTGCCTTATAGGGGTGCTCTTGGAGACTGGTTGGGTCTGTCCGGATGGCTGAGAAACCTTTTACAGACAGGATTGCTAGTCTTAATCATTGTACTAATAGCGTTGCTTTGTGTGAGTTGTATGTTGTCTTGTATGAAAACCCTTGTGTTACGGATGTTTAACCAAGCCTACGTCATTCAAAATAAAAACGGGGGAATTGTGGGAGAATGGCTAGCTGAGAAGGGTCACGTAGACATGATCCAGCTGGCCGAGCAAAAGCTTGAGAAACATCGGATTCAGCCCCCGTAACTACTGGGCTGGTAAAGACACCTTGTCCTTGACTATAATTGTTGTAAGATAACAGAGAGGTTGCAGCTGCTCAGGCATGGGAAAAGAGGATGAAAGTAATTGTAAAGAAGGAACCAAGGGCGGAGTTGATCTTTCTAAGAACTAACCAATCATGAGCTTAACTTTTGTAATATGTATGAGCTAATTATGTTAGAACATAAAAGGGCACTGTGTGAATCAATAAACGAAGCTTGCTGATCACTCATATTGAGTGGCCCTGTCTTCCCTCCGTCGCGACAGTGAACCAGGTCACAGGGACCACAGCAGGAGCAGGCTCCTGCTCTTGAGTCTCTTCCCATGAACTCACCCAGGAGAAAGGGGGCAGAACCCCTCCTGCACGCCCCAGGAACCACTCCGCCTGCTCTCCTCCCCCTTCCTTCTGCCTTTCTCATCTTCCCTGCAGCTGCATCCAGCCTCTGCGTAAATGAGCATGGTATCTCAATTAATGCGTATCTAATCAGGACATCAGCATCTCTGGAAGAGAGATGCATCAGCTATAGAGGTTGAGCACTCAGTTAACCTCCCGGTGCTCTGCCACTGGGGCCTGTTTATTTAATTACACCCGGGCTGCTGTGCTCCTCAACCTTTTAATTGCCCAGGACAGCGAATAGAGTGGTAAACAGGTCAGAGATAAAAGATGCTAGGCATTGTTTTAAGACAGTAAAGCTGTTTTTAAACACCATTCAGAAGCTTGTTTTATGTAACGGCCGAGAAAAGGAGGGCATTCAGGAGGGGCAGCAGGGAACACTCAAAAAGGATACTGAATAGTTTTTAATTAATGAAAAATGACTTGAAGCCTGATTTCCTTCTGTGACAGTATGATCTCTACTGAACACCACAACACAAATCCTTTCCCAGAGCTTCAGATCAAGCCACAGGTCCTCCGTAGTGATATTCCTGATAATAGCTGGGATTTAGTCAACAAGTTGGGGGATTGGGAGAGTAAAAAAAAAAAAAATCCAATTAACTCTCCCAGAGCTCTATTAGTTCTGCAGTGCTGTGAACATTAGTAAAAAGCAGGATTTTATGTGTTCAGATGCCCAAAATAATTGCCCTGATAGAATCCTTCAAAAAGCACTGATGATTCTTTCATGTAGCTTTAAAAGTAGAGTTTGGCATGAAAATGAAGGATGGAAGATTAAAGAGATCAAGGCAGAACGTTTGGGTCTGATCGCCGACCTCAGTTACACCAACTTCAGTTGAGTTTAACAGCAGTGTAAATAAGATGAGAAACTTGGGGACTGAACAGGCAGCAAAAGCTTGTTCTTCGTTGATTTTCATTTTGAGGATTAGATCTCTGCTCTGGACAACTGCTGCATGGGTTTTCAGAGCACGACCAAAAGTCTGGTTTTCTTTCCCCTTGCCTTCACGTTACTGCCCTGAACTCTGTCTGTGCCACCAGTGAGCCAAAGTGCTGGAAGGAGAAGTCTGCCTGGCTCTTGGTACATGCACACAGAGGTCTCCTCAGTCCAGCAAGGGAAATAAACCTGATGAGGCCAGGGCAGGGGACGGAAGGCCTTGGTAAACCACAGGCGAACTGCTCGGCAGAGGCTGGGAGAGAGGATGGCTCTCAGGATCTGCTAGCTGGAACAGCAGTCTGATCAGGGCACAGGTGTGAGGCAGCGGTGACAGGATGTTTCCTGGGGTTCTGCTCAGCCCTGCAGCTTCCGAGATGAGCTAGCTGTGCGGTGTTTTCCCTGCTGAAAGTGCTGCAGAAAGGACCTGCAGAGCTGTGAGGGTGCTGTGAGGAGCTCCCAGAGAATTGCATTGCCCCAGGAGCACGGGGAAGCTTTCTCAAGCCCCTGTTCTACCTCCATCCAAGAGCACATCATGTTTCCCAGCTTCAGGAGGGTTAGGATCTTGCTTCTTCCCATTGCACTTTGTGGACGATCCTGGTCTAAGCGAGTAGAATCTAGTCTTAAACCTCTTGCATTGACAAAACAGGTGTATGCATCAGCTTTGTTGTTTGCTCCATCCATCTCCTCTGTGTCTTAACCAAGTAAGGGTGTTGTGTACAGTTCATTTGACACAGCCCAATAAATCACCTTGCAAGAAGTACGGCTTGACATCCGTGCTTTGTCTGAGCTCTGGCTTGGAAAAGACTTGGTGTCAGGGCCCTGAGCACACCAGGAGGCATTAATTGCCCCAATGAGCCTCACCCAGGTCTCAGCCCACACCCTCTCTTCCCACTGGCCACACAGCTCCATTTAAGCCATGCCCAGGCCTCCTAGCCCTCCCCTGAGCTGGCTGTGTAGGCTATGCAGAGGGGGGCTGCCCCACTGGAGAAGATGAGCAGAGTGCGAAAAGGTCAACACAGGCAGGGTCCTGGGCAGGACAAGCAGAGCAGGCTTAGGGGGGACAACTGGGCAAGTGTGAGATGATATAAGCCAGGTCCAGGGTCGTGCTCCTCAGCTGAGGACAGTGACAAGTCAAGCTGAAGAGGTCATACCTGCTGTGGAGCTCAGGTAAGGGCTGGGGACTAGGGCCTTTGCTTGAAAGGAGCAGTGGAGCCGGGGCAGAGGAGGTGCAGGTGGAGGGCTGAGGCTGGACATTTAAGGCTTCTTGTTGCTCTTAGGGCCCCAGCAGTTAGGTATGGAACAGACCTTCTGAGGGAGCCCTGCCTGGATGCGTGCCTTCCCTGACAGCCAGGGCTTCCATGCTGAATTTCTGTTCAACGGAGTGCATGATGCTAGAGGTAAAGGCAACTTGAAATGGCAAACCAGAGGCCTTTTTGAGGAAGCAGAGAAAGTGTGGAGGACCTAGAGCTTCTTGGGAACCACTGTGGGTGTTGATTCAGCAGTCTGAGGGGAACCACGCTGGCAGCGATAAAGCTTGTTTCTGTAACTGCAGAGTTGTGTGGGACTGGGATCAGCTGAGATCCGGCAGAGGTGTGGTGCTGCACCTGCATGAAAGCCCCCTGCAGCCCTCCAGTTGCCCAACACAGGCAGGGCTCGCTTTCTCCCTGCTCTTCTGCCACAGAGGATGGGAAGAGCTGTGCCTCTTGCCCCTCCAAAGGTGAGGGATGCAGGGGAGCTGCTGGCAGCAGAGCAGTTCTCTTCTTCTTCTGAAGAGAAGCTCTCATCGTCGGAGGAGCAAGCTGCTCTTCCCCACTGCTCAGCTCCCTGCTGAGTTACCAAGATTGTTTTTTAGAATAAGCAGCTCATTCACAACAAACATCCTCGCTCTTTGATGTGTTGGTGGTACTGTTGTTGTGGTGTTTTAAATACCTTGGTTTCATGCTCATAATAAGAAAGCTGGCCACAGAGCCTTACTGTAAGTTGATGAGAAAGTAGCAGTAATTATTGCTCTCTCTTCCATGGGAGGATAAACTTCAGATGCTAATGGCCTCCAGAGTATTGACTGATTACTCACATTGGGGTGAAACAGCAAGGGGAAAGGGCCTTCATTCTCTTTGGTCTTAAATACTGCTGTGTTCAGGGGGGTTGGTCAGGAAGCATCCTCGACTGCGTAAGAGAGAGCTGCAGGAGTCTGATTTTGGACTAAGAGGGGAAAGGATTTTTTTGGGGGGTGGGGGCAACAGGGCAGATGTTTTCCTGGAATGGGTGAAGGGAGAGGATGGTGCAGGTATTTATGCATCACCCAGCTTGACAGCATGCATGCAACAGCAAGTGGGTGGTAAGTGGTGAAGACAGGGTGGCTGCAAACATTTTTGTTTGCTTGGTAAATTTACATGCAGGAAAGGCAGGGCTCTTGCAAGGAGTTTACCCACAGAGCCTTGTGGGGGATGCTATAGGACTTCTCACACTCTCTGCTTCTATTTTTCCATTCCCTGCCAAGGTTTTACAGCAAGGGCTGTCTTTGAATCCAGGTCTTAGTGGGCACTGATCCCTTCCTGGTTTTCCAAGCTGCTGATGTGACACTGAGCTTCTGTAAATGAAGTTTTGAGGTGAGGAAGAGGGAATGAAGATTTGTAGCTTGGCCAAATATTAGTGGTTTTCCCCAGGGATGGCAAAGGGTGCATCTAAGGGACCGAGGTGAGCCCCATGTCAGATTGTAATCCCCTGCTCCCACGCACTGCCCCGCTGGAACTTCACAACAAAGCTCAGCAGAGAGTGTTTTCTTTTAACAGCATATTTTCTTCCTTAATCTTGTTCTCAAACGTGGCTGAGGTATTTAATGGAAGCTTCCTCCCAGTAAAAAGACTGCAGCGTGCACACATACCAGAAACTCTTGGCTCAGACCATCAACGTTCAGTAAAACTAAATGCAACTCGGAAACGGCTCCTGCAAGGGGAACACTGAACTCTAAGGCACGTTTCGTCTTTCCTACAGTTCAGAAGTAGATTGCGTGTATGAAGAGCTGTCCCGTGTTAGCAAACAGCAAAGGTAGAAGAGGCCGGTTGACACCAGTGAAGAATTGGTTTGGCCACTCAAACCTGTCCCGAAGTATTTGAGCTCTTCAGTAATTCTCCACCCACCAGTAACCTGTTCAGGTGTCCCTTGCTGGGATGCTGACCAGCAGTGTCTGTCCCGTTCGCTTTCAGTCTCTTTCAAATCTCAGCAAAGGTCTCCTCTCCTGTGCTCCCCGATTACTTTCCTCTTCTCTGCTAAAGAGCTACTTGCTCTTCAGCCCTGTTGCCTGCCAGCGTGCTGAACCCCCTCCCCAGTACTTCTTGCCTGTGTGTCCATTCATTTTGGGAGTGGGATCAAATCTACTGTCCCCAGGTCAGATTCGAGGTTCAGTTATGCCCTGCTCAAATTGCAATCTGCAGGACTTACAACATTCTTGGCAAGGTGCTGAGCCTCAGAAAGTGCTCCCTGAGACAGTCTGCTTTCTGATTTCCTTTGCTCTAGGAGGTACCGGGAGAAAAACAATACCACTTACTCCAAGCCGACTTTACTAACTTAGCAACGCAGTGAAGGACAGTCCCGAATTACCTCTCGCACCCCGGGATCCGGACACTGCTAAAACCTGCAGCTGGGAGAGCACGTTCTCGCCAACCTGTGGAGAGCACTGCCTTATCTCCCTCTATCCTTTATCCGCCAGCAGAGGCACAGGACCACGCTGTGCCCTGGTGCTTAGGGGCTCGGTTGCAAGCTGATGGACCTGAAGTAACCCTAGTGCAACAGGGAAGCTGATTCCCAATTTGGGCCGAGAAGCGAGTATGGTCCTTTGGACTGGAAGCCTTCCAAAGGTTATTTGTGCCCACTGACCTCGTGGCACGTTTCCTTCCAGCCCCTGCTGGGGTCCGCCTGTCTTTTTGCATAATCTCCTCTGAATAAATACCCTGTGAGCGGGGCCTTCTCCTTTGCAGCTTTTGTGATGAGGAACCGTCTTCCTGTAGGTTTGTACCTTGTGGGCCCTCCCTCTCTTTTTGTATCTGAGCTGAGCCATTTCTTTTCTCCCGTCTGCACCTCTTAACTTTTTCTTCTCCTCAGCTCATGTTTTTAAGCACTGCTATTGTCCTGAAAAGTATTTCAAGGAGACAATTGTTTTGAGGGAGGCTGTGAAAATTTAGGGTTAAAACTTGTGTGAGGTCCCACAAAAAGCACTAGTTGGACAAGAGCGATCTCTTTGCCTGGAAGTGTGGGTTTAAATGGTTTTTTCCTATTTATTTCTGTTCTTCTCCTCGCAAAGCTCTTTTTCTGAGGCCCCGATCCTGCTGCCACAGTGACCTTTGTGTTTGCAGAGACCTTTTGAAATCAAAGGGGCCCTTCATGAGCATCTGCCCATCTGGAAGCGATTGCAGAACTGGGTGGGTGAAGGGCAGATGGGGAGCTTTTTGACCGGGAACTGCTGAGTCTGAAGTGACCCGGCTCCGCGTGCCTGTGGAAGAAAATCTCAAGTGGCCGGCGTCCCATCCTCAGGGGCAGGAATACACCCTGTAACAGCGTGCTGCGAGAGCAATCATGTAAATGTCCTTTGGTTCGCAGGGACGGCGTGTTTGGAGGACTCGCTGTGTATTTGTGCGGGTGGGAGAGCCGGGCTTTGTTCTGAGCGCTGCCCTCCCGTCTCCTTCCCCAGCTGCAGTTTGTAGGTAGTTGTGTATCCCAAGGAGGAAAAAAGAAATAAAATAAAAAAATAAAAAATAATAATAATAAAAAAAAAGAAACAAAGCTACACAGGGCAAGTGCGGGGAAATCCCTGAAGCTGGCGGGAGGAGATGTCTCTGTCCGTTCTGAGACCGGGCTTGGAGCAACCTGGTCTAGCGGGAGGTGTCCCTGCCCGTGGCGGGGGGGTGGAACGAGATGATCTTTAAGGTCCCTTCCCACCCCAACCGTCCTGTGATTCTCCCCCCCCCCAAACACACCCACACACACCCCCACCCCCAGCTGCCAGGAGGGTAGGGGCCGCTGCTTGGGACAGAGCTAATTCCTCTGCCCCTCGGGGGGGGGGGGGGGGCGGCCGCCCTGCCCTCCCTTCCCTTCCCGCGGAGCGGCCGCGCTGGCCCTTTAACGGCGGGGCGGCGCGCCGCCTCGGCGGGGCCGGTCCCCGGGCCGGGGGAAGGAAGTGACGGGGCGGGGGGGGGCGAGGGAAGAGCCCGCCGAGGGCTTGAATGATAAAGGGCGAGCGGGCGGCGCGGCCAGCTAGCCCAGCGGGCCGCCGCTCGGCGCTGCTGCTGCTGCCGCCCCCCCGCCCCCCTTACACACCCCCCTCCCCGCACACACACACACACACCCCCCCCATGCCCGCCCTGCCCTGAGCCCCCGGCGGGGCGCGGGGGGATGCGCGGCCCCCGGCGCCGGCTGCCGGCGCTGCCCGCCCTGCTCTGGCTGGCGCTGGCCCCGCTGCCCGGTCCCGCGGCCAGGGCCGAGCTGCGGGTGCGGGTGCGGTTGCCCGGCGGGCAGGTAACGGAGGAGAGCCTGCAGGCCGACAGCGGCTCCGACTGCATCAGCCTGGAGCTGCGGACGGCCGACGGCGCCCTCGTCACCCTCACCGCCGACTTCAGACAGGTAAGGGGCTGCGGGGTGAGCGGAACCGGCGCCGGGCAGACCCCGCTGCCGGCACACACGCACGCACACCCCGGGGGGGGGGGGGGGGTGTTCCCGGGATGCGGGGGTGTCCGCGCTGCCTCGCAGGGATGCTGGGCTCTCCCCGAGGGAGGAGGAGGATGCCTGCGCTCTCCTGTCCCCTCCCGTGGTCCCTCACCCCGCTGGGATAACCCACGGCTCCCGGTCTCCCGCGGTGGTTGCCGGCGGAGCTGGAGGTGATCGAGGACCTCGCCCGTGGTCCCAGCAGGGGGATTCTGGCCCTTCCCACTTGGCGGGGCAGCGGATGGGCTTAGCGGGAGGAGCGGGTCAGGGCTTTGGCAAGTGTTTTTCGTGAGATGATGCACTGGTGACATTGGTACGCGAGGTCCTCCCGGACCTGGGACCAGCTCGGAGCCTGGGAAAACCCCGCCTGAGGGTCCGGAACTGCCTCTGAGAAGCAGAGGGTCCTTTTGCAGGTGCGGGGGGGCAAGTCCACCCACCCTCAAGCGGTGTCGGGGTCTTTTGTTTGCTGGCTCCGTGGAGGAATTCCCACACGTGTAGCTCCAAGCCCGTTGGGCAGGCTGCTGTCCCCGGTGGTGGTACACCTGTAACCTGGGCTGCCTCTGTGGTGAAAATAGGTGCTGAAGAGCCCAGTGGGGATGGATGGCAAAGCCTTCCCCACACCCAGCTGACCCAGGCAGCCCTGTTTCTCATTGCTGAATTGCGAGTAGCATAGTTTTGCATGGATCGGGGCCAGGCAGGAGAGTCTCTGTGCGGTGGGGGAGAGCTCAGGTTCCTGACCCCTGGATGGGGATGTTTGTGCTCTGCTGTATCTCTAGGACATCTCTCCCCACGGTGCCTGTAGGGAACAGTTAGTTCCTTAGGTGGGCTCCTGCTGTCGTTGGGAGCACACGTGTGAGTTTGTCGTGTGGGAAGTGTCTGACAGTGGGACTGACGGCAGCTCTCCTGCAAGGGGAGCCTTTCCTCCCAGCCCAGCGTGAGAGGTGGCCTCTCTGCAAGGAGGTGATACTTGCTGAGCTGAAGCCAAAGATCCCACGCTTCTCAGCGGGAGATGGTAGCTCCTGGGCCAGCGTGGCGTTCTTCGGAGCATGCCAAGCCTGGCTGGATGCAGCAAAATTTCTATTGCACAGGGAAGAGCTGTTTGCTGCCGTGTGGGTGGCACGGCAGTGTTACCTTGTTCCAACCCTCCGTTCAGACTGTTTGCTCAGGTGGACTTTGGTTTGCGGCAGGAAGAAGCTCAAACCCATGAGATAGGAAGGTGCTGTGTCCCAACCTGTTGTGAACCTTGGAGCCTCCTGCCAGGGATTGTTCTGGTGCCTCTTCCTCTTTCAGCAATGCTCTTGGGTCTCAGTCTCCTTGCAAGCCTCTCAGATGGCCCTCCTCCATCTGGAGGGTGCAGGGTCAAGCCCACCTCTTTCTGAGGTGCTAGTAGAAGCCATGGTGACTTTGGACATGATGGCATGCTCTTTCTACTCCAGCACATGTGCAGGGAAGCGGTCCCATAAAAAATAATTGAAGACACAGCACGCTAGGGAAGTTAAGGGAGAGAGGAAGAGCTGTTAAGCCTGCAGCTTGCAAACTCGCATACCACAGTGTATTCCTGGCCAAGGGAAATCCAAGCTCATTACAGATCCTCTAGGTAGGCCCTTTGAGAGCCTGGGATGTGACTTGGGGACTTCTGGTGTCATGAGCTGTTGCTCGTTGCAGCATTTTTCACTTCCTTCAGCTCTTCTCGAGGGGAGCTTGCTCTGAAATCACATCTACAAACCCAACAGAGTCTATGTCAGCTCTTCTCTCGCTTTCATCCTTATCGCAGTTGAGCTCCTTCTGGGGACAAGTTCTCTGAAGTTATCTTGACTTCAGGATGTTAAATCCTTAGCTCCATGCATCCCCTCAGCTCCTGCTGGAAATACACAGGAGATGATCCCCAGAAGGCTTTGCAAGCATCAGATATGCAGAAGTCCATTCCTAATCTTCAGTTTTAGAACAGTTGAGTACTGGCTCTCTCTGTTTTATGACTTTGCTGGAAAATAGCTGAAAAAAAGCCAGAAAGACAGAAAGGACTGGGGAGATGAATTTGCAGTGCAGTGAGTAATGATGTGCGCAGGCAGCTGCCGGGCCAGGCTTCCTCTTCTGACCTGTTGTCCTGGCTGCATGCAGGCATTTCCCTGCTCTGCTCTGGTGCTCATCTCTCTAACGTTACACAACTTCTCCTCTCCAGAGAGATGGTCTTGGGGCTCTTAGCCTTGGCGAAAGCAGCTGGCATTGCTGATCTGGCTTTCCCGAGCTAGATTGTGTGGTCATGCTGTGGCCAGGATGCTGGGGTTTTTGCACAAATGATTTTTCCACTTCTCTGGTTTAAACTGCAGGGGGTTTGTCCAAAAGCAGATTTTTTTTTTTTTTTTTTCTTTGTTGACGAGGATTTGCTGCTAGACCAGGGGCTGGAGAAGAAAAGAGTTATAACGACATCAGGGTTTATTTCTCTTACTCTGACAGTGGTGGAAGCTGGGCAGGACTTGAGCAGTGGTTAGTCTTCCACAGAGGTGGAATTTTCATTTCTCTTCCACCCCTGCCTCCCTTCCAGAGCTGAACCTGAAGGAGTCGTGTCCTCAGAGGGCACCAGGTGGTTTTTTTCTCATTCTCTAGCGTAGCACAAACTGGTCAGTGGGAGTCCAAACTGGGACTTGATGTTTTTGTGGGTAGTGCAGTAGTGAAGGCTATTTCTTTTCTTGCAGTTTGAAAGACTGTGATAAAAACACTTCTTTTCCTGTCTAGTACTGTCAGGCATGACATGCTTGCAAAAAAGAGTGTGGGGGGGGCAGCAACCTTAAATGTTGTGACTAATTTGAATAGAATGATCTTGTGAGTTGCTAAACAGTGGCCTGAGAACAAAGTGGGTGGTTTTATTCCAAGGTCAACACAAAGATATGGAAAAGTTTCTTTTTCCTTTTGATGGCTGGAAAAGTTGTGTTGGAAACACATGGGAGAAAGCACGAGTAACGGTATTTTAACGCTTGCACTGCTAGTCCTTTCAGTTTCGTTATTAAGAAAGCTGATGTTATGTGATAGTCTGGGGTGGTGCTTTGAGAATTTCCTTATGCCAGGGGTCCATCGTGTTCGGTGTTAAATGACCAAGTGATATAGAAAAGCATTTGTCTAAAGATAATATCTGCGTAATTTGGAAAGCAGTCTCTTTTCTGTAGAGATACCAAAAATCTAAAAGGATTTTTCCTCTGGGAGGGCAGGAAGGATGTTTATTACCCTGAGCTGTAGTGAGGTACCTGAAAATGCTCTCTCTTGAATGGATCACTCAGGTGTGGGTGCTGGGGATGGAGGGCTGAACTCCTGCCTTAGGCCAGAGCTGCCCTCCGCTCGCTCCACGGCTTTGGGGAAGTCACTTGTTAGGTAGGATCCAGTTTCAGAAGTAAAGCTGTCTCTGACAGTTACTTTTAGGGATCTCTGTGGTTGTGGGAGCTGAGCATGAGGATGTTTTTCCAAGCATCTCGGAGCATTGTGGGGATTTCTGGCTGCTCAGTACTTGTAAAAATCAAAGTCAAACCTCATTCCTTCTGAAAATGTGCTTTTTTTGCCCCTCTCCCAGCACATCCTTAATTCACCTATATAGATATCTGAGTATCAGAGGCAGTGCGCCAAAGTGTCTTTATTCTAGCCATTTCCAGTAGGAGAGGGGTTAAAAAACACAGTCCCTAGCCAGCCAGGGTAACTCAGCTGGCTGGACCCCCAGTGTGGATGCAGTAAGACATTCTCTGTGCTCTACAAGCAGGATGACTTTCTGGCCAGCTCTAGCTCTTCCCCTGGGGGAGCGCAGGCAGGGACCTGACCACAGCAAAGGCGGTAAGGAATCGGGCCCAAGAGTGACAGTGCCCCGAGCAGCGTGTCCCCGTTGTATGTACCCCCCCCCTCCGAGCAGGCCTGCGACAGCAAAGACAAAAGTGGTGGTCCCACAGCAGCACTGATGTCCTTGGGGAAGAAAAAAATTGGCAGGAAAGCCGAATGGGTTGCAGGGAGGAAGGCGTTGAAATAATTTATTTCCCTGGGAACTGGTTTGCTCCACTCAATGTGAAGTCGGGATGCTGGGCTGGGATCTAGACCACACAGGCTTGTCAGTCTCTGCTGGATAAACCCTAGAAATGGAGGTCGGATTGTTCTCGCACCCCAGATGACAGTCCCTGGAGGAGCTGGCTGAGGGCAGCGCGAGGAGGGAAGAAGTTGGATGATTTCCCTGCTCCTCCTTGCTGGCTGGTTCTTTGCTGGACGTCCCTTCGGTAGATGCAGGCAACCTGGGCTGTTGGGAGCTCAGTGCGCTGATTTGCTTTTTGCCTTTAGGAAAGAGGAGCTGCTTTCCCCTTGCTGTGAAAGCCAAGGCTGCGGTTACCTCCGGTGCCATGGTTAGAGCCCGGCTGCAGAACTGGTTGTTCTCTGTTACACCAAGCCTGTGTCGTCCAGACCTAAACAATAGCAGTAACTGTACGCACCACACGGGGCAGGGCCAGGGATTCTCGCCGCCCCCCGTGATGAGTTCACCCGGAGAGTCCCCGCGTTGGAAAGGCGATGTTCTGCTGGGACTTGTTCCCTGCTGGGAAATTTTGCGGAAACCCAGAATTAAAGGTGCCGTTTGTTGCCTTGGCCGGGTACCCACCTTGGCACTGGTTCACCCTGGTGCTGCTGGTGGGAAAGACCTGAGGTGGCTGGGGAGGGAAAGGCTCTCCCCGAGTAGGAAAAACTTCAGTGGCTCTTTCCGTGTGAGAAGCACGACATATTTTTGATGTGACAAGCTTTGGTTCTGGCTCCACCTGGGAAAACCTCTCAAAGGCGAGGCTTTGAGACAGAAAGGTGAAGCAGGGCTGAGGAGAAAAGGAGCCTGGCTTCTTGGTCAGGAGAGGGTGGTCACCACAGGGTATGCGTCTCCCGGAAAATGGGCTAGCGTGCAGCACAGTTTTAGCCTTGCTCGGAAATCCACAGTAAGGGTCGCTTTGGGTTTGCTTGGAGCCAGGTAGAGGTGGGATTTCTCCCAGTACCGGCAAACCTGGGCTATTCCTGTCTTTCCCGGCACACCTCCCTTGGTATCAACAGACGTGCTGAAAGTCCCTGAGGCTAGAGCGGGCGCTGAAGAGTGCCGGACACCTAGAGGTCAGGCAGCACCTGAGCCCTTTTCATGGCAGAGTTGCTTCCTTTAGATGCTGTGGAGTGAGGCAGAGCTGGGAGAGGGAGGTGGGCCAGAGGCACTGGGGATGCAGGGAGGAGGAGAAGAAATGACCCCCTCTCTGGGGACCCAAGTCCAGCGTATGGGGGGGTTGCAGGCTCCCTGCAGCTAGAAGCCAGATGAATTGATACCTGCATAGAAGTCAGTGCTGCCAGAACAGGATATAGGGAAGTTTTGCTATTGAACAAGGTCGTCTGTGAGTCTCTGTGAAGGTAACCGTGACTGGTTTCCAAGCTGGTTTTGGAGATGGACTACAATCCATGTCAGAAGCGCTCTATATAAAATGCCAAAATTACTGACCACATTATTGGCAGAAAAGAGGGGCAGCTGCAGCTGATCATAACGGGTTCCTTCTGGCTTTAACAATTTGACTTCCATTTCTGTTCAGTGTGCTGTTGGGATCAGAAATGAATAATTTGTTCTCCAGGATACCAGTTGCTGAGAAGCAAGGGAGGGAAGGCAGCAGAGAAAATTTGGGATTGCTTGCCCTATGTAATGCGTGGAGATAATGGCTATGTGATATTTGTTTAACAAAACAAAACGAGACTCCGTGGAGGCTTGCCTCCCTTCTTAGTAAAGGACAGAAACCCCTGGCTGTTGTTTGAGGAAGCCATGGATGTGACCTGGCAGCAATTTGTCCTTGCCACAGTGGGATTGCGAAACCCCTTACTTCTTTACAGGCGCCTGTTATTATGCTGCAGCCCTTTGGGTGGGATTGAACCTGGGACTGCACCCCTGTGCTCAGGTAGCCAAAGTATGAGACCTTTGACTTTGTTCTTTTGGTTGGAGCCTTCCTCTTTGACCCTGACTTCTCGGTTCACCCCACAGATGCCAAAGATCCGTGACTCTGTCTATTTATCTCTTTGTCAGGAGGTGAAGATCTTCCGTGCCTTAATCCTAGGGGAGCTGGAGAGGGGCCAGAGCCAGTTCCAAGCGCTCTGCTTCGTCACGCGGCTTCACCGCAACGAGATCATCCCCAGCGAGTCTATGGCAAAGCTGCGGCAGGTAAGGGGCACCCTGCAGCTCCATCCTCCAGTTCATCCAGGGTTTCTCAGAGCTGTCCTGCCTGGATACTCTTCCCGGGAGGCTGCCCAATGGTTCAGCTATTAGACCCACCTTTGACCACCCCTCCTGCGTGAGGGACTCGGTATTAAACTGAGTTCATCAATAGTATGGACCCTGATCTACTAATAAACTAGAAGGAGGCATGATTTAGTTCAGGCTCTTCTGTGTCAAAGGGGAAGTGGATGGCTGGAGCAATCACCGTGAAAACCCTTGCCCCACATGGCCCGATGAACTAAGTGCTGATTTGGGACCGTTCATCGTGACAAAGCACTGAGAAACAATCACGGGCAAATGAAAGCAGCAATAAACTATCATTAGTTTCAGCACCAACAAGAAGGTTTAAGTGCCTTCCATCCAGATAGGATGCATTTACAGAGGAGCATCCCCTTACACACCTTCTTATGTTGGTGTGAAATAGCGATGTGCTATAAGGAATAGTTTGTGGCAACCAGGATTCAAGTTTTCATTGTTTCATTTCTCTGCAGAAGAATCCCAGGACAGTGCGGCAGGCTGAGGAGGTGCGGGGCCTGGAGCATCTCAGCATGGATGTAGCTGTCAACTTCAGCAAGGGGGCCCAGCTCAGCTCTCACATCCACAATGTATGTGCAGAGGCCAAAGAAGCAATTTACACCCGAGAAGAAGATGTCAAATTTTGGCTGGAGAAAGGTAAGTTTCCTTCGGTTTCAATGGAACTGCTCCTGTCGGCAAGTTGGATCTCTGCTGTGATCTCCTGCCAGGTTTCTGGTGATCAGCACAGATCACTCTGGCCTCCCTTTCACTGTGGATAAGGCATGTGTATCACTGGCTTGCACATCACATTGCACTAGTCTCATTTCTTAGCCCCCGTGACTACTTCTTCTAATGGAGGTGTCCCTGCCCATGGCAGGGGGGTTGGAACTAGATGATCTTTAAGGTCCCTTCCAACTCTAATCATTCTATGATTCTATGATTCTTTAGGTGGTGCTCTCCTAGTGAACCTAATTAGGCAGGTATTTTCAAGATAACTTTTCACCTGGTCCATCACCCAAAAGAAATATGTTGTTTACACATTCTGTCTTATCTTTTGGCTTGTTTTCCCTACGGCCCTTTCTCCTCCCATGGTTCCTATTCAAACTCCTGTCCAAACAGTGCACTCTGTCCAACCTCATTCTCTGGGACTGTCCTGGAGACTGTGCACAGAGCAGCTCTCTCTTTGGTGGCTCTCTCCTTTGGCCTTGCCTTTCAGCAGCGCCCTGAGCCGTGTCTCTCCGCTTTCTCCCGCAGGGGTGGATGGCTCCATGTTCGAGGTCCTGCCGCAGACGTCCGACCTCCCTGACCTGCAGCGCTGCAGGCTGTGTGGGGACCGCTGGAAACCCTGCATTTGCAGCTACTCGCTGAGCATCGAGTGGTACCCGTGCATGCTGAAGTACTGCAAGAGCCGCGATGCCGGGGGCAAGGTTTCTTCTTACAAATGTGGCATCCGCAGCTGCCAGAAGGGCTACACCTTTGATTACTACGTGCCGCAGAAGCAGCTATGTCTCTGGGACGAGGAGACCTAGCAGAGCCAGGCCAGACCTTTTCCAGGGGCAGCTCATCTGCCTCCTGCCACCATTTATGATGCTAAGGGCCTCCTGGAGCTGGCTGCTCCAAAGAAGGAATGCGGTTCACAGCGGTGCCTTGTACCAGGAGAGCTCTCTGCGTGTGCCTTTCCTTCTGGCCCCTGTGATTCCCTCCCCACCTGATGCTGCCTCATACTGTGATAAATGGGCTCAGCTCACCACATGTTGATGCTCTCCTGCCAGCTGCCAGGAGGTACGGCTTCCTGGAAGAAGCAGGAGACTCAGGTTTCCGGGGTGAAGCACTGGTAGGGGTGTGTTTTGCCCTGCTCTGGAGGTAGCAGATGTGAAAGGGGGCAGCTCTGGTCAGTTATCAGCCTCGAGCATCCTGATGAGTGGTCAGGGCAGGGGGAGAAATGGTCTTGATGACCTGGGTTGTCAAACATCTCTGCCACTGAAGAAGCCCCTTCACTGACTTCACCTCCTGGTGACACAGCAGCATTTTCCAATGGGAAAACAGCTGATTTACGGGACCACATACCCTGAACAAGGAAGGTACGAAGCCTACCCAAAGCCTGTAGCTTTTTCTAGTGCCCGACTGGCTGTTATATCCTTCCTGTGGCCAGAAGGTATAATGGGGGGATATATGCCAGCAATGACTTCTGCCCCTAAAGGGCTCGTGATTTGGGCTCTAATTAATCCCTGTTTAGACTAGTGAAGGCCCAACTTTTTATGTTGGCCCTGTGACTCTCCCACTAGGAAAGAAACATCTAGAGACTTGTGACTACCATCATAACATTGTGGTTGCAGGGGGGGGGAGGATGATCCCAGGTGGGTTCATGCTGTCATTTTGAAGAAGACAACACTGTACATCTGCGTCCAGTTTTGTCTCCTACTCTGCCAGCTATTCACAAGAAGCTCTTAGATAATTGTACTGCTTTGCTGTGCCTTGATTTCCCCCATATGTAAAACAGGGACCACACTGAAGCTGACCTTGGCGCTGGTATATACCTGGAGGGCGTCAGACAAAAAGCACTGCAGGAGTGAGTGCTGCCTGGTTCCTGTGTCCTCTCCCACTCGAGTCAGAACAAGCAGGGAGGGGAGAGAGAGGCTGTTGGGGTCATCGAGAACCCCTGTACCTCCTGGTGAAAAGCCTTCACAACGTGCCTTTTTGTCTAAAATACGGGAATTTTTGACACAGAATTTGGTCACAATTAATTTTGTATTGATCACTTAAGGGGGGAGAGGGGAAAGGTATTTTAATATTGCAACATGAAGTAAAACACACTTGAAATGATTTTTTTAAGACAAATTATTTATCATTTGTAAGGTAAAATAAACTGATTTTTTTTTTAAAAGCATCTCTGGCCTAAAAGATTCTTTGCACGTCGTAATCTCTGTGTGATCCAGTTGTTTGAGTTCTTGATCAAGAGTTGCTCCTTTATGGGTAAGCCTCAAGCCTGCACCTAGGACCCTGAAGACCCATGGATGGGGGGGGAACATCCTGCTGTGCAGCATGACCGCAGCACTTACCAACGTGCTCCTGCATCTCGAGCATCTCTGTCCACCCAGCCCCTCGGTAGGGAGACAGCTTGGACTCCTCTCAAGCAACCGTGGAAGCTTCGAGCCTGAGCTCTGGTGAAGTAAAAGAGCAGCAGCAGAGGCAGGTCCCGGGGTTAGGCAGGCTGGTTCCTGCTCTTCTCTCCGAGTGATGGTGGGGTCCCATGAGGGGAAATTATGCAGATGTGGCTGGAGGCTTGTCTGGGTCCAGCGGCCTCAATAAAGTATTCTTTGTCTATTCCTCTGCAGCCATAGCTGGGGGGGAGATGAGGGCGGTGGAGTTTTGGGCCAGCTCAGAGCTCTTAGCTCAGTGGCTGCTGGAGGGAGAAATGTGGAGTGCTGATTCCCCCTAGTGTGGCGAGTGTGGAGATGGGACAAGGACTTCTGCAACCTCAGCCCTGCTCCTCTTGAGCCGCCAAGGCAACTTACCCCTTTACTGTGATTTCTGGGGAAGCTGAAATTCAGGGGGTGTTCTCTGCTGCAGCAGGACACCGTGGGACTTTGTCCCCTGCTTCCCTGCTTAAATCCAGCTGCGTGGTGGGCTGTGAGCGGAGCAGGAGAGGATCACAGGGTGGCTGCGTGGCTTTCTGTGGGGAGCCCTGCGTGGCCCATTTCCACTGTTGCCTGCTGTACTGGGCTACTGGGAGGGCACGTGGGCTTGCTCTGGGAGCACTGGGTCACATCCCGGGTGAGCTTGAATGCACTTATTTTGTAGCAATCAGGCTCTGGGGTACCTGGGCCATAGAGACATCCCAGATCCTTCCCTGGACCTTTTGGCAGCACTGAGCTGGGAGTATTCCCAGGCCACCTCGGGAAAGCAGGATGCTGCCCAGCAGTGCCAAACCCTCGCCTCGGCTCTGTGGGGTGATGGAGGAGCCTTTTATGAGCTGGACCCTCGTCCAGCAGTGCAGGTCAGAGGGTGTTTGGAGCTCCTGTGTGCGGCAGGGCCAGTGCCGTGTCGTGGGAGCAGCAGATAAGTGATGGACGCGGACTCTAAATAGCGACGGGCAGGATACGCTGAGCTCAATTCCATAGTTGTTTCTGGATTGGTGTGCGCCCTGGCGGAGCTGGGCTTTGAGGGGAGGCGACCAAGCGGGCCATGTCCCTCGGGTGTGCCCCCCAAAGCCTGGGAGGAAGGTGGTGCCTCCTCTTTCCTGCCCTGAGGCTACAGGGTGGGGGGTGGTAAAAGGGGTCCGAAAGGTGGGTTGGGGCGGGGAGGGAGCTTGGGAATGGTGGGGGGGAGCTTGGGAATGGTGGGGGGACGCTGGCTGCTTGCGCTGTGTGCGGCGGAGCCTCGGAGCTGCCCGGGCCGGGGCTGGGGGCTGTGCCCGGGGCTGGGGGCGGCCCGGCCCGTCGGGGGTGGGGGGGGTGCAGATTTCCCGGTCTCCACAAGTGGGTGCTGGCGGAGCACGGCTCTGCCCTGGGAGGGGAAGGGTTTTACGTGGGGAAGGAAGGCGAGGGGGCTGAGGCTTTCCCGGCCGGAGCGGGCAGGGGGGGGGGGCAGTGCCCAGCGCCAGGATGCGGGGGGGAGGATGCTTTGGTCCATGCCCCCCCGGCTTGCAGCCCTGCACCTCGGGCCCCGCAAGATGCCGCGGTGTCCCCAGCCTGGCTAGAACTGCACTGCCATGTGCCTTTCCAAAGAAAAAACCCTTCTTCTTGATAACACCCTCGAAGAGCAGCTGTTGCAGGTGGAGACAGGAGACCTTCCTGGCAGAGGGAGAAGGTGCAGTTGGCCAGAAGCACAGGGCTGCTGGGAAAAAGCAGTGGGGGATTTTTGTAACATCTTTCTGCAGTTCGTGCTTTCAGGGCCCGTCCAAAGGCCGTACTCCATAAATCGAGTGCTATCTGCAAGCTTATCTTCCTCCAAGAGGGGAATAAACATCGGCAGCAGGTGTGGAGGAGCACATGCATGTAGCGAGGATGAGAGCGGGTGGATCATTCATTGATGGCCATGGAAAAAACCCAGCAGCGTGTCTGCTGGTGTCTAGGAGTGATCATCTCAGGACAGAGTTAAAGCAAAGCTGCCTTTGCCTGGAGAAGGTGGTCTTATTTCCACAGCAGAAAGGAGAGATGATGCTTTGATCCCTCCCCTATTTTTTCTAGCAGAGGTGGTTCAAGTGGCTTAATAAGGAGTGTGTATTCTCTCTTGCCTGCATAGCGCATCACTGAAGCCAAGGGTACCTTGCTGCTACAGCTGTTTGGGGAGAAAAGCTCTGAAATAACACTTGGTTTTTTTCCTCCTGTTCCACTGACCACAAAATAATAGTCAGAAAAAGCAGATCCCACCAGCCGCAGCACTAGTGGCTGGAGGATTCTCGGTTATATTTGGCAGCGTCTTCAGGGCCAGGAGAGGGCACTGCGGCCCTGCCCATGGCCGGGACAGCATCCCCGGACGGAGGATGCCCATGGCCGGGACAGCATCCCCGGACGGAGGATGCCCGGGATTCCGGCCGGCTGGAGGTGCCCCCGGGGAGGACCTGCCTCCCTGGGGCTCCGGGACTGGACGCTAAACTCTGGAGCAAGGGAAAAGGACCAGGAATCAGAGAGAAAAGAGCTGTGTCAGGAGAAACTGCTAGTTAGTGTACAAAAAGATGCTCTGATCTGTGGGGAAGGAGAGTTCTCGTGGTCCTCAGCCTTTCTCCTGTGCCCCAGAGGCCCTTCAAGCTGGCTGGAAGCCACCAGCAAACCCTTGTTTGACGCAGTGAAGACATCTGATCACGTCAGCCTTCAAGATGGGGAAAACCTGGAGGTGGTGGTGGGGGTCATGCTGAAAAGACTAGAAATCAGACCAGCAGCTGCCCAGGAACGCCCCAAGGATCAGGGCCTGAATGGCTGGGGCTCTGCCACAGGCTGGGGATCGGTGGCAGGAGTCCAGCCCCTCCAGCAGCTCGAAACAAGCTGCCTGAGCAAACCACCCCGTGTCACCTTTCTGCTTCCTGGAGCAGCTCTAAACGCAGCCCACAGAGATCTCCCCTTGCCACCCTGTCCTGCAAACGTTAGTCTGACCCGGGAACTTCCCTCCTCCCTGCTTTCCCCCCTTTCCATCCCCCCTCCGACTTCCCTCCTCTTTTTCCTTTGTTAGAGTTTTCGTTTCACCCATCCACCCTCTCCCGAGGGATGTCCTCTCTGGCCACGCACGTCGAGGGCAGGCGCTCCAGCCCCATAAACGTCGGACTGGGTTGGAGGTGAGGCTCGGAGAGCCTGCCCGCCCGCCCACCCATCTCTTCAGAGAAACCTGTCTTTCCAGGGAGGGAGAGCAATATGTGGGAAAGCCGAGAGTCCTGGAACGTGAATTAGCCAGGGAGAGATGAATGTGTGATAGCTTGTACCTGGCAGCTACCAATTGAGTGCGTTAACGCTTTCAGGAGGGGGTTGAGCAGCGCTGGAGCTCGGGCGTTAAACGCAGGCGTCCTGCTACCCTGGGCCATGGTAGGGGGTCATCAAGGTTGTGCACGGCAGGGACAGGGAGCAAACCCGGTGCCTGGGTCCATCGGGGTGACTGTTGGTCCCTGTCACGGCACAGAGCGTAGGCTGAGGATCTGGCCTTTGGCAGCTTCCTACCAAAGGAGCTGACATTAGGGGATTTTTTTTTTCCCCCCTGGCTTCCCTGGAAATCAGTTAAATACTGCAGCTTTAAACAACATGGAGGAGGAGGAGGAAGATGCTGTCTGCCACTTCTCTCCTCTTCTTGGGGGACTGATGTACCACACAGAGCACAAGTCAGGAAAGGGGAGTCTCCATGTGCTGATCCTTGCCCTGCCCTGTATCTTTAGCCAAGCTGGGTGACCTTTATGCTCTTAACTTTCCTTTTTTGCGCTGATTGTTCCACATGGCATCGTTCAAGTGCAGCCCAGGCCTGGGGGACACGCAGACTGAACCACGCAGGCTGCTCTGATGGCTTGCTTGGAGCATGAGATGGAGCATGAGATGGAGCATGAGATGGAGCATGAGATATGATAAGCCCCAGGGTTTATCAGAGTGGCCAGAAATTAAGTGAAGGGGCTGCTTGTTGGAGGGGGCTGTTCCCGCAGCTCGGACGCCTTCTCTTCTGGGTGCTGGCGGCTGCCTTGATGCCTTGGCCTCCCTTAGCCGCACATGGTCAAGGGGCAGATCCACAAGCCCATCCAGGAGGAGACGACTTGGGTGCGGGGGCCGCCCTGGGAGCCCCTCCGCGAAGCCCCCCGCCCGCAGCCCCGGCGGGCAGGTGCCGCGGGGTGCATCTGCGCGGCCCAGGGCGGGCAAAACCGCCTTTCCTTCCTCCCTCCCTCCCTCCTTCCCACCCCACCCGGGGCCCTGGCAGCCCTGCAGGGACTCATCCATTCCCGAGTTACTAATATGCAAATGGAGGCTTTTGCATGGGCCGGGCGCCAGGCTGCTGGGTGTCAGGGCACCCGAGGGAGCCGGAGGTGGGGCGAGGCGTGGCGCGGCGCCGCATGCTCCCCTGGCCCTGCATGGCAACCGGCAATGGAGCTCTAGGTCCCTCGGGGAGCGGACCCACGGCCGGTTTGAGAGGCAGCGGGTGGCAGAGGAGGGAGGGCAAACTGGCAGCCCCTGGCAACCTGGGGCTGACGGCAGGAGGCTGGGCGCACCGCGGATTTCCCTCCGCCGGCAGGATGGTGAACCTGGAGTCTGTGCACGCAGGTAAAGGAACACTTGAGGAAGGATGGGGCTGGAGCTCGCCGCGTAGCCGAGATGGTGGAACTGGGGCAGGAAACGGGACTGCTCTGATTCCCGTGACCTTTCCTCCCGCCTTTCCCTCCTCTTCTCTCCAGCTGGAGCTGGCTATCGCAGCCGGTGCCTGGTTAAGTGCCCACATTCCTACCTGGGGATGGATGGATGCTGCCCTGATCCCTATTTAGGGGGCTGCCAAGCCATGCCCACAGTGTGGGCGCACCGCTCGCGCTGCCAGCCCTAGCACGGGTTGCGAAGCGGAGCGCAGGGGTCTCCCGGGCGCCTGGAAAATGGGCATTTAGTGCCTGACCTGTGGGTCCAGTCACTGGGATAAAGCTGGGAAGAGTGAGAGGGGATAAATTCACGGAGGGATGCGGCAAGGGAGGAGGGGGGTGTGCGTGTGTGCATGAGAGAGTGAGATGGGACATGGGCTGGAAGGAGAAAAGTTAACGACAAAGAGGGAAAAGGAGGGAGAAATGAATGAGGAGGGAGCTGTAGGAGGCTGGGTTGAGCGAGGAATGAATGAACAGGGATACTCAGCAGGAGCGAGACTCCTTCCAGGGGCTCTGACACACAGGTACAGCTTGGGTAGTCTCGCATCTTCTCTGAGCAGACCTCCCCTCTGCAATTACCTGGGGAACAAGAGCAATCACTGCCAAATCCCTCGGAGCTGTGCTGAGCTCCGGCTCGCCTCGACAGAGTGAGTTTGGCTTCTGCCCTCAGCCCAAGCCCCCGTGCTGGAGGGGAAGGACCACGTCCCTGGGCATGCCGGAGCTGAGGGTGACGCTGGGGCAGGAGCGGAGCCGCAGCAGCAGTGAAGGACAGATCCTGACAACCCCTCCTGGGGCAGGGGCAGGCAGCAGGGTGCCGGGGGTACGGGAGCCACGTCCCCCGCTAGTGACCTGTGTCTGGCGCTCTGTGCAGCAGGAGATGCTGTGTGTTGTCCCCAGGTTTGGAGGGGAGGAGGCGGGGGGTGGGAATACATCCGTCGGTCTGTCCCGGGCTCGTTCCTTTTGCATACCTATTGGCACGCCGCAGCGAAGCTGGGGCATTTGGTGGCCCTGCTGGGTCCATGCCCAGTGCTTGTAGCCCCCTCAACAGGCCCTGCCTGCATGTGGGCTCGCAGGCGGGCCTGCAGGGCAAGGCAGATGCTGCGGCAATGCCATCATCTAACACAGTGTCAGCCTGCAGTGGCTGAGATGGCCAAAGCCTCTGCTCCACGGCTGCATTGTAACCTCTCCATGGCTCTGGGGTGCCAGCAGCCAGCCTCCCTGTGCCAGCCATGGGGAGGGCAGCTGGGGAGCCCCCAGTATGGCGCAGCCGGCAGCGAGGAGAGGCTGCAGGAGGCTCGTGGTCTTGGCTCAGCGTGTGAGCCTGACTAGTCTGAGCACCTGCGATGGGTGTGCTTGTGTGCGGTGTCTCTCGGGGACGCATCCCCCGCAGGCTCCTATCCACCCATCTGCTTTGCTTGTGGGCGACTCTTTCTTCATGAGAAGATTCCCAAAATCGATACTGTGCCCTCTGTCAAAGCCAGTGGCATCACTCCCAGGGTGGATTTGGCCAGGAGCTGCGCGGAGCTGGGTGCGTGCTGAACTTCCACACTCTCCCAAGTCATCCCACCCCTGCCGTCTGCCGGAATGGCCTAAGGTTTAAGCAGCCTTTCTGCAGGGAGGGAGACCATCCTGGGCCCAACACTTCCATGTGCCAGAGCCCAGCGCTGGTGGGAGGATGTTTCTTCACCCTCCTGCAGAGGCGGTTCAGCGTGTTTGGTTTTGGGGTCCCTGAGCAGCAAGGCCTGGCAGTGAGCAGCTTGCGGAGGTGTGCTCTGTATCTTCCCTGGCCATGCAGAGAGGATGCAGCCTGCAAAGCGAGGGTGGGCTGCTCAGGCTCCGCACGCCCTCCTTCCCTGCAGCAGCGCCTTCCCCGGCGCATACCACCGCCTCCTCCCCAGGCATTTGGATATTGCACCTTCCTGGAGCCTCCAGAGGGACTCGGGCACCCAAAGTGGAGAAAATTCAGTAGGCTCCAGGTGATGGTCGCAGCCAAGCTGAGCTCCCCCACCATCAGCACTGGCTTTCGTTTTGCCTTTTAAAGTCATCAGGCTGGTTTACCCTAGTGCCCGTGTCTGAACAACTGCTAGGAATAAGGGCTTGGGAAAGCTGTATTTGCTGACACCGTTTGTTTCAGCAAAAATACAGATGCAGATATATCCCCAGAGAAGTGTCTGCACTGGTAGAGCTTCTTTGGTCTGGGTGAACAAACCAGACTACCCCTACCCCAGGTATGTTTGCTAGCCGAGGTATAGCAGCACATTTTTAATATGGCCCAGGCCGCAGTGGCGGCTCCTAATAGGTCTGTGGTTAGGAGTTAGGCAGTCCTAAGTTGCATTATTTTTCCCAGAGATTTTTTTTTTTTTTTTTTACTAGCCCGCTTATTCTCTGTATATTGCCAGCCTCGCAAAGGAGCCTGCATTTAGTCAAACTCACTCTCACAGCCTGTTTTGTCTTGAGATATTTTGTTCTAATGGGGGGTGTGTGTGTGTGTTCAAATCCAGATGCATCACTCCATCCTGGTTCATAGTGGAGTACTTTTGGGTGTCAATAAAAAGCTTGCTTTTATCTCGGCTACACTTATGGCATATTAGAATGTAATTCCTCTATATGCCTGCTCCCCGTTCTTAAGGACACCTTGGAGGATGACGGGTGCTGCACTGCTGTCCTGGCCAGCCCCAAACCACTCAGTAGGCTTTGACCAAAAGGGGGCTTTCTTTTTCTTCCTGCCTTGTGGGTTTTTTCCCCCCCTACAAGATATTTAAGCTTTTATTACATTTATGTAATAAAAATGTAGTAAATATGTGTACATTTATGATGGGAATTCAAATCTTTGTGAAAATAAAATTCTTCTGCTCTGTGTACGAGAGAATCAGAGGGCATCTTGTTATCTCCTGACTCCAGGAGGAAGGAATTTAACTGATGGATAGCATGTGATGTGTAATCAAGCTACAGCTGCAATTCCTCCTTTCCTCCTGGCCCACCCCAGGTTATAAATGGCAGAGGGGCTGAGGGCTCCCTCCTGCAAAAGGGAGAGAGCTTCTCATGGTTCGCTTTTGCAGCTTCCCTTCTTCAGTTCTGTCTGAATTGCTCTGTGTCTTGCTCTGTGCCCATAAGGGGCTCTTTGGTCTTGGGGATTAGATCACTTCCTTTCACTAATATGTGTTTATTTGTTATTTGCTTGCCCACAATGAAACCTGCAATACTCTTTTTTTTTTTTTTTTGCAAGCTTGCAGACTTTTTCACTAACCAAGCGCCAAACTTTTGCATAGCTGAAGATTTTTCTTACTCTATTTTATGAGAATGTGGCTTTTTTTTCTTTTAAGATAATTTTTGGCATCCGACAAAACTTTGTGCTTTGTAGATTGCCTAAGTTAGGGTCCCTTGGCAGTATTACAAAACAAGAAGATGATGATAATTACTCTTCCTGCAGTAGAAACACTTAGAAGCCCCACTAAACGTTCATGTCTTAATTACAGAGGGTTTATTTGAAGGGGGGGGGAATCCCACAACTCTTTTTCTCTCTTCTTTTTCCCCTCACCCCCTAATACAATTTAAAGGAAGGAACTTTATGAAATATGTGAATGCTTCTGCAGTCCACCTCTGTTATAAGATCTTGTCATTTTTTCTTTCCTTTTTTCATTTGCTGAAGAAAAAGCTTCAAAATTTAACCTAAACAACGCTATTTAATTTTGGCCAAAAAGCAGGTAACTTTCAATTTACACACTGGAAGTTTGAGGAGAGAGGGAAAACCAAACCTGAACAAACAAAAAGGCCTGCCTGCTTTAGTGTGAGTAACAGAGGGAAATGGGTATAAAAAGCTATAGGCTTCTTCTCAGCCTTTTGGCCGTTTGGAAATAATAAAAGGCATATATAGGAAAGAGGAAAAGGTTTGCATGATGCCTTTGAGAAGGCTTCCACCTGCCTTTTCTACCCCAGCTAAACCACAGCAAACACTCGCCCAGCTTCCACACTGTTGTTATTGCCCAATGCAAATCGGATGAGCTCTGTGGCCGGGATTGGCTGCAGGAAGCACATGCAAATCAGTCGGTTCTTTATAAAAAAATTATTATTATCTTCCCTCCCCCCCACTAGCCTGGAAAGAGTTAAAATTCTGATGTTAAAGGTAGAAGAGCATGAGGGGGTGTCCATCTGAATTTGAATAGATATTCTTCCTCCTTTCACTGGTGTGTACTTTGCCTCTTTTAAGGAGGAGATGAGCAATCCAGTGTAAAGTTGACTATTCCCACCTTTTCTTTCAGCTGTGCCCGAAGGAGAACGTGGCCCCGGGTGTGGTGGCAGCCATCACTTCAAGGGTAAATGACAAATTTATTGGCATTGATAAGGGTGGAGGGAAATGTCCCGGGAGCTTGATGGCAAAGTACTCCTCTTCTTACTCTTCTTGCTCCTGGGTTAGGGACAGTGCTTTGGAGCAAGGCAGCTCCTCGGTGGTTCGCGAGGGGTGGAAGCAGAGAGCAGGGCAGGCCGTTTGCAAACAGGGATCAGATGCGTTGAGAGAAACCATCAGATGTCTTGAGAGTTCACAAGGGCGTGAGAGGAGAAGAGGGACTTTGCTTCCCTCCCTGAGAGCATCTTGCTCCGCGCCTGCCTTCCTGAGGCCGGTCCTGCCTGAGCTTCCTACAGCACCAAGCACCGGCCCGGCTGAGCATCTCAAGGGACAAGGAGAGGATGCGGGCGAGGAGGGCAGAGCTGGGAGGGATCCCCTGCCTCCTCAGGTGTGGGTGGTGGACGGTGTCAAACTGAGAGCCACGCCAGCTGGCTTGGGAAGCCGGCATAAAGCCGTGGGGAGAGGCCACCGAGGCTGGGAGGGCTCCTGGTGGTCAGACAACCCCCTCATCCTCTGTGCGGGAAAGGAGCCATGAGGAAGGTGAGAACACAGCAGCAAATTGGGGAGGGGGAGATGAACGAGGGGGATGCGAAGAGCAACAGGAGGGAAAGTGCATCCTCGGAGCTGATGAATATTCTAGTGACTGTATGTTGAGGAATCAGAAATTTGAAAGTCTGATGGTTTATTATAATTACACATTCATTTGTGCTGTTTAGTGGAAGCCACATGTGCCTGTTGCCTGGGACTGTGACCTGTTATTAAAATCAGTTGTGCCTCCTTTTCCAGAGATCAAGATGAGCGGTGATGCGGCAGATTCCACAGATACTCGGCATGAACCCGACCAGGTGGAGCCAGGTAAGGAGGGTCCGGGACCTGGGGGGCAAGCGAGGGAGCCCGAGGAGGGAGGGGAAAGCAAAGCAAAGGGGCGTTATGGGTGCTGGAAGTTTCTGTCAGCGCTTTTCTTGACTCCTGTTGCTGCTACGTTGCGCTCTTCCAGCCAGCCTGGGAGTTGATCAAGAATGCGCTCTGGGCTAGGATTGCGTCCGTATCTTGATCAGCATGCAAGATCCTTCCGTAAGAGCAGTGAATCAGCGTGTGTCTCGGTGATGTCCTCTGCGGTTTTAGCATGGAAATACACCCGCGTCTTGCCAGAGGAGTGATGCCATTGAAACAGTCTTGGTCCGCTCAGCTTAGCACAAACAGCTCTTCGTTTTACACAGGGTTCACGTCAGGAACATTTCCTTAGACAAAACTCCCGGGGACTAAGCCTTTTTTGGCCACATGTATATAGAAAAAGAGGAGTGACTTTGGGAATAATCAAATCCAGCTAGGTAGTTCCAGCAAAAATTTATCGCTCTTCATCTTGAAGCTTGATTGAGTTTCTCATCTCCACTACTCCCACCTGACGGCTGCTCAGACTCTGGCTGTTCCGTGGCTGGAAGCCCCAGTTTTCCTTGAATATGCAAAGCTGAAGAACAGGGCGATCCTTTGAAGACGATAGCACTGGTGTTAGCACTGATTTCTGCCAGGTTACCTACCGACTCCTGCGCTGTCACAAGGCGTGATACACGCCAGAAAAATCAGTTTGGCGTTTTCTGGCACGACTTCTGACTGTCGCTGCCTGCAGTGGGCTTTGAATGCAAGACCTCGAGGCTGTCATTTCACAAAGGCTCGTGGTCAGATTCCTTTTTAGGCAAATAAACGGCAATAAGAAATATACGTAGCACCTACTAAGGATAACAAACTAAGGTTATTAGAAACTGTGAGGCTCATCTGTAGACACACCTTTTAAAACTAAAAGTGATAAAGACAACATAAGAAGAATCATTGCTCTTTGAGTAATGAAGAGCCCTAAGGTTGGGGTGGGGGTAGGTGTGACAGCAGATTAAAATTTTACACGGAATGATTTTACTGTTTCTCTTTTACTTTTGTCATTTGAGAGGACTTAGAAAAAAATATCTTGGTAAAGCCAGAGCAGCTTAGGCATGTTTAAATAGGACTAAACCTACCCCTTTATTTACACCATACATTGAAGACTAGAAATCCTCTGTGCTCTTAGCTATTAAGCTGGGTTATTTGACATAATCTAATGTAGAGATAAAATCTGGTTCTATTCATGTCCGTGAACTCTGATTGACTTTGGTCAGGTCAGCTTCTGCTCAGGGCTTTCAGATGACCCCAAGCTGGTTTTTGAGATAAATGTTTCCAAGCCGCCTAGCAACAAACGTCCTCAACTTCCCAAGCTCTTTCAAAAAACCCTGGTAGCTGATACAGGGCCTTAAATTGGGAACCAGGGTCTCCTGAAATGTTCCGTGCATCTTGGCACATAGAGCTGATGGAGAGCATAGTTGAATCAAGATTAGGGAAAGCTGTGTTACTACGAATTTGGTTTTGGCATTGGCTGTTACTAACTGTAGTGGGAGACTCCGGCTGCTGATGTTGTAGTCAAAAGTGTTAAATAGGTGAGAAGCTGGCACCGCAGTTGATTGGGTAAAATATGTTTTCCACCTTAAGCTTCCCAGACAGCCATTAGTGTTAGCTGTAGCACCTCTTTCTAGTGGTAATTGAGAAAAGAAAGCAGAGAAGTGAAGTCAATTTGTTTTAAAATAACAAAAATGTTTGCGGCAGCATTAGCTCTGCTCTAGGAGCCTTCAAATCAAGCAGGGAAATCAGAACAAGTAAATCTCCTTCATTTGCAAAAGAGTGACACTTCCCTGCGGACTGATACGAGGAACCTGTTTAAATTAAATTATTCCTTTTTCTAATGCAGTCCCCGTGATCGGTTGATCTGTTCGGGATCTTCAGAGATCACCACATCAGACTTAGCTGTGATGAGAGACCCCGCAGTGAGTCAGGAGCTTCTTGCCGGGCTGTAGCAAACAGGCAGGACCCCTCCTGCGGGGTGACGGGTCCCTTGCAGGACTCCCAGAGAAGAGGGTGGCCAGGGCAGCATGACAGGCTGTTGCTCAGCTCTGTATGTTGTATTTCAGGTGTGTCACCTGGCACATCAGCCCCACTGGCAGTCACCACGGCAGCCAAGCCCACAGAGGGTCTGCCTCCATGCTTTACTGAAAACCTCTACCCATCTTTGTCGGAGTTTTTGTTGGTTTTTTTTTTTTTCTCTTTCCGACCCTTCTGTTTACAAACAACAAAGCTCTTTGTACTGAACTGCCCTGGAAGTTTTTATTTTCCCTTATACACATTGTTAGAGGAATATTTACTGCAACACCTAATAGTTTAGTGTTTTGTTTACTAGCTTCATGTGGGAAAATCTGTTTTCTGATGACTCATTAATTGAAGACCCGTTTCCTAATGAATTGGTCCAATCTACACAGCTCCCCAGGAATCTTGTTACCTCCAAAGGAGAGGGCAGTTACCAAACTAACAATATTATAGTTTATAAAGAATGGAAATCCTTCTAGGTGCAGATTTACAAAGGCCTTTGATCACCAAAAGATGCAGACTGGCTCCAAGAAGAATTAAAAAAAAAAAAAGGCAACCAAAAAAATACAGGAGGGAGTTGGGTGCCAAAACGCTTTTGTAAACCAAGCCCTTGATCTAAAACTGATGCTCAAAGATCTGATGGGAAGTGTCAGTAGCAGAAGCATAATCTCATCCTTTCATATCTCAGCCAGTTCTAGGCTTAGAGGGGGAAAAAGGGTAATTTGGGGCATTGTTTTACTTTGAAAGTGTTTAAAATAATCGCGGGGCTTTTTCTTTTTTGAGAAAATTGTGAAAATTGTTCATCTTTCGTAGGAGGTTAAAAAAGCGAAGCTTTTTTTTTTTCTTTCTTTTTAATCCACACCAATTTCATAGAAAACACTTCAAAGCTTTTAGTAAGATGTTCTCCAAAACCCCATATTTGTTTGATTCCACCCCCTTCCACGTCTACTGGTTGTAGTGAAATTTTGCCATTTTACAAAAAGCCATGATTTAAAATAAAAATCAAAATCTGAGGAACATCACCTACCCTACTCAGGCTTGTAAATTTTAAGCCCTCCTTTACCTTAACTCTGCCTTTTTTTTATCACACTGCATGTGAGAGGGGGAAGAGGGGAACAGGCAGGAGTTTCTCCCGTGAGGGCTGTGGGTTGGGGTGCCTTCCCCCATCGCCCAGGAGCTGTGTGGGTCCCGAGCACCGGGTCATCCCTCTGGTCTGAGGGTCCTCTTCACCCTTTCCTGCGTGATGCCAGCGTGGTTCAGCGCTGGGCGTGCGGCGGCCGTGGCTGGGCTCGCAGGCAGTCCCGCTGACTCCATGGGGGGTAATGACAAGCGTGAGTTTTATGCTTGGCTGTAAGCTCTTTTCATCTTTTTAAACTGATGAAAGCCATGCCAGCAAGTTCTGGGTTGATTTTTTTTATGGGAACTGTGGGGGCTTGGCACTGCTGAGTGTCGCCCCTGGTCTTCAAGCCGAGAGGCAGAGATCTCCCCCTTCTTGTGGTTTATCTAAGCCCTCTGTATCTGATGCAACAAAATGCTGAGGTGGGACTTGCCTCTGTCTGTCTGTTTGTTTGTGTCAGACACTTGTTCCCCGTTTATCTGCTTGATCAAAACAGGTTACACCAAGCAAAGCTACTTCCCTTTGATTTCATCTGTTGAGGCTATGGGGGGGAAGCCAAAGCTTTAACAAAAGGGCGATAGGGAAGCTCTTCAAACACAACCATCGGTAACTGAATAGCTGCGGGCGCTCCGAACATCTTCCCTCCCCACCCTGTAACACGGGGAACTGGCCGGCCTGCCAGGAGCCCAGGGCGGGGTGCGCGATGGGCACCCCAGCACCCGGGGAGAGGAGCCGGGGTGTGTACGTGTGGGTGCAATATAGGACAGCCCTACAGCGCTATCGCTGCCTCGGGAGCAGCCGGTATCGCTCCCCGGGGACAGCGGTGGTTGCCTGACCCGACAGCTTCGCCCAGCTCCCTCGGGTGTGGGGTCTGGAAGGGCAGCAGCCAGGTAGAGGAGGGTGGTTTGAAGGGGAGGGCACGTATCTGGGTGTGCTAGGAACCAATAAAGCAGGTATCTTCTCTCTGAGGGTAAGAAAGACCCTTTCCTTTAAACCTCAGGAAAATTAAAATGGTAAGGAGCTAGGATGCATTTGCTTCTACGGTCTTGAAGAGTGTCCCTTTTGAGGGGACGGTCCTTTGAATGTCATTCTGCATCCTCGGCTTCAGCCAACTCGTGCCGGTGGCAGGATGTCAGCACGAGAGACGCCTTCCTCCACTGCTGCCGCAGGACACCTAAGGTCCCTTGGCAGTGGAGGCAAGAAAGAAAGGGCAGCTCTGAAAGTGGGCACCGAAATCTCCCACCCAAGGGAAAACTCCTCCCAGAACCCTGGCTTTTATGTCAGTGCATTTTGGTATTAAATCCACACCAGGGCAGACCTCTCCTCTCTGCCACACAGTCCCCGTACAAGCTTAGTTAAGTCTCCCTGTGTTCCTCAGCTCCCGAGGTGAGGGTCCCGATCTCTGCTCCCACCTTTTTGCCAGGGTGTAAGCTCTTTGGTGCTGGTCCTGCTCTCCCCAGAGAGGGGTACAGCTCTTGGCAGAACGGTGCCCTGATCCCTGCTGGGCTCTGGGAAGGCTGTTGGTTGTTGGGTTCCAATCGCAGGTGGCTGGGTAAGGTCTCTTTTATACTTGGTGACTCGTGCCGAAGTAGGGTATGGAGGCTCTGACCTCTGTGTCAGCTTCTAACTCGGGCAAAAGGAAATGTGCACAAGCAAGGGACGTCAGATTTGAGCAGTGCAATGGCTTGTGTGAGATGAGTTGGTGGGTGCTCAGGCTGTGCTGCTTGGTGCCCCCCTTGTGGCACTCAGGCGGCAAGCTAAGGGATGCACAGTCTGAGCTGTTTTTCTTCTGCCTTTTGTTCTTACCTCTTCATAGCAGGCTGGAAACAGGTTGCCAGGCCAGAGTCTTTTGAGGAAACTTGGCCTTCCCCGGCCCCACGCTGAGCCTAGTCCTTGGCTACGCCTTTGCTCTCCAAGGCTAGCTCTCCCTCGTGAAACTTTCCTCAAAGCCTCCAGGATTTCTCTTGTCTCTCCCCCCCGCAGCCATGCGCAGCCCCAGGACAAGTCCCGAATAAATAACAGCAGCAGCAGCCGGGCTGGAAACAGCTGGTTGCTATGGCAATTGGGCCTGCTCGGGATTTGCATAAGGCTGATGATTTTCATAGCACAGCCACATTTAAGGCAAGCAGGAGAAATTTCCATATTCCCAGCTCCGAGTCAGTTGGGGCGTGGGGGAGGCCAGGAGGGGGATATTTGAAATTCAAATGAAGGTGATTAGGGTTTGAGGTTGGGTTATTTTTTTTTTTTTTTTCTTAAACATCCCATTATGGAAGAGGATAAAAAAGGATGGGGAGGGGAAAGGGGAACAAAAGGCTGGTTTGACTTGAATTAGAGGGGCAAAGGAAGAGCTGGTCTGATCTGCCTCTTGCCTCTGGTCTAAGAGAAGAGACTTGCCCTCTCCCAGCACCTGCAGGTGAAATGTTTTCCGTGGGAACAACTGCTGCCCTCGGGTTTCCTTCTGGAAACTGCCCGAGTCTCCCACACTCGCTGTCCTGCTTTCTCCCCCTTCTCCCTGCCCCACACGAAGGGTATATCGCACTCGGAGCTGCAGTGGGACCAGGAGACGGGTTTTCTTTGAGGCACTGCTGACAAAGGAAAGGTGTTTTTATAACCCAGGGGTTTCCACCCAAATGAAACACTTGAGACTTCAGTGAAAGCTTCCCCTGGAGTCTGTAACCACCTGGCTGAGTCAGCACAGATTCACTTTTCTCGCTCACCAGCCTTAACTTTCCCAGGGAGATGCTCCAATGCCCCGCTTCGGTCTCTATGTGTCTTTAGAGCAGAGTGTTAACATGAAAACTGCAGCCCTACCTGGCTGCCTAAAAAATTCCCCAGCCTGTTCACACTTTCCCCTGCTCCCTTTAAGAAGTAATTCTTAAGGTAAGCCTTGGGAACAGCGAGTGTCGCAGCAGGGCATGTAAGGATCCAGGGAACTGACTGGTGTCTGCTCAGCTTCAGCTTCTGCTTCCCAGTGAGACTGGACACAGCTGGAGGGAATCAGGGGCAGCCACTAAAATGGTGAGAAGGTGATTTAAGTGAGGTCCCGCCAGCCAGGGCTCTTCCTGCTAGCTCTGGAGAAGTCGCTGGCCTGACTGCTGGGAATGGCAGCGTGAGGTCTATGACTTGGTATTTTCTTGAGCCTCCCAAGCGAATTGAAATCCTGAGGAGCGCATTTGATGCTGGGTATCTTTTTTTTTTTTTTTTGCTTAATAGAACCACATCCTTCTCAGTGCAGGTGAGCATTCTGCTTCGTTTATAGTATGTGGGTCAAGTATTGTTTATAGCTATAGTAATTGTTGCCAGTCTTTTCCTTACCCGCTCTTGGGTAATCTTTTAACTTGCCGTGTTGTTTGAGGTGAGAGGTTTGATTGTCGTATCAGCTAATGTGAACAAGGACGTTTCTCAGCTTCTAGAAAATGTACCTTGGAAGGCGCTCTGGCCTGCTTTGTCAGTCTCTAATGGCGTTGTGCTTTATCATCCGGAGTGCTAAAATCTTCGGGATAGGTGAGAGTAATCTTAATTTTAGATATTCAATACTTTGAGGCTGGAGCCTGACCTACTCACCCCAGGCTCCTTGTACAGTCAATGATGAAAATAGGTATCTCCAGAAGGTGACTCATCTCCCTGCTGTCTATCTTGGGGTGAGATGAATTGCCCTCTGGAAGCGCCTGCTTCCTCTCCCTGGCTGCAAAGGGAGCCTAGAGCAATTGGCTCAGAATTAGACACCTAAAAGTTAGACATCTAAGCCCAGGCAGCTGAATCCCCTGCCTGGTGTCTGCCTGGCACTGTTCCTCCATTGCCATTCAGCTGTTCCGAGTTTCCCTCCCAAATGCACGCGGCAGAAAACCGATTCCCTGTGGGAATTCCCCAGCACCTGCTAAAGATTGAAATCACCTTCTCTCTCATTCCCTGTCCCTTCTGTGCAGCTGAGATCAAACTGCCAGGTGAATTAGGTGTGCAGTGGGGTGGGAAGGGGGATAAGGTTAGCCTTCTGGTCGCAGCCCTGTTTTTGTCATCGGGTGAGAAGCCACGGGCGGCTGTCACTCCCCGCAGGTGACATCTGCATGTTGCTGCATGTGTTTGCCTCGGGAAGATGAAGGCGCACCACAATCTTGATTTTACTTTTCTCCCATCACGGCACTTTTATCCTCAAGTGCCGGACTGGCTCGGCGGCTTCCAGTGGGAATCGTGTTGGTTCTGATAGAGCGCTCGTCTTTGGTTTTCAGAGCAAACGGCGCGTTGCAGGCAGGGGGGAACAGCGGCGGGGCTGGGGGGGGGGGCGGGGAAAGCCGTCCGGAACTGTTCTGTTGCTCCCATCCCCAGAGAAACCTCCCCAGGCAAACTCGCACCAGATCTGATGCCAGTGCTATGCAAAACAGCTGCCAGGTGAACCAAGGAGAGCAGCGCAGTCCTTGTCTGCCGTGCTGCAGGGAGCCAGCCGAGCTTATCGCTGCCTTTTCCCCCCTGTCCGGAACACCCATAAAGAGGGGAATGAAGCCTTGCTTGATGGGGAACTGTAGTGCAAGGGGCTCAAAGCAATCTTTCTCCAGTTAAATCCCAGGGCTTTCCCCAGTTCGATGCAATTTAAGGAGGGGAGGGCTGTGTCTAGCAGACGCTGGAGACTTTGGATCCCACTGTGTCTGGCTGGTGTAGCAAGAGGCAAGCTGTTGGCTGGTGTGAAGCTCCATTAAAATTAGTGGAGTTCTGGCAGTTTACAGCAGACGAGAATCTGCTATGCTTTTCTTTCTTTTTATCTCCTGGAGCTAGAAAAGATTATATCTTAAGTGCAGATCCTCATCGTTTGAACAGCCCGCTCCTTTAAGGAGAGAAATGACTACTTCGGCGTGAGTCCTGATGTTGATAGAAACTGGGAGGAAACTGAGTCTATTTCAAAAATATTTGTAGGAAAGTTACTGATTTAACTGAAAGAGGAGAGTTGTTACCACTATCACACCCAAACCTTGCCTTGCAGCTGGAATTATTTTAATTTTACTCCAGCACAAGCTTTTACTGAAATAGAAAAAGATGAGATTTGTTTGCAAATAGATCTGTGCACAAACACTCACTGGTCCTGCTGAAAAGCTGAAGAGATTTGTGTATCCAGTTCCTATTTACATAACCACTGGGAGCAAAAATCACCTCACCCAGTTTTAAATATCTCACTATTGGACATCTAAGTCTGAACTAGTTGCCCCTGGGTCCCTTTGTAGTCAATAAAGAGAAATAGTCACCTCCAGAGGGCCATTCATCTCAACTTAAGATAGGCGTCTAAGATAGGTCAGATGAATGGCCTCTGGAGGTGCCTATTTCTCCTCACTGTCTACCAAGACAGCCTGGGGCAGTTATCTCAGACTTAGACGCCCAAGATACGACTAAGTTAGTGTCAATCTCCATGCCTGTTTGCAGCATGCTCCGCTGTCACAAAATACTTGGCTGAGGTGCTCCCGAACACCTCTGTTGATCTATGGTGGGATGTGCAAGAGAACGGAAGGTAGGACTTGGAAGAAGCTGTGTCTGGATTTGTAGGAGAGGAAGGGAAAAAGAAAGGTAGAAGGCTATCAGCCACATGTGCTTGTGCGGGGAGGGGGGGAAGTAAGAGATGGGAAGCTTGAAAGAGGAGGAAAGAATGTGCTGGAGAACTTGGGCCTGGTGGTAGCGATGTGGAGTGAAACTCCATTCCAGCTGTGCATCTCAAGTTCCAAGTTTTGGGGCGCATGATAGTGACTCAGAGCCATCATCACTGGGACCTAGGGATTTCCCTCAAGGACTTTGAATCTTGCCTCATCAACGTGCTCCATTTGAACGTGAGTGAAACTCTTGTATCCAAGAAACCAGAAGATTACCTTTTCCTTCCTGTTCTATTTTAGCAACTGAGAACTTAGTTTCCTCCTTCTCTCCTTCTTGCCTTTCTTCCCTTTAGCTACTGCCTTTAGATTGCATCAACCCCCCCGTGGGTTTCAAAGGTAGAAACTGCAGGCCTTGAAGATCCTCACGTGGTCCTGCTCAGGTGTGTGGATACTGATTGCGATCATCTATTAACACTATCAGCATTCCCATCGTTATATGTGCAGTTGTTGGCTCTTGGGGCGTAGAGCTGGAACGCAATGAATGAACGAATTCCTCGGGCGAGAGCAGCTGGAGAGAGGTGGTCAGGGAGCAGATGGTTACAGCGAGAGGCACGAGAGCGCGTGGCAAGCTGGAGGTTGTAGGGAATTACATGGAAAGAAGATAAAGCCCCGAGACCGGGAAGAGAAAGAAGCTTTGAGGAGCAGGTCGGGTGGAAGGCTCTAGCACAGCAGAAACGCAGACAGGCTGGGGGAGAAGGTGCAGAGCCGGATCTGGGTTGAGTTACAAGCAGTGAGAAGGCAGAGGAGATTTCAGAGAAGGGGGCAACAGCTTGTCCTGCTGCGAAATAGTGCTCTGGTATTGTTTGGTAGTGAAGACCTGCAGCTCAGTTCCCACCGTCAATGCTTTTAACACGTTGCAGATTAAATCTCCAGCGCTGTTTCTAGATAGCAGAGAACCAGGGTGCCATGAAACTGTTATCGTTGACTCTAAAATATTTTGCCGTCTATGAATAATTGTACCGAGTGCACTCGCCCTGAGGATCTCAAAGAACCGTGCTGATTCACCTGGGAATATAAAGCGTATGGTGCAAGCTGAAAAACTGCATGCGAGGTCAGAGCGGAGGCTCATTCGGTTGAAGAAAGCAAGTCAATGGGAGAGAGTTGGGCTTGTGCTCCTGCCTGCACAGCCTCTCCTAACCGCCTTCCAACTTTTTGCAAGAGAGACTTGGACTACTGAGAAACACGATGTGTTGAAGCTTGATCAGATCACAGGGCACGGGCTATGCTTTATGGGGAACGTTATACTGGGGGGGGGAGAGAAAGGAGGGGGAGCCCCTGGGGGCTTGTGCCTGTGGGATGTGAACAATTTAAGACTGTTTATCACAAACTCGGTTGGACTGGAAGAGAATGAGTGAGGGAATGGATTGCAAAGGGAAGGGAAGAGGTTTCTTGGGGTTGCCTTTGCAACTAAAGAAGCTTCGTGGAATCCCTTAAAGCATTCATATCTGTGGAGTGTACAACTTTTCCTCTGTGATGTTCTTGATGAATTTGGCAGGTGTGATGGGGGGGGGGGGGAGAAGGGGGGGGATGTTTATCATCAAAGGGGAATGAGTGAGGGCCTGTGCGGTACCTTCAGGCTGAAACCTGTCTGATTTTCCCCCTGTGCCTGCCAATCTCTTTTGGAATCAAGGAGACGCCTCTTGAGCACAACCCCACGGCACCCTCTGTTCCTTTAGATATCCCGTAATTACTCAGTGCCACACGGGTTCCTGAAGATCCCTGGTTAACAGCCTCGGCCACCTGTTTGCTAGCCTCTCCCACAGTTAGCTCTTGCTTTATGTACATTGCCTTGGTCCTGGACTTCCCTGGAGATTTGTAATGTCCTCCAGCTCACCTCTGCTGGAATCTCCCTTGCAGTCAGTGAGCTTTCCCCCACCCTTGCTGCTCGGCCAGGTCTCTCCTAGGCAGAAGCCCTTCTGTTATACTCCAGCAAAGCCTGATACCACCAAACGTTGCAAAAGCTGCCTTCATACTTCCATTGCTGCATTCGCATTGACTCCACCTTCCCTCTCCTCTCCTTGCTCTTACAGTTAACTGAGCTAGGCTTCCAGCGTGTCTTCAGCTATGTGTGTTCCCAGTTCTGGAAAGTTTACATCAATGCTGACTGTCATTAATACCGAGATATTTTTCTGTTTGTTTCGTTGTAGGAAATGAACAGAATGGGCTGGACTTTAACAGGCAGGTAAGACACTCCCTGGGTTACCAGGTATTCTCCTGCTTTCTTGAATTACTGTTTTTTAATTGCTCATCTTGCTGAGTCCCAGGCAGCTAAGAGATAAAAACTGTTAGGTCAGAAGCTACCATTAAACAGACCACATAAGTTCTTCCCAGTTCCCCTTGTGGGATAGAATGACAGATTAAACTTCTGGTTTCCAGGCCTTCCTATTTCATAGAAGTTCAGATAATTATGGAGTTTCTTTAAATCACCATTTGCTTGAGGCTTTTTCTGGCTTTTTTTTTTTTTTTTTTTTCCCCTCCCATTGTCATTTAGAAACAAAAGGGACCTCAGTTACACTGGCAAACGTGCAAAGCCTGCCCCAAAGCCCCATGTGTTTCTGCTGCTCGTGACGCTGGCGCTGAAAGCACTGTGGCGTGCGCGTCTGAGAGCAGGGGGCTGACTCACAGGAGTATCAGCAGGGGCTGAAGATGAGGCGGTTTGATGTCCTGGAGTGCGTAGGTCAAGACCAAGCCTGCCTACGATGGCAGATTCCTCTCCTCTTTGAGAGATGGGGTTGGAAAGGGACAGCAGATGAAAGCAAGTGCTTCTTGCAGGGCAAGCAGGCCCTAATTGCAAATGAACACGTGAGGGACCGCTGTCTTTGCTGTGTTTGCTGTTATCCTCTTGCTTCATATAGCTAAAAGTAACCCCTTGTCTCACCGAATGCCCGGAGATTTTCATACGTGACTCTGGGAAATCCCCAAATCTCACATCAGAATTGTGAGGGCAGGAAGGTGACGGCCCTCTGGAGCGTATAGATCTTGAGTCTGTGCAGACACGTGAGAAAATGTTCTCCGAGTCCAGAGCTAAGGACTCCTGCGGCCACCAGTGGGGCAGGACTCGGACCTTGTGAAGAAGAGGGGGAGGTCTAGAGAGCTAACCCGCTGGTCTGCTGCAGGCCTCCGGGGGCTGGAGGGGAACTGGAGCGAGGAAAGCAGAAGGGGCTGGAACTCCAGGGGCAGTCACTAGCATTCGAAGCAGATGTTGGCACTCCTAACAGTCCAGAAACCTGCCGGCTTCCAGCCATGCATTCCCCAAGTTCAAGGGTTGTGATCCTTCGCAAAGGCTCCCTGCCGGCAGCAGATGGGCAGCTGAAGCTTCTCGCCGTGACTTTTCTGTCCTTCAGGCTTGCCTTGGTGGTGGCTCTTGTCTGACAGATGTCAGCGAGCTACTGTTTGTTTGTTTGGTTTGGCTGCTCCGGTTTTGGGTGGGTCGTAACTTCCTATCAAAGGTGTCTTAACACGCTCAGCCATCTTCCAGGTTTTTGGAATACCCAGCTGAAAACAAAAAGTCTTGTGTCTCCAGCTCTGTGGATTGCAGAGCCCAAAGCACAGGCTTTCTACACGCCAAGAGAAGAATCCAATCTGCTTATAACTAGTGATAAAAGAAAATTCCCTCGAGATAGAAATAAGCTATGAAAGTATAAGATCGTTACACGTTGCAAACTTTTCCTATGGCAACACCACAAAGATGTTAGAACTGGAGGCTGTGCTGAGGTTAATCAAGGGAACGTTATTGACTGTGGTGAAGCGGTGCTGATTTACACCCACTGATGATTTGACCCATTATCTTTAAGGTCCTAGTCCCCTGCACGCCACCGAGTGAGTGGGTGCTGGTAAAGCTGTGGGGGCAGACAGCCTTGCAGTCAGTAGGATTTGGACCAGAGTCTGCTCAGCAGAAACATTCTCCCCCCAAAAAGAGACCGTAGTTTTATGACAGTCTTTTGTAGCATTCACTTCCCACTTCTGTTTTTTTCCTTTCACCAAAGGGGTACCGCAAAATCCCTTTTATTTGTGCCAGCACGTCTGTGTAACTGAGTAGCAATCCTGACTGGGGACTTATCAATGTTTAAAAAGCAAAAGCCTGTGAACAAGCTCATTTTAATTTTTTTTTTTTTAAATTTTATTTTTTTTTTTTAATCTGGTGGGATTCCACAGAACATAGATAGTGTCCGCAGCAGGGGTTTTGCAGGGGTGTCAGGGATGGGGTTGTAACAGTCCATGTGAGTGGACATAGGTGTGAGCAAACGGCTCTTTGTCTCCCTCTCTTGGCCCTCCCAAGGCCATGTGGAGACTTGAGCCATTATTGTTGTTATTATTTTAAATGAACGTGAGCCCAAACGCGCACACGGGTTATACACTCACGTTTCAGGTTGACCTCAGCTACTGGTGAATTCATCTTCAATTTAGCAAATAGATTTCAAATGATGAGAAAAAGGAAGAAGGGAGATATGGAAATATCAAAGTGTTTTCATGTAAAATCAGGTGCTGAGCTCTTTCATTAGGGGTGGAGGTTGGTGGGTTTTTTAATTTTGGTTTGGGGTTTGAGGTTGGTTTTGGGTGGCTTATTTTTTTTTGTTACCTTGCAATTCAAGTTTTCAAACTGAAGCCAGAGAGGGATGGTTTGAAACCCAACTCCAAACTGCATGCAAGAGCTGCTGAGCTCTCTTTGACTTTATTTGGAGCGCTGGGCGCTAATCACTTTGAAGATCATAAATCTCATATTATTTAAGCCTCTCCCCCAGTCTTTGTAGATGGCCTACATTTCAGGTCTGTTTCCCTCCCATGTTATGCTCCAGGCGGGAAGAGAAGGGTGGAGTGACCTGGTTAGACCCCTTACCTGCCTACCGATTCCCTGCTGTGGCTGCTCTCACCCTGAAAATGGGGAGGAGGGAAACTCCTGTGGAGTTTGAGGTTTTCTCGCAGTTTGTGGGTCAGCCCTGCGCTTTATGAGAAAGCTGCCTTCTGATCCCTCAACCTATTTGGCAAACATTTCTTCCCCCCTCCCCTCTTCAAACTCTCCTCCCACCTGGATGCAACAGTAATTTGTATGTGAATGAGAGGGAAAAGGGTGTGTATGGAAAAAGAAGCATCTTCTGCCTTGCCTATCTGGTTTGGCTTTTTATTTAGTGAGTCTAATGCTGGTTGTTTCCTGTTTATATCAAGGGAAATGCAAAGAGACAGTAATAAACTTTCACCTTCGGTGCTGGCAACCTGGGTAGGGACATCTGCTTCTTGATGGTTTGGGATCGTGTCCAGAGCGTGTCAGGGACAGAACCGAGTAACTGGGCAAGCACGGCTTCAGAGCCGCCACGAAAGGGTGTCCAGTGGGACCAGGAAAAGATCTGACTGAAACTGTTGAAATGGGAACTTTTCCTCGCCGTGATGTGGTGATCACCTCACCAGGTGAAGCTGCTGTGGTCGTAGCAGGTCTGGCCCGGTTTATTTCCCTGTTGGTATATGCAGCCTTCAGCCTTTACGGAAATATTGCACTGTTTGGTTTTGTAGATGGCTCCGAAGAGAGCTGTTCTGGAGAGCCAGGGAATTCACCCTTTGTCTGGAGTTAATCCCTGAGATAATATTGCCTTCTGGAATACACACGTGGAGCTAGCACTGATGGTTTTGGGAGACGACAGGGCTTCTGTGGGTGTTGTAGCCCAGCACATAGTGCTGTGCATTGATCCGCAGCTGGAGAAGGAAAATACACAGACACTGAATCACCGATCTCTTCTCCATCAGGAAAGTGATGTGTAGGATCGTGTCCTTGCGGCAACGCAGTCTCCGAGTGCCAGGGAGGAACGAAGGCTCAGATCTCCTCTCCTTCCAGAGGAGGGAATGAGAGGTCCTCTCCAAGCCCCTTTATGCTCTCAAGCACTAAGCTGCATCCCAGTGCTGGGAGAGAATACGTCTGTCTTGCGTTAAAGCTGAAAGGTTATGTGTTACCAGCACAGGAAAGGCTTAGCAGGATCTGCATGTGCTCTGTATCCAAATACGTCATGCAGTTTCATGCCAGCAAAAGGCTGACCCTTGCAGGCAGGCTGTCATTTGTTTAATGATAATGACAGGTTTGATGTTTGTATCAATGTAAAGGTGATCCTGCCGTGCGACTCTACAATATTTCAGACAGACAAGCAGGCATTAGTGAGCAGCTTGAATTTTCCTGTTGGTTCTTTACTCCCACTACTTTATTTTCTTTGGTTTACACCAATTATAATAAGGATATATACGTATTTCCAACAGGCTTCCTAGAAATAGGGTCTTGGGATGGATTTACCTGGGAAATGGACGTAGCTTGGAGATGCATTGCTGGGGCAGGATGGATTCTCAGAACACAAAGGGAAGCATCCAGACCAAAATAAGGAAATAAGAAATGCAATTGAAGTGACCTCGTATTTCATATGCACATTAGCTCGACACATTTGCACGTCAGGTTGTCTTGACTGTTGCACTTGACTGTAAGGGACAGATTTCAAAATCCCTCTCTTCCAGTGATCAGTCAGCATTAAATAATTCGAGTTGCTTAAGATTCCCAGTCAGTAGGACCTGAGCAGACTTTTTTAGCCAATTGAGTGTGTCTGTATATCTCAAAAGAGCGGTGAGGGACTGGGCATGTTGAAAAATTTTTCCCTTCCAAAACCAAGCGAAGGCTCCTGTGAGTTACTGCCCTGCTCTCTGCAAGAGGTGCCAAAGGGGTTCCCGTCCCTCAGGACCTCCTTATATTAGATGTCCCTGCCCTGTTCATATCTGACAGAGTCATTGTCTAAGGGAACTTTAATTTTTGAGGTTTATGTGGGCTTTTCAACAGTTGTTTTGAGGTAATAGAGTGAGTTGTCTCAGGTCTTCACAGCTGATGTCCTGTAGATGCATGAAATGAGAAATTAAAGTGGGCAAACTGCATCTGAGATCTAAAGTCACTGGTGGCTCTTTTTCGGTGCCATTAATAACACTCTGACCTTGTTTGGTGCTTTCCACCCACACGTCTGAAGGTACTTTGCTAATGAATTTAGCATCCCGGTGGCTCCAGAAGGTAGGGAGGTGTTTAACCCCGTCTTACAGATGAGGCAGACACAGACTGACTACCTGGCTTTTCCCAAAGATGCTGAGCATCATGATTGCAGTTGAAATCAGTGGATGTTTTTTAGGACAGTTGCCTGTGGACATTGAGGTGTATTGTAATCCAGGGACCTGCTCCCTGGCAGAGCCGGGATATGGACTCCGATTCTCTGATTCATAGTCTTGTGCTCAACCACAGACAAGTTCTTCCTCCCCTCCATCCTTTTGAAGGTGGAAAGAAGGGCCTAACTTGCTAGGTAGTTTGTTATTAATATCTGGGATGCAAAACTCTGCAGATTTAATTTTGCTCAATCAGGGCTTCCCTCCCCGCAGGGATCTCTCTCATAGTTTTTCATTCCACTTTGTGTTCCCACCTCCCCCTAATCTCATGTGTTCCCTATATGTCATTTCTGTTCCTGCTTGGCTTTTCCCTGTGGGTAGTTCAGGTTTCAGTCTGCCCTCCAGATTTCCATCCCAGTCCTGCTTTGCCCTCCTCTCAAGGGGAGGTTCACATCCTCCTTCCTTCTCCCCTCTGGCGATCAATTCAGATTTCACTCTCTCTTCTTCTCCGCATTGCCCCAGGGTATCTGCCTAAGTCTCGCATCTGCTTTTCATCTCTTGAGCCTTTACTAACTGGAAATCAGCCCAGCTGTCCATATCTGCCTTGATTGACACTGGATCTAAGCTGAACACTACCTTGGCCTTTCTCTTTTGAAGTTCCCCTGCTCTGTCCTAGGGATAGACTGATTGCATAAATTTGTATGTGTGCTGGTTCCTCATTGAAATGCAGCCCTTTGGGAAAGCATCAGAGAAAGCCCTGGCTTGAGGGAAAGTCCTCTGTTTCTATATATGGCACTGTTTTGCTTAGGATAGATATGTAGAGGAACCCCTTCTTCAAGCTAGTTTTGTTCTGGCGCCTTGCAGAGGCCCTGAGATGAGATTGCTGGGAATGAACTCCAAAACAGGTCAGTGAGTCTCTGGGGAAGCTTATGAGGGAAAGGGGAACGGAAGCAGGAGGAAGGATTTGGCCTTTTAAAATTTTCTCTCAAGAAGTGGACTGAAACCGCTGAATTAATTTGACGTTAGCCAATAACAGTTGACAGCAACCCAGCATCGCTTCACAGTTGGCTGGATTGTATCTGTTCCTTAAGATCCAGCTGCAGTGCATTCACAAACTCCCACTTTCCTGGTCCAGGCTTCTAAAGAGCAACCTATATTTATAAGGCATTTCCTACGCTTGTTGCCTTGGTCCACTGGCAATATATCTTGTACAGCTGTTTCAAAGCTGTCTTAGAGATGAGAGAGGGAGAGACAGGTCTTCCTTTCGTGCAAATTCCCTGCTCCACCTGGCCTTCTATCATCCTTTGGGAAATATTTTCTAGGCTTGCAGGTGACGAGCCCTAGTTTCCTGGACCTGTCTAAAGGGATACAACAACTATTTTCACAATAGAAACCATGCTCAAGGCATGGTTGTCACTGTCAAACCACTATTTAGGTTGCCCGGCACCTTTTTAAGCGGTGAGTTGCACGAACTACTGTGCATGGATATGACTCTTCTGCCTACTAGAGAATGGCTCATCGGTAATAAAGAGAGGACTCCGAATTCTTGAAGGCCTTTCATCTGGTGAGCTCCAAGAATTCAATCAAAAGCCTGCACCACCCAGCAAGGGTGGGGCCCTACACCCATTTTGCAGAAGGGCAAGTCATAGCATAAAAAAGGTGAAGGCGATGGGGTTTCAAGCAAGGCCTCTAATTTTGGAAGGCTGACATCAGAGTGCACTTTCTCTCTTCCCAGAGGTGCTGATCTGCTAGCGCTCCGTGCGGAATCAGTGGGCTGAACCGGGGCTGCTCAGCCCCTTAGGAGTCAGATGTTGGGTTTGTGCTAGCAAGAAACCCTCTTGCTCTGTTTCCCCGACACATAGAAATTGCCCAAAGCCACCACGATGGGAGTGGAGAACTGGCTTTGAGCCCCCTCTTCCCCTCAATCACTAGACTTCATTCCCTCCACCCAAAAGGAAAAACTATGTGATACTTTCCAGTGAAGTTGATCTTTCTCACTCTCCCTTTCTTTTTTAATTATATTACTTGTGTGTATTTAATGCAATCCCTCTAGCTGTTCTTCCTGTGTCCCAGATGCCTGGGGCACAGCAACTGGTGCCAAAACTGCCGTGAACCAATCAGAGACACCTGCGGAGCTGGGATGAAGCCAGCCCCAGTCACGGGAGCCGTCTGATTCCAAGTTAATTCCTTTCAAACGTGGGATGTGGTGGGAAGTGCCTTGCAACCAAGGGCTACCTGCACCCCGACTCGCTAGATGGACACTGCTCTGCCCTCCTCGGTAGATGACTGATCCGGGAATATCGGTACTGGACAGCAGGGAAGCAGTGCCAGATATTTGGATGGTTTGTGGCTGGTTCACAGCCAGAGGGCACAGAGAACACAGAACAATCAGAGTCTGCTCCCCTGGATGACAGATCCATGGGAAGGGGAAATTTTTTCACGCAGGGAATTTGGAGAATGGTTCAGGGACTGGTTCTGGCCCCAGAAAAGCCCAATAAGGCAACTTTGCTGCTGACTTCAACAGGAACATGATTAAGCTCCAGGGAACCTGTGTGAGCATGCAAGAGGGCATGGGAGAAGCCATGAAGCCCGGTGTGTGTGTGAAATCGGATTGATAAGGAAAGGGGCAGGGATGCAGCCCAGGGTGGGAGCAGAGAAGATAAGCACAAAGGTGTAGGCAGAGGTGGAGTTCTGGAGAGCTTTGGAAGTTGGGCAAGTGAAATTGAGAGAGATGCAGGGAGCAGTGCTGTAATGCTTGGGAAGGCTGGAACAGAAGGGCAGGACCTCCAGGCTGAGGATGGCTAGGGAGGAGTGGGCAGGGAGAGTCCTGGAATGGAGACATGAGAGAAATCACAGCCTTAATAGTGGTAAAATTGTTTTCTGCACTTTGTTTGGAGATTCTCACTGTTCTGACCAAGGGAATGGCATCTTTCCCTCCCCTTTTTTTTTTTAAAATACCTCCAATTTGGCATGTCCACAGGCCTTGGCAGAGAAGGTACCACATGCCTGAGTACCAACAGTAAGAGTGAAGGTGCTGTAAATTGTTGCTTCCCAGTATGTTTTTGCCAGCTCTGCTCCCTGAACACGGATCGCCATAGGAAAGCACCAGGTAGCCTCTGTGCTCTCCTGCAGAGGCTGGAGTCTCTAAAATGAAGAGCAGCCCTTCGTCAGGACGTGCAGGCGCCGATAAGAGCGTGGCCGTTCATACCTCTTCCCATCCCTGTTTTCGGTTCTCCGCTCCCTTGCCCAGCGCCTGCTTTAGGAGCCTGCTGTGCTACACGTCATCATTTTGAGGTTTATCGTTCGGCACAGAGGGGTGACTTCTTCCTTTCTCCCCTTCTCTGTTTAAAAGCAAAAACACTAGGGAAATGCTGGATCGGGAAGGCTGTGAATGCGCAGCTGAGCGTGGTTCCGTTTGTTTTCTTCTGCGAAGCCTGTAGCTTTGTTATTCTTAAAGCTCTGATTTTCCACCCTGCCTCTTACTGCAGCTAAGGCACAACTATTACCATCCCCAGCTGAAGCTCAGGGGATAAAGCACATCAGATCAGGCCTCAGTTAATGAACTCAAAGGCCTCGTATAGCTGTGATGCAGGTGTGTTGAGGGTAGGGGTTACACTTCAATTTTTCAGTGTGCTGTCATTACTGAGTTACAGGATATTGTCTGTTAGGCGTTCGGCGTGGGATTAATTCCCCTTTTGTCAGGCTGACAGCTTCTGAAAAATCCCACCCTTCAGTGTGAAAGGATATCAAATGTTATAGGGTGAATATCATTGCATTGACACAAGGGTTTTCTGCTTTCTTCCCGGGTGTCTGTTAAGCCTTGCCGTACGTGCAGGATAGTACATGTGGAAATAGTAATTGCAAGCCCATTATTATTATTGCTATAATTTATTATTAGTGTGTTTTTTATTTTATGGTGCCCACGTGTGCAGGTAATTCACAGAGAAGTGCACTTACACCATCGGAAGGTGGGAAGGCTCAGTTAACTGCAATAGCCTTGCATCCAGTTTTTGATACCCGTTTCTGTCGCAAAATTTCCTCCCTTGACTTCAGGCGAACCATTTTTTGGGGCAGCTTCAGATGGTCCTGTTGTATTGAAAAGTGATTTTGGAGCCATTCAGCCCTGGAAGAGCCCTGCTGTTTGTTTTCAGCAAGGGGCAAATTGGTTCAGACCCTCTTTTAAGCCTGTGTGCACCTGATCCTCTTTTATCCAGCGAAATAGCCTCAAGAGTGGGGGAGGGAGCCATGTGCCTAAGTCAAACTCTTCAACAGTTGTGAGTTGCTGACTGTGAGATAACCCAGATACGAAGGCAGATAAACATCTGTTTCAAAGAGGTTACTGTCTAAATAGTAACTGCACAACAAATACGATTGTCTTCTATCCTACAATACCCACCAGGGATCCTGCCTCGTTAGTGGTACTGGAGAAGGCTGACACGGCTTTAACGGCCTCGCTCTGGCAGGGTGCGGGGATCTCTTATCGAGATCTGGGGAGAGCACACGAGGCTCTGGGCGCTGAATCGGTCGGTGGGTCCCACCTCTGCGAAGAGGGTGATGGAGTGGTGCTCACGTTGCACCAGAAGCGCTCGTCAGAAGGCGGTGGCTTGGGGGTTGCATTCAGGCTGCCTGCTCCAGTCCCTTGACAGAGGAGGAACACCAGTCCAGATTACCAGTGAGCAGTGACCCTAAACTGGGTTTATACGGGGAGGGCTGCAGCCAGAGTCCTGCCCAACCAAGGGGATCCAACCACTGAATCAAATGTGGGCTGGTCAGTCCGTCTGTCTGTCTGTCAGGAGGGTATGGCCTTCCACACAGTGAAATCAGAGCTTCTAAGGCGAATCTTTCCAACTTCCTCCTGTAAGGCTGGCTTTTCACAGCTCTGCAATATGTCTGCAGGATGTTTTTCATGAGCCAAATGTTTGCCAAAAGTTCACAGATCAGTTACAAAACAGATGTACTCTTTCTTTTTTTTTTTTTTTTTTTTTTCTCCCCTTCTTCCTACTGGTAAGGAAGAGTTTGTGCAGTAATTGCAGGCAGGTTGGGAGATGTTTTCTTCATAATTCTCCTTCTTATGAAATGTTTATGAAACACCTTCCACAAATCGGTTACGCAAGCAAGCTGAAGAGCTTTGATCATTTTCCATCGCCCTCAATATGTTTCTTAGTTTGTTTTGCTTTTTGTTTTTGTTTTTAGGCCAGCGATAGGTAAGAAACAATCCATCCTTGGCCAGGCCCTGCAGAGGTGCTAGCCAACTAAGGAAAGGACTCTCTTTCCATCCAGTCACCCTTCCTGTGTTTTTCACTCCGATTTGCTCGGGGGCAGCTGACCCTATTTTAAGGCTGTGAAAACATCCACTTGAGATTTGCAAGTGTGATTCCTTTCCTATCCCGCGGAAGCCCGAAGGTAGCTCCGCGTACCGGTGCCGCCATCTGCCGTTACCTCCTCGGGAGGAGCTTGGGAGCTGCTCCCAGCCCTGCCCCGAGCCTCCCCTCCAGCCCAAAGGGAAGAAGGTGCCCGTAGATCCGCAGCTTCCAGCCCAGTTTTCGCACCTCTCCCCGCCCGCCAGCGAGCGGGATGTGTTTGCAGTGCATCGCTTGGTCCCGCTGTCCCGCAAGTTCGGGTTTTTTTTTTTTTTTTTCCTTAGATAAGTGTTATTTCCCCAAATCGAATTCAACCGGGAAGAAACTTAGGTTTGCTCTCAATGACTTCTCGTTCCCCATCTCCCGGCTGGCCTGACCGTCGTGTAAAACCAAGGTCCTGAGGAACCACAGTGGGATCTGGTCCCGGTTTTAACTAAATCACTGTCTCTCGCTTGCAACGTTTGAGCATCAAATACCTACGCGAGGTGATTCTGTGATCGTTCCAACCTCTTTTTGCTTCCTTAAAGAAAACTTTTCTCGTATTTGCAGAAAATGCCTGCAAATATGAGTCAGATGCGCTGGGAAAGGAGAAGGCAACTCCTCCCCTAGTTTTATTAATTTGAAATTTACATTATTTTAAGGGAGTCTCATGATATTGAGTGGCCTCGCCCACAATGTGTGTGGTTTTTTGGGGTTTTTGGTTTTGGTTTTTTTAATGTACAGTTGGTAATACTGCCGGTTTAGCCAGGGAAAAAATGAAGGTGCGGGATTTGCATAAACCATCCCAAAAGTTTTGGATATACCCCGAACTCTTGCTAATGAACAATTAGCCAGCTGCAGGCCTGTTGGGGAGAGAGAGAGGAGGGAGAGGTAAATTTGAGCCTAAACCCAATGAAAATAGGTGCAGGGGAGAAGGATTTGTCAAGAACACCCAGGTTCCCGCCCACTGCGCAGGAGGGAGCCAGAGAATTCCAGGGACGGGGGAAGGAGCAGTGGGAGATGTTGTTGTTTTTAAATCGGGAACCGGTCCTTTGCCAAACCCACCTCCCGTTCTCATATTGTGCGATGCCGGGATGCAGCTACACACCCCTTTCGCCCTGGAACGCTTCCAAATCATTCCGCTTGGCAGCTGTAAAAATTGATTTCAGTTTGGAAATGGCTTGTGCTTCTTCAACACTCCACTCCTATTGGGATCATAACTTAGGCGGGATCAAGTGCCTCCTTCTCTAAGACGTGGATAATTTTTCTTTTTGGGACTCTTCAGACTTGGATGACTGCATTGCTTGAGGCAGACACAATGAATTGCAAGCAGGCGTAACTTATTTATTTTTTTAATTTATTTTTAAGTTTTGGCTCGGATGACGACTTTTTTTTTTTTTTTTTTTTTTTTTAATGCACCCTCAGAAAGAAAACGTGCATAAAACCATTTGCCTGCAATGACTGAATGGCTCAGGGGTAACGGTGTATCCTCCTGAGCCTTTTCCCTAACATTTAGTAACTTAGACGCTATCCGCATTGATAGCCATCAAGAAGATCTTTTCATCTGATTTTTTTTTTCACCAGGCTAAGAGGGATGATCATGCCAACCTGAAAGGTAGGAACGGACTGGAATTGATAGCACGTATAACTCTTGTTGCAAGGAGCTAGCATTATTGCAAAACGAGTTTCGGCAGCGTCCAGAGCTATCGTTGTAATGAAAGGAGATGTTGTAACTCTCTCCCCTCCACGTAGTACCTGCCACAATGCAGAGGTGAACGTTACAGGGCCAGCTCCTCCACTGCGGCCGAGAGCTTCTTGTGGTCGCGTTTTCTCCTTTGCTCCGGTGGAGATTCATTTGCTTTGGCCAAATTGAAGTAAAACCTTCATCAACCAAAAATACTCGCTTGGGCCACTGTTTTTAAAAGCTGAATTTCTTGTCCCCCTCTGCTGGTGGGAGGTTGTATGACCTAAAGGCCGTACGGCAAAACCCCTGCAAAGGTGACCCTGCTTGTCCTTCTGGGGGATGGTGGGCTCGGGAGTAATTTGGTGGGAGATGGTGAGGTTCAGCCCTAGGAGAAAAGTGAACCTGCAATGCTGGGCCCATGGACAGGGTTTTCAAGACCTGTCTTTTCTGGTGTCCTCCTGGTTTTTCCAGTTTGTGGAAACTGGAACATCTTCTTACACTGGAAAGGCTTAGATGAGGAACGGGGCTCATGATGTGAGCCTTGTTCCAGGCGTTCTCATGCTTATGAAAAACGTCAGCCTAAGTTTAGAAATTGTTTGCTTGGATCTTTTCTTAGAGAAAAAATATGTTATAAGAGCTGTTATGACTTTTCTGTCTCCTGTGCATGGCATCTGCGTGTAGCCACTCCTCAGACAGCTTTCAGGAATTAACCTAAAAACTTCTAAAAGTTTCCCAACCAAGTTCCCCTTTCTCCCGTCCCAGTCAACCTTAGCAAAGGATTTCAGCTAGTACAAAGTGATGTAACAGTTTTTTGTTTGTTTATTTTTAATGTAGTAGCAACCTTAGAAATTAACATGGGGACTATGGAATAAACCAGACACAAGGACTCGGTTCTAGTTCCTGGGTAAATTCCTGTCTTAAGAATGTGAACTCAGAAATAAAGATTTTTTTTTTTTTTTTTTTTTTTTGTAGACAGGAGTCTTTCTTGAACATTAAAGTAGGTCAAAATGACCACTGGTCAAAGGGCTGACAGCTGTGAAGTTTTCCAGTTCTTTATCCACCGTTTGTTCTAGCTAAGAAAGCAGATTTTTCCTTGCCAAGACCAGTACAATTTCTTCTTGTTTTCTGAGCTGAAATATGTTTGGTGCCTGAGGTGTTGCATTTGCAAGTCTGGAAGATTACACCGCTTTTTGAGGTCTTTTACTTCATGACCTTTCCTTTCCCGTCCCCTTGTACCGTTCCCTGCCACCTGCAGGACGAAATCAGAGGCTATCTATAGCCAGCCCCGCCAAGGGGTTGCGAGTCGTGATCTGTAAAGGAGAATTGCTTCCTGTTCTTCCTTATAACTCCACAAAATGCCTCAGTGTTTTGCCAGAGGAAAGCACTCGGGTGTTTGAAACCTCGCTAAGTCACTGCAACTTTGTTACTTCCTCAAGTGTTTTAATTAGTATGTTTTCTGCAAGCCTCCCCTTGGCTTGGCAGAGGGGGAGAGCTATGTTCGTGTTATAAACCGGAGAGCAGAAGTGAGGAAGGACCCCATGCTTCTCTGCAAAGCGTGAGATGGAAGCGTTGAGCCCTGATCTCTAACTTTTTTTGAAAGGAGCCCCTTTCCCGATGCCTTCCAGCCTCTCAGACTCCTAGCCCCCCCCCCGCCACCTCCTCCATCCCCTTGTCTCTGCTCCCTAATGCTACAACTACTTTGCTCTTTTTCAGATTAAAACCGAAGACCTCAGCGACTCCTTGCAATCTACAATCCCCCCTAGGTCAGGTCACCTTGTGCAGGGATCATCAATGATGCCCGGAAGCCAAATCGCGGGGGTAAGTGACTTCGCTGCTTCAGGGATCCAGAAGTCTGAAACGGCACTGGTTAGAGAACCTCTGGAGAAGAGGCTGGGTTTGACACGCTTGCCAGACTACATATGCCTTTTGGCAGTGGCGAAAGGAGACGTGAGTGTACAATGGACACTACATTGAAAAAGTGAATTTGCGTTGGCAAAAGTCAGCTTCCTCCTCAGCCTCTTTCTTTTCTGCAGAAAATTTTATGTGTGTTCAAAGGCAGACTGGACACGTACTAGGAAGAGATTTCCTTTGAGGGTTTACTAAGTAGGCAAACCACACCATGCTCAGGAAATCCCTTGAACTGAAAATAATCGGAGGCTGAGACAACACCAAGGGGAAGCATTAGATATGCTTGCCCTGGTCTTCCTTTTTCATTGAGCACCTGGTTAATGCCATTGTTGGAGATGGCATCCGAGGCTAGGTTAACTCTTGAACTGAACCAATATAGCCATCCTTGAATATGTTGGCTCCAATTGATTTACACAAGAGAAGAAATTAATTCCTTGAGGGATTTTTTTTTTTCCTAAGGTAAAAAATTGGTGTTTAGCACTTAACTCTTGTTAAAGGCTAGTGGGAGTTAGATGCCAGAAGGCCACACAGCTGCTAGGTAATCTCTTCCTTCATTCTTTCATGGGTTATTCAGATCCCTTACACAATTCAGGGACTGTTCAAGTTCCCCAAGGCTTCGAAACAGTTCTTGAGAAGCTCAAAAGTCTCATCTTATTGAGTAATGAGCTCCTTTAAAAAGGTACTGCTAAAAAGAGTTGGTCTTATCGGGGCTTGTGTGTGTGTGTGTGTGTCCCAAGCAAATATAAACTCTTATCCCCTAATTCCTACACCAGACCTGGGGCTGGGACCCCAGTAACATGAAAGAGTGCTGGGATGTAATCCTCATCTCTCGGTACCTATTGCCCGCTCCGCTTAGTGCAGGGTGGGGAATTCCTGGCAGTGACGTGGCAAAGGACGGGAAACATTTTGGGATCTGGTCACTGGGTCCATTGCAGTGCATTTGCTGTCGGTGCAGAGAATCAGGCACTGCTGGGCATTGCTTCTTTCCCATCTCAGCACGCGGCTGGCTGGGAAATCAGCCTTCCATGGAAAGTAGGCTACCGGTGTTCGTGAGATAGGACAGTCAGCTGCACATTCCTGTGTAATTTTAGGGAGTTGACTCTCTGAAAACACAATATCTGGAAGAAACTGAAATCCAAGAGGTTTCACTGTTACTTCTAACAACCGGGTTTTGATTGTACGTGCCTCAAAACAATCATTTTTTCAAGAATTTACTTTTTCAGATAAAAGTAGACAATTCTCCATATGGATGTCTGAATGTGCGCAGAATTATTCTTATATAGCTGAAAACTTCAGATCCTAGAGCACCTCTGGATCCATAGTTCTCCAGTGCACGAATTGCACAAATCTGGTGTGTTGGCAGTTAAATGAAAAGTGTGCATTGGATCAAGGACGGTATAAAAGAGCAGGGAAGCTTTAATAGGAGAGGTGATAGTGTGTGAAGAGCAGACGTCTCTGAGTCTTGTTGTTCCCTTTGCTTTCTCCCATAGGATATGAGCTCTCTTCACACCCTGCAGCAGCTTGTATTGCTTCCTGGTCACATGCAGTCAGTTCCCCAGTTTCTTCTGTCTCAGTCTCAGGCTGGACAACAAGGTAAGAGCAATAAAAGCTGAAAGGGGCATTGTTATGAGCAGATACATATCTAGGAAAAACCTCCCTTCTCATGACTGTTGCTTTTAATCTGATCTGGTAATGTTTTCCCAGCACGATGGTGTCTGTTCCCCTGCTGTGTTACTAGCTGCATTTTCCCCTGCTCTTCCCCCCTGTGCTGGTTCCCACAGCTGGGATGATCCCAGTGGTTGCTCCGGGAAAGGTCCAGTCCTTGAGATGCTCCTGGCACCTGTGGCTTGTGTGCGCCAAGAGTGCCACCTTGGGGCCAGTCTTTGCAGGCTTGGTGGGGATCCCACCTCCGAAATTCGGGACAGCATCTGCTTGCCTTTCAGCAGAAGAGCCAGGAGCCTGCTCCCTGGGAGCTCCCAGGAGCCTGCCTGGGCTCCCAGCCTTGCCGGGTTAGCACCCTCAGTTTTCTGGAAGAAAACTGAGGAAGGGTTGAGTTGACCTCTCTAATACCTTAGAGGGAGAGCGAATCCAGGGAAGGAGCTGAGCCGCTCTGGTGGAAGGATGATGCTGGCACCGGAGCAAAGAGGTTTAACCTAGCCGGGAGCAAGCCGGGGATCAGAGCTGAGAGGTTTGGAGTTGCCAGTGGTTGTTCCCAAATCTCGCTCCAAGCCATGGGGCAGGAGAGGACAGGAGGTCTAAGTACTTCTGAAACACAGTGTAATCAGCTCCGTGAAAGGCCTGCGGACTGAACTCAGTGCTTGAGAAAGTCCCTGTGTTTCTATTTTTACCCCTGATATTTTTGATGGCATTTCTCCAATAACAGGGGTACAAGCATGCCATTGATGAAGTTTTATGCTGCTTGAGGACAGACGAGCATAGGCTGACAAATAACTTGACAGATGCAAAGGTACTTGAGTCCTTTGCTCACATTCTTGATTTATTCCAGCACAGAGGTCCCTCCGTATGAACCAATACTCAGAATTAAAAATGCAGAATATTTTAATATTCAGAATTAAAAATTCTCTGCAGCTTGAATCCACTGGTACACATGCTCCGAAAGAAAACCTGTATTGTAGGCAAATGGGAAACCTATTTCTCATTGACGGTATATAAACTCTTTCTCTTTGCCAAATCACGCTAAGTGGTGTAAAAAGAAACTACTTGTTATATATTTACCAATAATCTAGAATTTAGTTTGTTTGAAATGGCAGAGTCAGGATAATATGTTGTGTGCTGCCTGCTTTTATTCATGTATAATAGGAAACATATTATACTGCAAAACAGAACTTGGTTCCTTTTCATAGAGTTAGAGTTTCTTCTGTTAAGTGACTTCCTTTGGCAGCTATAAACCCCTCCAACAGATGGCCATTTGTTTGGCCATGAGCCCTTTTGGTTCCAGACGTGATAAAGCTGGGATATTCTGGCCAGTAGCCAGCTTTTTGTGCAAGAGCCACTTCCATTTGCATAGGTGATTGCCAGGTTTTAATGATCCTTTGCCATGTGCACGCACAGCCACTGGGGAGTGAAAGTGAAGGCACAGGTTAGTTTTGTGGAATTAGTTGTTTGGTACAGGTACAGGTGGAGCGTTCTTCATACCAAAGAGATGCCCAAAATATTCCTGAAGTTGTCCCTCGGGCCATCATGGGAACACCCTCAATGTTTCCCGAGTTCTGACTGATGGATACATCAGTTCACGGATTTCATGGCCAAAGGGACTTGGCTGTGGGCTTAGCCTTCCCAAGAAGTTGGGTGCTTTCTTTTGGGTTTTTGTGTTTTAAAGGTGTTTTTAAGCCAGGTAAGTTGCCAGGTCTGATTCAGCCCTTCAAAAACAGCTAATGCTGGCGGACTTGATTGAGGGGGTGAGCTCTGTGCTGTAAAGGTGGAACTGAACAGCCAGGTAGATGCTGGGAATACTCTCAGCCAAGATTTTGCTGCTGAAGTCTTCATCTTATGAAAACACAGCCTCCGTCTCATCAGATGTCAAACCGGTGATTCCTGAATCCAGTCCATAATTTTCATTTGAGCTAGAGCTTAGCTTTCGCAAAGGTGTTCAATCATGATTTTAAAGACTCCAAATGACAGAGCATCCGCCATGTCCCTAGGCAAGCCATTCCAGTGATTAATTACCTTCACTGTTAAAAATGTGCACCTCATTACCAGCCTGCATTTGAAATTCAAAGTTGTTCCAGCATTAGAGAAAGCTTATTGAAACACCAATCTAAATAAATAAATGGGATCCTGCACATTCAGATCTAAATTAAAAAAGGAAAGACAGAAAGGGAGAGAGGGGGGACTGATTGATTCTGGAGATTATCTTTTTTCCTTTTTTTCCTTTTTTTTTTTTAGTAGAAGTCCATAAATTTCTATAGTTTTCCCTATAATTGTCAGTTACAATCAATGGAATATATCGACTGTTTCAAGAAAGGTTATAAATCCTTACTAAATTCTATAGGCTTCACCTCCAACAGACTTGAAGAACCTAACTAAATTTCTAGGGAACTACACTGCTTCTGTCAGTACTTAATCCTTTAGGACGTTCCCTCTAAGATACAGGCTTGTGCTTGGCAGTTTGTCAACTAAACAATTACACAGTCTCCATAAATACTAGGTTTTGTTAGTTTTATAGATTTCCCTTCTTTTTTCCTTTCATCATTTTGTGTCAGTTTATATATTCCAAAAGAAATTCAATTTATTTGAAATACGGTAGGGTAGAAAAGAAAGGGTCAGATGGCTTCAAAATGACACTTCAAAATGAAATGTATAGTGGAAAGCAGAGTGGGAAGGCTCGTGCGATTTACTGTAGGATCAGGATTTTTTTAACAAGATCAAGTGGCTGAAAGTTGGAGTCAGAAAAGCTTCTTTTGGAAATAAGATGCAAATGTTTTTTAACAGCTACAATGATTAAGCACTGGGAGAGAACGCCACTAAGGATGTAGTAAATTCTCTGCTGCTTGGCATCTAAAATCAAAGTTTTGATGTCTGTCCCCTAGTTCAGCCTTGGGTTAATGAGCTACATGCAGGGATCAGTGGATGAGATATTTTACCTATATCATTATTGTAATAATTCCTTTCAGCCTGAAAAACAAAACAAAAAACATGAAAAGAACCTTTCCTTTCTCATAATCCAGCTCAGAGACATCCACACTCATAATGGCTAAAATTCTCATATTTTGAACAAGAGCTGACGTTTTCCATTCAGAGATGACCCTTCCCTGTGCAGAGTGACATTCAGCTGCCCAGGTGCTGATGAAGGAGCTGGTCTGATCAGATGCATCTCTCTTTCTCTCCTCAGCTTTGCAGCCAAACCTCCTCTCCTTCCCTCAGCAACAGGGCAGCCTTCTCCTCTCCCAGCCGGGACCCAGCCTGGCATCACAGGTAACTTGCCTCAACATATACAGTCCCACCCTGAGAAGCACTCATCTGCAAAAAGTGCTGCTTCGCTAAAGGCAAACGGCAGAAAAAAAAAAAATGTGTACTTTTCTATTGTTGTGACTTAATGCATCTTTTTTTGTTGTTGTTTTGTACAGGCTGTGGGCCGTTCTGGCCTCCCTGGCTCATCGGTTGAACCCCACCTGGACGTACCCCAGCATTTGCAAGTGGCAAAGCACCTAACTCCATCAGGAGCATCTGAGGAACCCAGTGACCTGGAGGAGCTGGAAAAGTTTGCTAAGACTTTCAAACAAAGGCGAATCAAACTGGGGTTCACACAGGTGAGCGGCCTCGTCAATGGGAATATGATGTGGACGCGTTGGAATGGGGGAGTTTATGGCAGAGACACGGATGGAGGAAAGGCTGGATTAGATACAGTCTGGCTTTCTTTGGAGCACCCCCTTCCAAACACATGAAGAGACTAAAAGCCCTTCCTAATATTTCATTACCACAGCATCATTATCTGCACCTTCTCCAGTGCACAAAGGCTCAGGGGTGTGGGGCAGATTCCCGTGGGAAGAGAAGCCACTTTCTCTGGAAGGCAGGTCATGGAAAGAAGGCTGAAGCCGGTCTGGAAGCAACTTGAGAGGTGGTCTGACAGCAGGAAGCTGTGAGGGGTTTTTCTGAGCTCATGTTGTGATTTGGATCTTTTCTGGCAGGGTGACGTTGGACTTGCCATGGGGAAGCTCTATGGCAATGATTTCAGCCAGACCACCATTTCCCGCTTCGAGGCTCTCAACCTGAGTTTTAAGAATATGTGCAAGCTCAAACCCCTGCTGGAGAAGTGGCTGAGTGACGCAGGTAGGTGACATTACATGCAGAAATGCCACCGGTCTTGGCCAGGACGAGAGGGTCCATTCAGGAACATCCAATAAAAGCTAGGAAAATCCAAGCTGGGGCTAAGACCTCTCAGATCCGCGGCCAGGCTGGTAACAGGCCGCTTTCTGCTGTGGATCACACAGCAGGTTGCACGAGCAGCCCGGATATCAAACCACATCTGTCCTTTCTCCCTGGCACTATGGGATTCACATGGCAATTCGGTGTCTGGGGCAGTCCCTTCCTGCATCACCTCTTGCTCGGTTGCATGGCCCAGGGCAAATCACTGGATTAATCCATTCAGTCCCTCCCTGTGTAAACTGGAAAGAATAGGAAGGGATTCCTAGAGTGCTCAGAGGTCAGCCCGTGATTAGTAATTAGAAAAGGAAGCTATCACTGCAAGGGGAATCCCCAGTAGCAGCAGGATTGGGCTGATGTCCTCTGCTGGCTGCGAACCACTGCAGGAATGAATGGATTAGTCTCATGTGCTTTACTCAGCCCTTCAGCAGTTGCCTGTTTGACCGATGTGTCGTGTCAGGAGGTGTTTCACCTACACGAGGCCTGATCCTGGGGGTGTAAGTCAATATCTTTAACTGTGCGAAATTAAACCATTGGAAAATGCGTGGTCCCCATCAGAGCAGGCTGGAAATCAAGCTGGAAAAAGGAAAACTAGTGTGCTGATTAAAATTTTAGCACTCGTATTTCTTTCCTGATTTGGACAAGATCATTGATGGATTTAGGACTCATAAGCAATTTTAACCATCAGGGGAAGGATCCACAATGTAGGAACATTTTCCTTATTTTAGAAGGTGCCACAGTTCCCAGAAAGGATCTAGGAATGAAAATAGCTCATTATCTTCTTGAATATCTCTTTTCCCCTTCCTCTCTCTCCAGAATCTGCTCCTTTGGATTCTTCCATGAGCACTCCCAATTCCTACCCCTCAGTGAACGAGATGTTTGGACGGAAAAGAAAGAAGCGAACCAGCATTGAGACCAACATTCGCTCCACGCTGGAGAAAAGATTTCAAGATGTGAGGGGAAAATCTTTCAATGTGTTGCGAACTCTCTCTGATTTTGGTATTTGCTAGGTCATAGGAGCACTGAATCCTCAAAAAAAAAAAAAAAAAAAAAAAAAAGAGATAGCAGGTTAGAAAAGGCTTGAAAGGGGTTAACAGGAAAAGTGATTTAAAAAAAAAAAAAAGGAAATCGGACACAATATTTCCTCAATTTCATCACCACACCTCCCCATATATCGCCCCCCGATCGGTGCCCTAGCCAGAGCTGATCTGCTGCACCCACCTCTTCTCTCTGCGAGCTGCAGGCGTGTGTCACGGGAGTTGCGTGGCCACGGTGCAGCACGGGAACGGGCGCCCCGTTAAGCAGGTCTTGTGAGACCACAGAACTAGTTGCTCCAGATATTGCTGCTGAATCGTTTCAGAAGTGGAGCCCTTCACTTTTTAAGAATCAAGATTTCCAAGAAAAATCGCTGCAGAGAGCAAACAAGGCTTTAAATCAGTAGGACTGAATTGTACACTGAGAATTTTTCATCAAAACTGTTTTTGATCAGCCCTCATTTTTTCTTGGTTTCTCCCTCGTATCTTATCATCTAAAATTTTCCTCCTAAGGCTGCTAACGAGAACAAAAGACAGTCATTGCCAGACCATTATCGGCACCTCATTTATAGCTAGTATGAGGGATTCTTTGTAATGGGAAAACTGTCTTGGCATCTCTGTGCTAGGTATTTTTGACCCTCACGTCTCCAACTCGGATCAAAACTCACAGAGCTAAATGCTGTCAAATGCACCAGAAAATAAGAGATGCAGAAGAAAGGACAGGTACTATTATTTCCCTTTACAAACGAGGGATGGGCGAAGAAAGAGAAGAAGTGGCTTCTCTGAGATGGTGCAGGTAGGCGCCCAGACAGCACTCAGAACTTGTGTGTCCTGTGTAGTGATAAGAAGACCACCAGCCATTAGCTTCCCCCCAAGCAATGATTTAGGGCGCTGTTAAGATCAAAGAGCGTGGTGCTTTATGCAATAACAGGACAAGGTACTGTATGACTCAACCCCCACTGATTCCATGAGACCTGATGCTGAATCAGAGGCACTTTCTGGGTCACAGAACATAATCTCTTGCCCTAATATTTACCCTTTTTCTTAGAAGCAAATTTTCTCCCCTCGCCAGTTTACAGCCAACCCCACCCTTGCCCTCTGCCTTTCCAGCAGTGGGACCGTACATTGATGCTGTATGTTACAGCTCTTTGGGGCTTTCTTTAACCTCCTGCTCTTTCTCAGCAGAACCCCAAGCCCAGTTCAGAGGAGATATCCTTGATAGCAGAGCAGCTCTCCATGGAAAAGGAGGTGGTTCGGGTCTGGTTCTGCAACCGGCGCCAGAAGGAAAAACGGATCAGCTGCCCGATGCCATCCCCCATCAAATCACCCATCTACAATTCCAGACTGGTGAGAGACTTTGGATTAAGGAGTTCTACATGCCATCTCAGACAAGCGGGGAAAAGGGTGGGGGGATACAGGAGGGTTTGCTGGAAAAGGAGGCAGGACGTGTGCTTGTACTCACAAGTCCTTGAGTTACTGGGAGGTCCCCTCCATGGTCCAGTGGGGGACTACTCCTGCAGGAGCTGGGCTAGCCAGCGATCGGGCATAGACTCAACGTCCCAACTTTAATAGAATCTCATGCTCGCATTTACAGAACATTTCTTTTTATTCTATTAATGAAAACAATAGAAAGAAAATACAAGTTTGCTAGAAGGTGCCGGTCAGTTTAATTGTAGGATAATTTATCCAAATAGGGTCGCTATCCCAAAACTTTTCACCCCAAGATTGGTAAATAAAAGCTTTCCGAAGTTAATGGGGGAGGAATCGGCATTCCCTGCAATGAGAATTACATCCAGAGTTGTTAACTCTGAAACCTCGTGGTAACCATTTACATGTTTGTTGTTTTACGTCTGCGCAGAAAGGCAGAATACACTCCAGCAGTGCTAGCTCTCCTGCTCTTGTGTCGTACATTCACATTTTGGCAAGCACACTTTCATTGCCAGGAAGGATGAGGAAAAGAGAAACTGTTGTGAGAGTTGCTGGAAGCATGTTCTTGCAACCTGCTGTCAGTGGCTACTGCGGATAACAAGCTACTATTGCGTTTCTGCTAGTTAATAGTTGCTTAGCTGCTTCCACCTATAAAAGTGTCAGGAACCTCCCTACAGCGTTGTTAGTGCTGGAGCACACGTGGGTGGGAGGGAGAGTACATATTCACAAGCAATATTTTATCTTGAAATCTTCTGGGTTTTGGAATTATGCATCAGAAGGCAGGAAAACATCACAAGAAGTTTGGTCACTTGTTGCACAACACATTTGGTCTACAGTCACAAACACAAAATGCTGCTTGCGAGCCATGAATTCTTAAAGCAGTAGCTTTGATGAATAGTTTTCCTGTGAACGCGTTCTACAAAGTAAGCCTTTGCTCATCAGTCATTCTGAACGTGTTGCCTGTAGTTAAACTATCACGATTGAACAACAAATGCCGCAGGCTCGCTTTGAGTGCGGCCACCAAATTACTAATTGTCACCTGAGAGTTCTCACCCATCAAGAACTCCGCAAAGGAGAAGGGATTATTTGTGCCCAGGACCAGAGGGAGCTGGGATGTTTCAGACTAGGAACATCCAGGCCGAAACATCCAAAGGGCAGTGGCTCCAACTGATAGGATCTCGGGACTTCTAGAAAGTTTGGCTTGCATTTGATAATTTCAGGCTTTTCCATAGCTGATCCATAAGTTTAGACCTGTGTAGAGAGTGTCAGGCATATGTACACTCATTCTGATTTCTTTGTGTGACCCTGGATACGGGAATGGTGCTTCTACACTACAGTATGAACAGAAATATCTGTGGGAGCCTCAGATGTAGATCGGAAGGCTGCCTGGGAGCCAGCACACTCTGAAAGGAATATGAAAGGAGTGGCATTTTGTGATCTATACCCTCATAGTGCCAAGCGCTCACCGTTTGCTTCTGTTTGTCTCTAGGTCTCTACCTCAGGGTCCTTGGGGCCCCTCTCCGTCAATCCAGTGCACAGCACCATGCCTGGGACTGGTAAGCCTTTAGAATAAGCCTTTAGAAACCTGCCTCGCTCACCATTCCTTCCCTCCTTCCTCTGCTCCTGCTCTCTCCCTGCTTGGTCTCTAGCTCGTATTTGCAGCCCACTCTTAGTAAGACCCTTGGGTTTGGCCAGGGCAAGTATCCCCATATAACTAGTATACAAGGGATAAGAACAGCAGAGCCTTTCTCTTGGCTGGAACAAAGACGCGGAAAGCTTCCTGGGCATGGTAACATTCCCAGGATAATCATCCTAGGCAAATTTTACTGGGGTGTTTAGGTTTTGGGAGCCAGGCACACCTAGAAAGGTGGCCAAACGGGAGAAGTGCTTGGGGGTAGGTTGTCAGATCTCCTTTGATAAGTGTGATTCACATGAATAGAAGCTACAGAGAGTGCAGTCCTGGAGACCCCCACCTTCTCCGGGGCTGGGGCACAGATCCTGCCTTGCTGCTGCAGGGCAGGCAGTGACTCAGATGAACGGGATGGGTACAAGATAGGGTTGGGAGTGTTCCGGGCTTGGGCTGTCCTTGGCAGGAAAAGGAGATCCCGGCCTTATTCTGCTTTCTCTGCTACGCAGTAACATCATCGTGTTCCCCAGGGAACTCCAGCAGGCCCTCCTCCCCTGGCAGTGCACTCCATGCCAGCAGCCCCGGCACAGCCCAGAGCAACTCCAAAGCTGCAATGAACTCGCCCGGTTTCAACTCTTCAGGGTAAGACTAAGACAGCGGGGGGCCCCACAGCTTGCTCCTCGGCAAGGGCGTCGGAGGGTTTGGGAGAAAAGCAGCGGGACCTTAGAGGAGAATGTGCAAGCCCTTAGAGACTCCAGCAATGTGGAGCCACGTGGTGGCACCTTCTTACGTGGAGCTTCACAGCTAACCCGAAGTTTCTTGGGATAGGGCTATTTTTCTGCTTGAGGACAAATAGTAAATCAAGTTTTGCCTGAAAAACTGTGCTGGGAAACAAAAGGGAAAAAAAAAAAAACCAAACAAAAAACAAAAACCCAACAAAACCAAAAGGGGAAAAAAAACTCCAACCAAAAACCTGGATAGAAACACTGGCCATAAGGACTGTCCTAAACTAACTCCTTGTGTGGAGGAAGCAGAGGAAGGCTTCTTTTGCTGTTTCTGCTTGGATAACCCCCTCCACAGCCAGTTTTCTCTCCTGCAGCGCCACCCAGAGAGCTCTGCTGCAGAGTTAACTATTCCACAGTGGCCGATGAAACAGGAAGAAAGATTTTCCTCTGCCCTGCCTTTAGACGCTGCAAAATCATTAAACCACGAGTACGGGCTCAGAGCCCTTCTGGTTATTTCACTGAAGGTGCCTCTGCCACGGTCTGTGCTGCTCAGGCCTCTCTGCGCTTGTGGTTCCTGCTACATGGCATCAAGGATGCTGTGTTAGTAGGAAGGCCACAGGGTGCAGAGGGCGTTACCTGTAGCTGCTGGGCTCCCTGAGTCAGGGATCATCCTGTGCCGTGAGTCAGACCTCCTCTTACGTGGAGGAAGTCCAACAGCCAGGTGAACTCATGAGCACGGTGGAAGATGTTACTTAGAAGGACAGGGGGGTTGCTATTGGCTTCCTGCAGGAGCAAAGGATCATTTGCTGGCAGTAGTCTCTTTGGCTACAAAGAGAATAATAATGATTTTTTTATTTCAAGGGAAGTGGTTAACGACATGGCAATTGTAGCTCTTATTCCCTGTGTTGCAAACAGATCTTGGTACCGATGGAATCAACCTACCTACCTCCACTGAGATGACTCCTCCATCATGTGTAAAAGGAGCTCTGACTTCTAGCTATGGACCAGCTTCTCTAGGAACAATGCTTGGGGCAACATCTGGCGTTCCAGTGCCTTCAAAATGCTGCCAAATGAAGGTCTTGTTTAAGGGAACCCATAGCAACAGAACTCTCCAGGGACTCAAACTGCAGCTGACCTTCCCCAAGGATTCTCTACGCCAACAGTGACATTATAATATTCTTCCAGGCATTCACTTCAAGAACGAGCCCTTGCTTAGCACTATTAGCATGAAACACTGCCCTCTGCTTGCAAATCTCTGCATTCACACTGGATTGCCTGGCAATCTCTAATCTGGAAGGATTTCTGTGTCAGGACCCTCTTTTCCCCTCACTCATTTCAGAGCTTCCCGTAAGAAGGGTCTATCATGCTGTTACTATCACGCACACATACCATAAAGCCCCAAACTGAGCCGAGGTTACCCAGTTCATTTCACCAGAGACCCGTGTCTAGACGTGAGCCTTGGTTTCCAATAGACTTCTGAGGTCAATGGCACTGAGCTTTATCCACCACCAAACTCGCTTTGCTTTGAGCCATTCTGCTCTGTTTCTAAAAGTGCTTTTTTTTTTTTTCTTTTTTCTTTCTTTTTTTTTTTTTTTTAATTAAGTATTTTAGAGCTTTCTTATTTTTTCCTTTTAAAAAAAATTGTTGTCTTTTGCAAAATTTGTGTCCAGGTCTTGTTATTGTTCCCAGCTAGCCTCGCTGCCCCACTGGAGGACGTCACTGTTCAAAAACCTTGGGTGAACTTCTCACTCCACTGAACACAAAAGCAGTTTGCGTTGATTTGGTGGGAAGAGGATTAGTCTTGACCTTCCCTTCTTTCTTTTATTCATGCTTTGGGTTTTATCCGATACCAAATGGAAACCACCTCTCTGGTGTAGAGGTGTGCATGTGTTCTGGTCTTTCCTGAATCGTAAGCAATGTAGCTTGCCTGTTCTCTGCAGCATGCTCTTCTCTTCCTGGGAGGACAAGTGGTATTGCTCAGGTGTGAACCTTGAGGTTTGTGCGTGCGAGTGTTTCTTAATTTCATGAGGTGCCAAAGTGTAGGAAACTTCAACTGTCGCAGCATATCACCAGGGAAATTGTTACTTTGCAACTTGCCACTTGAAAAGAGGTAGATATTTAATTTTGTTAAAGTAGACTTTGAGTAAAACAAATTCCTGGTCAGGTTGTCAATGGGTACAAATAATTAATTCAGTGGAACTAGAGTAAATGAGTATCTGGTTCACAGATTGTAAATAGCCATTTTTGAGTAGCAGTCTTTTTTTCTGATGGCTTTTTTTTTTTTTTTTAGGTAAATGTGAGCTTTTTTTTTTTTTAAAGTAAAAAATATCCTTTGACACTTCTGGGGAAAAAAATATTTGATCCATTGTTTTTTATCCTACTCATCCAGTCCTGTGTGATGAATTATTGCTGTAGGGAGCCTGTGGACCTTAAGAGTTTCTCAGCTACCTTCACACAAAGTATTGAGCCCTACGTGTACATTGTGTATAGAATCGCATTTGTTGCTTTGAGTGAGATTTTGTTATAGAAGCAGATGCTGATAATAAGAAGAGGGGACTGGAAAAGAAAAGGAGACCTTCTTGAAAAATGGAAACTAAGAAAAATATTTCTTTTTTTTTTTTTTTAAAAATACTAAAATAAGTTTTTTCAAAATGCTCTAAGACAAAAAAGGGAGAAATTGTATTTCTGTTTCCTGGATTCCCCACCACCACTCATTTACCTCTAACTGAAACACTTTCATCATATCTGTTTTTCAGTGGAAACATTAAAATTAAATGAAACGGTTTTTTTCAACAAATTTTGTTGTGATTTAAAAAACATTTTATGTTGGGAAAGCAAGAAATGAAGATGGGAAGTATTAATCTAACTCTCCTCATTACTGTGGCCCTTCTATCTGCTGTTACTTAAATTTTCTTACATGCTTGGAGGGTTAAATTCAAGCCTTGTTCTCCATTGCTTTCCAACTATATTTGGAGATGTGAAATGAATTATTTGAATATAATCATTCTACAGCTAAGCTGTGACAGGTTTGGTGCAGGTTGGGTGGGTTTTCTTGGCAGGTTTCTTAAGGTGCCCGTTACTGTCTCTAACAGGGGCATCCCTGCGAGAACTTGCCTTCTACGGCTAGAGTGACAGGGATTAAACACGACAGCTTCTGCTGTGGCATGCTTTAATCACACGCTAACAGTGGAAGACGAATGCACTCACAGATTCACAGCCAGGCGTGGGTACCAGTTTTTCATCGCAGGCAAGATCTTGGTTACTGGGCAGAGAATTGGGGGTTGATACTATATTTAAGCATATATTTCCCTGATTCATTTCCAGTAATTTCGTGTAAGCAGCTGGGCTAAACTGGCTGGGAGACTGGTGGGGTGAGACAAAGGGGGTCTGTACTAAAATGGTGGAGGGTGGGAGAAACAGGAATGAACAAATCAGGAGAAATTCTTTTTGCTTTTTAACTAAACCATGCCAGCGTTTTATTGGTTGTGTTGGAAAGAAACCTTTCCAGAGCTGTGTTTCTCTCTTATCTGGCCTAAAAGATCAGGAAAAAAAGTATACTTTCACATTAAAATTTCAATTCTGTCATGGTTTAAAAACAATCCATTCCGAAAACAAAGCGTTGACCTGTACTCGCGTGCAGACAAAGCGTGTAGGAGGAGAATTTTCCTCTCCTGTCTCTGGCGGGATGGTGTAAGCTCCACAGTGTGCTCAGGGGAGCCAGTGTCCGTTGACGACTCGGTCATATCCGCCACGGCTGAACCCGACCAGGTGCGTCGCTATGGGCTTGTGTCCGTGGAGAAGAGATGCTCTAAGTCCTAAGGGAGAGGGGTGTAGGTGATAACTGGGAAATTCATAACCCCACCCTCAAGGAGCTGCCTTTCCTCCCAGGCCTTTCATTGAAACACCTCAGCCGAGCTCCTGTGAGGGCTGGCCAACGCTACGGGAGGAGGATGGAGCAGGAAACAAACAATCTCTTTTCCATGCCAGCCTGAGAAGTGATTTGCATGTGACTGTTCGCTGAGTGTGCTGCAACCCTATGAATAAAGTCAGCAGGATTTGGATTCTGACCAAACAACAGCCCTGGCTAGGGATGAAAGAGAGGGGTGGCTGCCTCTTGCTCTGTAATTATAAAGACCCCTTAAGAAGCTTCCAGCTTTTTAAACAATGATTTTGGAATCCTTATTCAAAGCCAGTTCCATATGAAAAAGATGTTCAAGTGGCATGAAGGGATCTTGCACCAGCCTCTCCTTCCTAAGATATAAACCTTAAAATTAATACTCTACATAGTGGAAACAAGTGCATCACACGATGGCAAGCTGCTAAGACAATGACCCCCTCTTACTTTTTTCTTTTTCCTTTTTATTAAAATTTTGGCTATTACAAATATTTACACGTTAGCAGATAGGAAGAACAAATTTAAATCACCGATCTGTACCTTTGGGACACCCTATCTTGTTTTACTTCCTGCATGACCTTGGACAAATCACTTAATCCCCATTAGGCGACGGTGATGATAGCCCTTCCCTTCTCCCAGTCCTCAACTTGTGCTAAATACCATAGTTCATGACTGATGAACGCTACAGCTGATTCTGCTGCCAGCCATCGTAGAAGACATTTATGCCACCGACCCTCAGCACAGCCCTAGTTTCCAGCTATTTTCTACTGTGAAAAACCTCGAGTTATTTCATAGATTATTTAAAAGCTCAGAAGTGACCGTTCTGATTGCCTTCATAAACCCAGCCTGCAAATTTCACCCAGTAATTCCTGCATTAATCCTCTACCTGGTAGCTGAGCTGTAACTTGGCTACTGATTTCAGAGTCAGTTGACAGTCTGCTTAAACGCTTGGTAAAGCCTCCTAGAGGTTTGTGAGCCTCTATGTCAAAAGAGACCAAAATTAAAGTTGTGAAAGGCAGCTAACTATTTACAATAATATATTTACAAGTTACTGTACATGTAGAGACTCCTATAGTATAGAGAAGATACATCATGATCAAAATCTGGTTCTTAACCGACAAGGACTATTCCATTTTATTTTCAGAAATTCCTCAAAGTAATTTGCTCCCACAAAAGCAGCACTGCATAAATTTTGGAATATTACTTATGAAAGCTAGGAGGGAAATTACCAATGCATTAAATGCTGAATAACGGTTTCTGCACATCAGTACTGCAGCTGAGATCAAAGCCAAGCTGTGCCAGGTGTTGTGCAAACATGTCATTAGAGCTGATCTCCACTGAAAAGTTTATAAACACGGTAACAAGTCTCCCAGATTTATTGATAAACTGGTCCTGAACTGGGAAACAAACCCTAGCAGCTTGTTTGTTTCACAAAAAGCTACATTGGGAACGGAAAGGTCTCGATTCCCCTATCTTCTAGGAATACTTCAGTCACACAGGAGCATCTAAGGGATTAAAAATATACAGAGCAGGAAATTCCAGCTTTCCAAGACTGAGAGTCACCTCCCACAGCCATAGATAAACAATGTAGGGAACCATTGCTCACAAGCAGATGTGCCTCACAGTGGCTATAAGAACTCACGTAATCTCCTGAGCAACCTTGTGCCTGAATGGTCTCCACGCTCTCTGCCCTCGTTCCTCTCTTGAGGAGAAGAGCTCCTCCACCATTAGGACTCAAGCATCAGTGCCGTGAACCAAGAGTGAAGAGCCAGCTGTCAGCTGAGTCCCTGTCCAAAAACACCTCTGTGGGTCCCATCCCTGTCGCTTGTGAGTATAAGGGGTGCAACCCCGTTCATCTTTTATTTTTATCCACGATCTGGACATTCTCAAGATCTCTGGAGAAATGAGCCAGACCCCACTCAGCTCCAAAATCAAATCAAGGACACGGTATGCCTTTGGACGTCGTGGTAGTCATCTCTCTAGTTCCTGCTCTCCTCAGCCAGAAGAACTGGCATCCTCAGAATATAAAATGGACAAATACTCCTGACTTTCCTCTCTGCTGACAGATATTAGAGTGCATACAGGAGATGTACTCCTATTAATGACTGACATCAAGGGTGACTTTGCCACTCAACTGCTGTAGCAACTACAGAGCTCTAAGTGAGCATGCAGATGCGGCAGGAGGTGGGGTACCTGATACATCCCTGATGTTTAGCAGTGCCGAGGTACAAGCAGGAGTGGGAAGGACTGGAAAAGTAACAATTTGCTGTTGGTATTTAATTTCTTTTATTCCTCATTCCCCTTTCTTTCCTCTTCTGCTTTCCACCTGTGAGAAGAGTGAGTGCAAGCTGGGAGAACAGGGCTCTGTTCCTTGCCCTTCCCAGTTTTCCCTGTGGCCTGAAGGGAGACTTTGAGCATTTCTAAGTGTCCAAATGATCCCATCAAGTGCCCTCACCATTCCTGAAGCTCACGGCCTTTGGGACTTACAGCCCTGGTTTAATTAGTGTATATCCTAACACTCCAATACAATGCCTTCAGCAGCTGAGCTTAAATTCAGGCTCATCTTTACAGATGCCAGCAGGGGCTAGTGCTCGAGCTGCAGTGGGACCCCCGTTCTCTGTGCCGGGGGGTCCCCTGCCCGCACAGCCTCTGGGCTTGCTTCAGAGCAGGGGCCAAAATGCTGGCAAAGGAGAGAAAATGTGGAAGTTTTAGCTCAAATATAAGAGCAACATGTAACCTACAGTCCAACTAGAAGCATATTTTAATGTGTTGCCAGAGCTTTTACAACACAGAGAACCATCCTCTGGAGCGCAGCACGCACAACAGATCTAAGTGACCATAGACGAGGCCTCTCATGCTTTGAGTGATTGGTTTCACTCCCAGTATAGAGCTCTTTGGCTGCAGGGGAGGTTTGGGACAGTTTTTAATGGAAATGGAATAAACAGAAATTACGTGGTACTGGCCCCAAGTTCACTGTCAGGGCTTGGAGGAAGCACAGCCCTTTCCCAGTTACTCACTCCTGCCTCTGCCCAGCCCCGGTGCTCGGCCCCAGCTCAGCTCCTCGCTCACTCATCCTGTTCTGCGTGTTCTGTGTCACATCTCCCTGTGCATCCCGCACCGCTCCCCAGCTCTGGACCCAAGGGGTCCCAAACTCACCGACTCCTGTCTCAGGCTCCCCAACACAATGGTGGGCACCCTAAAGCCCCCACCCACACCTCCCGGCTTCTGCTTTCAAAATAAGGTACAAAACTTGAAAGGGGACTCCAGGACACTTTTTTAAAACAACAACAAAAGGATAAAAGCACCTCCCCTCTTGTCTGATCCAGCTTTATTCTCCACTTTATTCTCCTTCATCAGAGAGGAAAACCTTCAGCCAAATTGAAGTCTGGGGGCCCTGTGGGGCTCCCACCGGAGGGAGGGCTGAGGCTGGCTGGAGGTGCCAGCCCTGCCCACACACTCCAAACGCCCGTCCTTATTTCTCCTGCCCAGTTTCCCCTTCTCTCCGCCGTCCATCCGGCAGCACGGCCCTTTCCCTGCTCCGGGGCACGCAGCTCCGTCGCTCCGAGCCCTCTCCGCCTGCGGGGCGGGTGAGCGGGGATGGGGAGCGCAGGGACCGGGGGAGCATCCTCCGGGGCCGCGGAGAGCCGGGGAGGGGGAGTGTGTGGAAGGGGGGTTGGAAGACCCTCCCCCGCAGGAGCTGCCCCAGCCGGGGGCGGGGAGGGGAGGGAAGATAAAAGCTTTTCGGTGCGCTCCGGCACCGCCTCCCGTCCTCGGGCAGTCCCGGAGCCCGCAGCCGGGTGGCGGAGCCGGCGAGCGGCCGGTGACAGCGGCGAGCTGGGGTAAGGAGCGGGCTGGGGGGCTGGGGAAAGGGGGTCCGTGCTGGGGAAGGGGGTCCGGTTCCCCCCCGGGATGTCCCGGTTTTCCCCCTCGGGTTGTCCCGCTTCCCTCCCGCTCCGTTCCCCGAGGGGCGAGCGGCGGCCGGTGTGTGTGTGGGGGGGGGGGGTGTGCGTGTGTCGCTTTGGCTCGGGGTGGCGGGGGTGTGTGTTTGTGTGCTGGGATCTTGTTTTTTCCCCCAAAGGCGTTAGGACCTTGGAAACGAGGAGGGGCTTGCAGGGAGATGGTGCTCGGGAGGGTGTCTGGAGAGCAGCATGCTCACGGGAAGGTTATGAGGTGTGTTTTGGTGGGGTTGATGGGTTTGTTTTGCCCATGTGTGTTTTGGGTTTGGTTGTTGGGTTGTTGTTTTTTTTCACTGGGGTTTTGGCAAATGGGCTGGGGTGGCTACTGAGGCGGATGGTCTGGATGAAGACCCCTTGCTGCAGGGCTGCTGCGCCCCTGACGTCCTCGCTCTGTGTTCAGCAGGATGGTGTCCATCGTTCTCGAGGTGACCTGCAGCCTCGTGTCCTGGCTGTCCCTGTACGCCTGCCTCTGCCACTGGAACAAGCGCCGTTCCTGCGAGTGGAACTGCCGCTTGGTCACCCTGCTGCATGGGGTGATTGTCACCTGCCTCTCGGGTTATGTTGCTCTCTTGGATGGCCCCTGGCCTCTGGCCCATGCAGGTATGTTTGGAGTCTTACCCTGACACATGTCCTTGTCATGTAGCGTGGGCACCTCAGGTTACAGGTGGAGTGGGGGGCTGATTGCTTTTGCTGTCTGTTCTCTTATATGTGCTCTTGGGATGTGTTTGGGGCAGGATTTTAACTCCCCTGCTTCTTCTCCAGCCCTTACTACTTCCTACTGTTAATCTTTTTTTTTTTTTTTTTATCCCAAATTACACATGTTGAAAGTTTTCAGGTTGGCAGGTTAAGTTTATTGCAAGCATTAGGTGTAGCAATATATTGAGAATCTGCTAAGTGCTGTTTACATTTTTAAGGGTGTAGTAACTCCTGGCATTTGGCTGTGGGGTTTCTTTTTGAATAGTTCTGCTGATGTGGGTCAGGCTTTCCATCTCTGCTTTTTGAAAAGGTGGAAAGAAAGAGGAACAGGAATGTGGCAGGATGGGATGGCCTGCCTGGGTCTGCTGGGCAGGCTGAAGTGTAAAGGGAGAGCAGAACCAGACGTCCAAGCCTGGCACTTGGCCCGTGGGATAAGGCTGGAAACTGAGGAGGAAAGGGGCATGCTCACAACCTATATTGCTTCGCATTGTAGAGAAATGGCTTAAGTAAGACCCCAGGCTTACGTACATCTTTCGTTTCAGGTTCACCAAACACATCTCTTCAGATCCATGTGCTGTCCCTGACCTTGGGTTACTTTATCTTTGACCTGGGCTGGTGCCTCTATTTCCAGACAGAGGGAGACCTAATGCTGTTCCATCACACGCTGAGCATCTGTGGCATGATCATGGTGCTGGGGCTCGGGAAGTCTGCTACGGAAGTCAATGCTGTTGTATTTGTTAGCGAGATCACCAACCCACTGCTCCAGACCCGCTGGTTTCTGCGAGAAATGGGGCGTTACCACACTTTCCTGGGAGAGGTGGTGGATTTCTTCTTTGTGTTCCTCTTCCTGGTGCTGCGAATCGGAGGAGGAGCTTTGATCATGTATGCGATGGTGACATCCCCTGATCCCAGCTGGCTCCTCAAGGCTGGAGGCCTGGCCATGTACACTGTGTCTTTGGGGTTTATGGTTGAAATCTGCCGCTTTGTCAGGAGGAAAATGTTGAAAAAATATCATTCCTGGACAAGCCTGAGGAGTACCAACACACCTGTGAAAACTAATGGGCACTTGACAGCTCATTGACGGGTTGTGGGTGACAATCCCTTGCATCTGGCTACTGGGGGTCCTGGCTACTGATGCCTATTGCTGTGAAAAGAACCCCTAAAAGTGAAGTGGAATTGACTTTCTGGCACTCCAGTGGTCTGCTACCCCTGGAGGAGATGAATCAGCGCTAGGACCACGGCAAAGCTGACAGAAGAGGGGTTTGAATGGAAATCTGAGGAACCTGGCATGTCTCCCTGACTTTGCCAGCAATGGTACAGTCTCCAGGAGGGCAGCAATGTCAGGTCTACTCAGTCTGCAAGCGGTGATTGCACTGTCTGTATGTTCTGTAATCATTTTGGAGGTAGAATTATTTTACAGTGGAGAGCCTGAAAATCAAATCTGAAAAATCCCATCTTCCTGCCAGTGGGACGAGGTGTGGGTGTGACCCAGCAAAGCTTAACTGAGCCTCGCTCTCCTTAATCCTGGAGTTGGACAACACACTTGACTAAGTACTTGGATGAAAGGCTCTGAACAAGATTCAAGTGCTTGCAGGGGTATAGTGGAGTTGTCCTCTGAGTGTGTGAAGTGATGGTACTTGAGGTGAGGCAGTGTTTTACCTCATTGTTTTTAACGATACATTTCTTCCTCTCTTTTTTTTTTTTTTTAATACTTGCATTTGAGCAGATACTGATCTTAGAGCAGTGTGACTTCACTGGGATTGACTCAGGCCCTTGCAAACAAGAGTCAAGAATTAGACTTGTGCCAATAAAGTCCACAAGCAGGTGTTCACCTAGCCTTGGATTGCTTTTAAAAAAAAAAAAACAAACCACCACCAACAAACCAGGCATTCTGTGGGTGAGAGATGATAAAGAAGAGCCCTCTGCAGATGCTCTTTCTGTTCTGGGGTTGGCTTATTTACCAGCCACTTAAGCTGAATGCGTGGCTAACAAGTCTAATAAGTGACTGTGTTTTCAGGGGTGACAGTGATGTTTAGGCAGATCTCAGTGTAACATCTGCTTCATACCAGCAGGTCTCAGAGTATGGCCCAGTTGTCTTGTGTTCTTTACCGCTCGGAACTGAGTTCTGACATTTCCCCTGGGGTTTTAATGTGAAATTTCCTTCTGTTTAAGGCTGCAGTTGAGATTCAGTCTCCTATAAAAGCCTTGTGTACAGCTGGGAAACAAATGGGTTTGTGTTGCCCTCAGGCTTAGCGAGACTCGTTGCCTTTCCTTCCTGCTTTCAAAGAACGTGTTTAGGAGAGCTGCTTCATGGAGCTAAAGAGCCCCTGAAACTCCTGAAGTGAGGTGTCTCCCCTGCCGCAGAGGTGCAGGAGGGGAGCAGTGGGAATACGGCTGCCGTGGGGATGCAGCCTCACTGCCTCCTCCGTGTCTCTTATCTCACTAACTCGGGCACCGTTCAGGGCAGATATCTGCCTTGGCTGGGGCTTGGAATAAGGTGTCTGGAGAGATTAAAGAATGACATGAAATAACCTCATTTTTTGACATGCCCTCTGAATGCGTCGCAGCTGTGAATCCAGGCAAGTGAGCAGGCTAATGTGTTTAGAGAAACAGGAGCCTTGCACCCCTCATACCTTGCCAGCGTGGCTCTGGGGACCTGGCCTTGTGAGGTGTGAACTCTTGCCAGAGTCACTGTGCTCTTCTGAAAACTCCTATGAGTGATGAGACTTCTAATAAAGTTATGTTCTTTTTTTTTTTTTTAAAAAAAAAAAAACAAAAAAAAAGAAAGAAACAATTGCTGTAATGTTCTTTTGTTCCGGGTCTTAAGGAGGCAACTGAAGTTAATGCTGAAGAAAACAGGCTTGAGGGTAACCGAAGCATGCTAAGGCTAGTAGTCACTGGCAAAGCTCTGGCTTATGCCCTTCGTGCAGTTCAGGAAGGAGTGAGTTGGTGCGGAAACAAGCAGGAGCTGAGCCATGTGCTCTGGAGCTCAGGCTTGGGGGGGGTGAAGCATAGGTGAAGGTCAGCTGAAGCTCACATTTATGACTAATGTCCCCATAACCTGCCTTGCCAATGACTCACGGTCAGTATCGCAGGGAAGTTAAGAGTGGGCCATAAAACAGAGGTTTTGATGGACTCGAGGTCACAGGGTAACTGTTAAATTCGTGGCCTACGTCCCAGGCTGCCTTTTTTTCCTCTGCAGCACCAATGCCTCTCTGTAGCTCGTTGAGTTTCTTATTTGTTGACATTTCAAAGAATGTAATTTTTAATACACGTGCCTGATTTTTTTAGCTGTCAAATATCCTTGAGGGCTCTTACAGTCACAAAAGGCGAGCATCAGCCTTGGCCTCTCACCAAGGAAGGCTACTGGACCCCGGTGTGTTTCCAGTTCCTGTATATTTCCAGTTTATTTCTGGAGAAGTTTCCCAGCATTGGTGAGCTGGTACACTCTGTGGCCCATCGGTGTTGTAAGCTCTCCTTAGAACAGGGACAGAAAGAAGACAAGAAGAAATAACGTGCTGCCGAGGGAGGGTGTAGCTAGACTAAAAGGGGCGCAAATAACTGCGAGCAGAGGCTCCCGTCCTGGGCTGTTTTGCTGAATGCTGTTTGTCTGCAGGCAAAGTGAGCGGGTGCAGCTCAGCCTGCCCTTTTAAACGGCTGACTCTGCACAAAGCAAACCAGAAAATTAGTGTATAAGCTGCACCCAACTTCTGGTACAATCCACGGGGAGATGATTTAACTTGCCACCTCGCGTCTCCCCAAATGCAAATTTTGCATGTTGTATGACCTAGAACAAAAAAAAACAAAAAAACCAACTCCCTTCTTCTCTGTATTCTACCTCAGGCAGAATGGTCCTTGCCTTGGTCTTTGAGAGGACACATCTGCGGCCACCTCTGTTGTTTTTCCTGGTGGCTCAGCTTCTGTGCCGTGAGTTGACATTAGCCCCGTAGTTTTGTGTCTTGTCGATGCTGCTCTGTCTCCTAAGCTCAACATTAGAACGGCTCCGTCTCAGTTGTTACTGAGGCTATCGGAGGGGGCTGGCGCCTGGCCCAGCAAAGGTGGAGGAAAGCAAGATGGGACCTAAGGTTTGTCAGAGGAGCAAGTGCGGTATTACTGTTCGTGAGGACGTTGTGCTGGTAGGGCTGAAAAATGAGCATCTTGTAGCAATAGGAACCTGTGCCTGGCCCGAACTGGAAAGGTAAGATGGATATCCAGTTGAAAACAGGCTCGTTACAGGTGCTAAAAAGCAGGACAAGCCACTCCCACCATCTGTATTTCAAAAGGTAAAACTTGTCAGGATGAAGGGGGAAAAAAAAAAACAAAACCACCCACCCTATTTCTGGGTGTGAGAGATTGTTTTGGTTGCATCTTACGAAAGGAGTTAAGTGTGTTGGTTGGAGGGAGGTTTTTATAAGCTACTTTAGGTGTTGTGCATAAGCCCTGGATTTTGCCACTCGGTGGACGGAGGGAGGGGGAGAGGAGAGATGCGGTTTGGCACCGAATTCTCACAGTGAGAAGAAACTGCTGGGCCTTGTACCTGCCGCAGCAGCGCCGGGTGAGAAGGGTACGTTCGGGGCCGGGCTGCGTGCCTTCCCGGCTTCTGCGGGTGATGAACCCCGCGGGGTACGGTGCCTCGACGCCGGTGCTTTCCTGACACAGTTACCGTGTAAAAGCCGGTCGCGCCACGTCCGCCCGCAGCCCGGTGGTCTCCGGGATGAGGTGGTCGAAGCGGGTGGTGGGTGCCTGGCACCAGTTTTCTGTGCCCACGGGGCTGAAGAGCTGCTCGGTGTGTGCCCGGTGGGAACAGGGTTCTGCCAGCGACCGCCTCTTGGGCGATGAACGGTGGTGTGTCCCGGACAGGGAGGATGGACAACCGGCGAGTCGGTGGCCCGGAAGGTCCCCAGCTTCTCGGCTGGGCTTAGGTGGGATGGACAAGGGGTCTGCAGGGGAGCGGCTCCCCTCTTCCCTCCTTCCCCTCCCTCCCCGCGGCCCTTGCCGTCCCTCCTCCCCGCCAGCAGGTGCCCCTCGGCCGCCGCTTCCTCTTTCCCGGGCGGCGGAGGCGGCGGCGGGCCCGGACCCGGCAGCCGCGGCCCTGCAGGTGGGTCTGAAGGGAAGGGCCCGGCCTCCGGCCTTCCCCGGCCGGCCCCGAGGGCGGCGGCGGCGGCGGGGTCCCGGCCCCCGAAGGCCGAGGTGCGGGCGGCTCGGAGGGAGCGGAGCGGGCCGGGGGCGGGAGGCCGCGGCGGGCAGGGCCGGGCCGGGCCGCGGGAGGGCGGCTGCCTCCCTCCTTCCCTCCATCCCTCCCTCCATCTCTTCTTCCCTCCATCCTTCCATCCATCCGTGGCCGGGAGGAGGGCTGGTGGCCGCCGCAGGGCTCGGGGGTGGCCCGGCGGGCTCTGCCCCTGGGTTGGGGCGCGTCGTTTGGGCCTCCTCCATTTTCTGATAAGGGGAATTAACGGTGCGGTGCCGCAGGTGCCGGTTTTCGGGGAGGAGCGGGGCCGTTCTGGAGTAGGGTTTTAGGTGCGTGTGATTATTGCGGAGCCTGCTTCCATCCCTTGCTACCGGTGGTACAAACGTTAATACAATTCCCTTGGTTTTTAAATGATATTGCCCTTTCCGGAGTGCAGGGACGGGCATAATTCACAGGTGCAGTATATATTGTATATGTTAGTGGCAAGTGTTGAGCTTTGATGTGCAATTGGAGGATAACCCCCTTTCTTTCCCCTCTTTCCCCTCTTCGGGGGATGGAGAAGTATCTTTTTCACAAGTAGGCATGGAAAACACCTCAAAATGTTTAAAAGGTCGTTCCTCATCCTTCTACCAGCCTTCCCCAGCTGGTCAATCCCTTTTGTTGCATCAGAATTCCTCCTGCCTTATCTGCCTTGACTCTGAATGCGTTGGGACCTCAAGTACCAGGGATGTCAATGGAAGCACCTGCTCAGAGCAATTAATCACATCCTCATTTCATCTCCCCATCTTCCCAAGGCCCATTACACCATAATGGCTTTGTTTATACCCAGCCTCCCCAGTCCAGTGGTTCCTGGTGGTGCTTGCAACAGGCCAAACAGGAAGGTTAGGAATTGTAGCTCTGACTCTTCTGTCACGCGTTTTCCTTGCGGTGTTCCCCAGCCCAGGGTGTGAATCCAGCGCCCTGGTCAGCAGGTACCAGCAGGACCAGCAGCGCGCTTGCCATTGCACAACTGGAAACTCGCGTATCCCGGAGCGTGACTCAACTTCTTTTGATGCACTTCCCTGAACGCTGAGGAGTAATGAGACACATCTTATATTTTTATGGGGAGGTGTCATACTTAAGAAGATGTAGATATCTGAGTTTTATATATTTGGGAGGCTCTTAGCAACAAAAGCAGTATCCTCCACAGATGTTTATGCACTGTAATTTTGTTCTGGCAGTATATCTGTTGCTTGACTGAGAGATTCTGTATTGCACAGTGAGTAAAGGAAGGTGTAGGAAAGAAATACTGCTGGAAAAAAATATCTTTTTTGTGGGCATAGCTTCTAATCCTTTTGCATCGAAAAGATTTGGAGGTCTTAGTGCCAGGGAAGGGGAAATGAAGTCTGCAGTTAGGAGAGCTAAGTGGTTTTCACCTTGTCTTGCTCCTCTCAAACTGGGGAGGAGGGACCGTCCAGTGCCTTGCCCAGGGGAGGTGTGCGGTGGCGGGGGGTACTCGACGGGTGCAGCCAGGGGTGGGAAAGGGATTGGCTGTGGGAGCGCTTGGCTGCTTCTGAAGGTGGTGGACCTCTGTATCCTATCACTGTTGGCTGGGGGATGCTTTATTCTAATCTGAGCTTTGTTCTCACGTGCTCATGAAGTTTGAACTGTATGTTGTTTCGCTGTAAGTTTTCCTGGGGAGGACAAGGGGATTTTATAGTGGGTTTTTTCCCAAATTGTCCTGGAAATGTGTTCATGTTAGAAGGTTAAAATTCAGGAGCAGGAGGAGATGGCTTTGTGTTTCTCTTGACTTATTTGCCGTTGGTGTCACTGCACTGTGAAGGCTGATTAGCAGTGAACCTAGCAAGAGACTGTGTTTTTGGGGTTTTCTTTGTTTTTTTGTTTCAGGAGAGGAGGAACCGAGCTAGCCAACACAGGATGAGTAGATCAGGCAGGGCAATGCAAGCAGACCAGTCAAATGCAGAAATATGGGCAGGGAAGAAAAACAAAGGGGCAGGAGTAGCTCTGGATCAAAGCCTTATTGCTGGATGTGGCACTCCTCAGCCTGTCCCCCGGGCAGTGCAGATGAGCACTATTGTATCCCAGCAGATCCTGCATCGTAGACTGGTTGGGGAAGTCTTCCAAGGTGTGTTACCAAGTTGTGGTGTATTTTCTGTTCAACCAGGCTAGGAACTCGCTGCCTTACAAGGGCAATGCTTTCGGTGCACAGCTAAGGTGACACTGGGTGGGGGTCTGTGTGCTGGTGGCCACATGGTCAATCTGCCCTAACTCTCAAGGATACCCTTCTTTGATGTAGGCCTTTCCCCAGGGAAACTGTAGTTCCTCTGCAGAAAAAAAATGTCAGGAGCAAGCAACAGCATCAGGAAGGAGCACAGTAACTCAGCACTGGGACGGTTACAGGTGAAATGCTGCACTGGGTTGTGCTAACGCTGCCGAAGGCTAGACCTTCTGATGCAATTTGTCTTTCTGTTCCCGTGACAGGATGCTGTTCCCCCTGCCTCTGCGGGTAGCCTGCAGTCTGCTTGCCTGGCTCTCTCTCTACGCTTGGTTCTGCCGTCGCTACAAGCACCGGAATTATGAATGGAGCTGCAGGCTGGTCACGCTGACCCATGGCATCCTTGCTACCTGTCTCTCTGCTTACATTGGCTTTATCGATGGTCCCTGGCCTTTGAGTCACCCCGGTAAGTAAAGCTGTGGTCCCCAGTCCCCCAGTGGGTGATGGCACAAAGTGGGGTTCTCCTGCCACCTCGTTATGCAGCCCACTTGAGGAATGATGATTGTAGTGGTATCTGAGGTACTTTGTGATGGAAAGTACTAGAGAAATGGAGAGACTGGTATTGTATTTTGCTAGTGTAATGGCCCTCCCCAGCTGCAGTCTGGCAGAGTGTGTGATCATGTTGTGAGGCCATTATGTGCGTGCAGCTGTTGGGCTAACAACTATAGTATTGTGACTTGTCTGACTTCTCCAGCTGAGCCGTGATCAGTACGTGCTAATATCAGCCTGCCGATGCTGAAGGTGAATGCCCCTTCCTTGTCTCAGATCCTGCCTCCTTGTTGCCTTCATGCTTTAAAGCTCTGTCTGGTGTCTTTGTGTTTCAGGATCACCAAACACAACTCTTCAGGTACACGGGCTGTGCCTTAGCTTGGGCTACTTCCTCTTCGACCTTTGTTGGTGTGTGTACTTCCAGACAGAGGGTGCCCTGATGCTGGCCCACCATCTGGTGAGCATCTTGGGCATCACAGCGTCACTGGCACTCGGGGAGTCAGCTGCGGAGGTCAATGCCGTCATCTTTGGTAGTGAGATCACTAACCCGCTGCTGCAGGCCCGCTGGTTCCTGAAGGAGGTGGGGTGTTACCACAGTTTCACAGGCGATGTGGTGGATTTCTTCTTCGTGGTCCTCTTCACCGGGGTGCGGATTGGAGTGGGGGCCTGGCTGATGTACTGTGAGCTTGCATCTCCCAAACCCAGGTGGTACATTAAGCTGGGAGGCGTCATCATGTACGCTGTCTCCTGGGTTTTCATGGTCAGCATCTGTCGCTTCGCTAGGAGGAAGAGCATGAAGAAGTACCACGCTTGGAGGAGTCGGAGGAGTGATGAGTTATACTTGAAAACTAACGGACATCTGAAAAACCACTGATTGGATGCTGAGTAAAAACTTACTTGAGTTCACAATCTGGCAAGAAGGGGATCGTGCCTGAAATGCCACTGTCGGGAGAGGAGCCAACACACGTTAGCAGTTCTGGAGCCAAATTTATCCCTGGCATAACTCCATTGGAATCCATGGAGCTATGCCATGGATTCACTGGATCTGCAGTGTTTGGCCTGGCAGAGGCTGGCTTGGTGTGTACGTCAGCATATACTAAATGATACGAGTGAAAGAAGGGCTAATTTTTAAAGACTACACATAACTAGTCCAGCAGTGCGGATGTAAATAGTAATGTTAGTAGCTAACTCCTTTGGCACTGGTAGAATCTTGGAAGAGAGGAGAAAATAACACTAGATCTTCATGTTCGGTGTCCTGTACAGTCTAGACAGCTAGAGTGACTCTTCGTACTGTTAGGAAGAAGCATGTTCTAGTGTTTCGTCAGAGTTGGAATTCCTGGCTCTTCCACCAACTCGCTATGTGACCTTGGGCAAGTCACATAACTCTAACTTTGTGCCTAAATTCCCCATCTGTGAATTGGGGGTGATGGAGCTCATCCATCTGTGTTATGCACTTTCAGATCTTTACTTGAGAGGTGCTATATAAATGAAAAATGATGGTTGTTATCTGCACTTTGTTCATTATCCCTGTGTTTCCTTTGGGAGAAAGGATTTTGGTGGTTGAGCTAGAAGTGTGACTCTAGAAAGAGCAGTATTTTATTTAGGTAGGTCTTTGTTTCCTACCCTTTCTAATTCCTTTTAATAACTTATTAAATAACTTGTTGATAACTTATTTTTCAGTAGTGTCCAGAAGCTCTAATTGGTACCGGCGCCTTGCAGGACTTGGTGCTCTGTGAATACACCCAAAGACACAGCCCCTGATGTGAAATGCTTTTCTGATTTTTTTTCCCCTCTTCTTCATCCCTGACTGTTAAAACTCTGCCCACCCCCTCCAAATACTGCTTTTAGCTGGAGTGACCGGCGCTCTCCATTACGAGAAGCCCCATCAGGACTTGCCAGTAAGTGGTTTTCTGGCTGATGGACCAAATCCTGATTTGTCTGCAGAATGCCAAAATTCCCTCTGCTGTGCTTATTGACCCAAACGCAGGTGTAATGTGGAGCCAGCCTAAGACCAGACGGCTTGCCTTGAGATTGTCAGACAAATTCCTTCCCCCAGCTGTAAGTAACTTTTAAAAATAAGAACAGTAAATGCAGAGTGTTTTGCTGCAGCAATCTGCAAACAATCTGTGCTTGCTGGCATCGGCAAGCTAAAGGGAAGAGGGGCCAGAACCTCATTTGTAGTTGTCATTGAAGTGTCATCCCAGATTCAGGTCAGTGTATCTGAACCCAGAGGCTGCCACAGCGTTTGGGGGCAGTGGGGTACTGTAGGTGAACGTCTGGAAGCTCTGTGGGAAATTGATTGAAAACCACTCGAAACTAGCATTGGCGTTTTTTCCCCAGGACCATAAATACCAGTTTTGACAAGAGTGTTTCGTGAGACCCAAATTGGGATTTCTGGTTGAGAAGTGGCCAGCATGCATCTTCAGAACTTGGTGGCTAAGGTGGGAGAGCTACCCAGCTTCAAATCCATCCTCTGCCCTGTTCGAACCCGAGACCTAACCTTGGCTCTCCTTCATCTGAATTGATGCCTTGACCCCTGGGCTTTCTGTCTCCCTGATTGGATCTGGGTCACTTTATAAAAGTGAGCATTTATAGCGTAAGAGAGACTTATTTTACGGCCTAATAATTAAAGAAGCTAGAGGCACAGAATCTGGCCTTTCTTAAGCAAAAAAGTGAACCTGACTGGGAGGAAAAAATAAGCATTACTTGTCTGGTCCCATTTGCAGGGAAAAACTGTCTCCTAGTTGGCATCTTCTGGTGTTTATTTCACTGTATGTTCTTAAGCACTGTTCCTTTGTTATTGCTGTCATCATTATGATCGTTTATTTTGAGCCTCAGCACCAGGCCTCCAGTGCAGCTCAGGTGCCAGTTCTGCTGTGAGCCTTGCCCGTTGCAGCCAAAGATGCGAAGAACCCAAAGCACTGCAGATCCAGAGCCAACTGATGGGGTGAGCTGGTCCTGAAAAGGGAACTTGACTCGTTTAGCACAGCGCGGTGATACAGCTATTCAGCCTTGAAGGGGAGACAAGAAGGGCTAGTTGGGGCTTGCTGGTTCTTTCCCAGCTCTGCTGCTGCTGTGGGGCTTGTCAAGGAGCCTTTTTGCCTCAGCTTACCCACTTTATTAAGTGGGTACAGTATTACCTACCTCGTGGGGTGTTTTCATTTGTTAACATTAAGCCACCTTTGATGAATGTTTGGTGGTCTGTGGCAAGCTGTGCTGTATAAAGGCAGAATGCTGTTGCTTTGAGTGAAGCGCTTCTCGCTATGACCCATCATCAGTGCTTTTTCACCTGAACATGCCACTTCCCAGTATTTGGCTTGCCTCACAAAAGCAGGAATCCAAGGTGTTTTGCAGTGGTGCTTGTGGGTGGGAGTCAAAAGGAGTAAGCTAGACACATGGGTAAAGATCAGCCGTGCTGCCTTTTGTTCAGGTGGACTCCCAAGTTGAAGAAAGGCTGTGTGGTGGGTTTTCCCCAGTAAGGATTGCAGTAAATCTGGAGCCAAAAGAGTTTCAGCAGCCAGCCTGACCCAGGGAATAAGGGCTATCAGCAGCGAGTCCTGAAGAGGTGTAGGTGAAAACAGCCTGTTCGTTTCTCAGTGCAGCTCTTGATTTGCGCACCAAGAAGAGTTTCCTGAGCAGTCCTGACGATTTGGACTCTGACATCTGGTGAGGTTTGGTGTGCAGCTTAATTTCATGGTTACAGCCCTTCTGTGGGGGCTGTACAGCCCGTACCTGCCCAAGTGAATAAGGATGTCAGTTAGTGACTGCAGGTATCTATGAAACACAGTGTGGGAAGATGTTTTGAAAGATAATGCACTAAATGGTTGATTCGTCCCCTTTGAACTGGGGGAAAACTTGCTTGGAAGAAGTAGAGTACTGTGGTCAGTGTTGGGGCTTTAGAAGTTAAACAAGAGCAGCAGAAAACAAAAGAGCAATTAGGAATGGCTTTATGAGGTAGAGCTAGCAACGATGTCTCAGAGCAAGGCCTCGTAGTGGGCTCCAGCATAGAATCACAGGCCCAGAAGAAGTATAACTCTCAAGCTATGGAGCACGTGGTGGGACCTGTCCTCAGGCTAGTCCATAGTGGCTAGAGCAAATTGTAAAAGGAAACTGCAGAACTAGTGTGAAATAATAACTTGTGTTTGAATTACTGTGTAATAGCAACTAATGTTCCACCAGTGAATGGTGTAGACGCTTTGTATTATGTTTTATATAATAAAGATTATTTAATTATATGAGGAATTCGTTTTCTGTCTTTGGATGCAGTTCTTAAGTTGTGCCACGTGTTGCTGGATGGGTGGGCATTGCCAGTGTAAATGGACTAGTGATGGTCGGTGGGTACTTTTTAGGGACTGAGCTGACAACTCATACAGCTTTCACCATTATTGCTTCTTACACGGTTAACAGACGGAGAAACCACTTTTCTTTGCAAGGTGGTTGTGAGGAGTACTTGGTAGTTTGATGTTTGGTAATAGATGCTTTCACGTTGTTGACTGGCTGAGCAGGGTGCGCTTCTCCCACAGCGTTTGTTCCCAGGCCTTTCACACGCCTGTCCTCAGGCAACTCACGGAGCAAAAACGTTTCTGTTGTTTTCCATGTCCTGTATGCTAAAGGAGAAGGTTCTCCTCTGTTTCCACACTATGAACACGAGCTCTTCTCATTCATAAACTAAATATTGTTGCCTAGGAATTGCTTCATTGCCAAGTCTGGTCGGAAGAGAGTATGCTTTAGCATTATTTAATGTTGCCTTGCGTGGGGGTACTTGTAGAGATGAGCCAAAGTCAGTGCTGTGCAAAGGTGCGGATTTAATCTGGGGTCCGAGTGGTGTGAGTCTGTCTCTCCACGTGCCTGCTGTGATGTTATTGCTTACGTACTGGGGGCTGCTTTCATTCAGAGCCAGAGAGGAACTGCAGGGCCGTGCAGCTGCTGGGAGCTGTGTATATCATGTTCTGTTCCTGCCCCAAAGCTCCCCGGGGCAGGACTGACTGTGCCACATAATCTGCTGTGGGAAGTGGGAGCTGCCGGGAGGATGTTGTGCAGGGCTCTCGGGTCTGTTTGCACAGGGGCTTCTTTTGCCTTTGATGGGACTGGGAAAGCCACCAACACACAGAAAAGCTTTGTCAAGTGATTTAGAAAGTTGTACGTTCCTTTTAAAAGCTCTGCTTCAAAGGGTGCTGCTAAAATAAGAGCATTTATTTCAGTGATGCTTTCAACAACTGCAGTAAGAGACCTAGGCACCAACAAGGATTTCTGTGAGCCAGGCGCTGTACAGACCCAGAAGGGAAGAAAAGCCCTGCCCTGCGTGGCCTGTACCAGCAGCTCGGAAACTGTGTGTAGCCAAGCCACGCTCAGGAAAGAGCTGAACGTAGTGTTTGTGTGTCGGTAAAGAATAGCTACTCTGCCTTGCTTATGGTCACAGCATTTTACCAGAGGTCCAGCATGCCAAAAGTCTGTTCTCTATAAATAGTTAAGCCAATTTAGTTGTTTGGATGTAACCCTTAAATCTACCTTAAAATCCTCCAGCGCTGGGGAGCAGCTGTGCAGCGTTGAGCCCTCTAGAGATGCTGGCCTGTTTACACTCTGCAGGCAGCCCGGCTGCAGGACGAAGGGGTCTCAGGGCCTGCGATAATTTATCCTGGGAGTTTGTTTAACCTCTGAGGTAGTCCAGAAGCAGAAAAGAAAAGTACAGCAGCCTTCTGAAGCTTTGGTTTAGAGCTGCAAGCATCTTCCAAGTTTCGTGTCATGCCATAATCTAGCCTTAAGTCAATGGGCAAATGTGCTTTGATTGCAAAGAGAGAAATCCGCTCCCCTTCAATTTACTTCAGTTTTTGTCTTTCCATTATTTCTTTTAAAGCCATTCCCTCCCTGCTGCCTGCCTTTTGCTTCTACTGCTGGCCTTGCAGTAGAGCTTTATAAAATTACCCTCCTGTTTCAGCCCTCTGCCCTCTTTTCCTAGCTGAACTCCTCGTTGTATTTGTAAAAAATTGCAATTTTTTAATATTCAAGGCTTTATTCCCTTGCAGCAGTAGTCCAAGCACTGATGTAAAAGCATAGCATTTTAAGTCTTTGGAGTCTGCTATTAGACTAATACCAGTGCTGTCAGCAAGTCTGTTTCTTGGACCAAAAAGATGAGAGGAAATTTTAAGCTTCATGGAAGTGGTGGGTATGTTCCTGATACTTGCAGGCTTTGTGTAGCTTGGCTGGAAGTAAAATAACACGTCTGCTGCCATTTCCAAAGAAATAAAATTTCAGAGACCGAGAGAGAATCAGTCACCATTAGCCTTGTGTTGCATAAGCAATTTCTGGGCAAGGAGCAACTCTTTTTTTTTTGATTACACCAATGTAGCAGCACTTTTCTCTTTCCAAGTCAGCTTCAGTATGTGCTCTAGTAAATCTGTGCAAGAGAAGGTGTTAGCTTTTGCTGGCTTCGTCCTGTTTCCCTCAAGTTCCAGGAGGAGTGTGGCAGCTGATAAGTTGGCAGCATAAGAGATCTTTAGAAAATGTCTTTAAGAAAGAACTGAACAGATGAAGGTGTATGGAAAAGCTTTTGCAAATTAAGAAGGGTTTAGCAGTAGTTAAAATCATATGGAAAGGAGAAAGTGTCACTTTCTGTGGCTTCTCAAATGTTAAAGGTGCAGGTTTTCAGCAATGCTTGCATTGTGTTGCTGTTTGGATTGTGTCCTGTCAGAAGGTTGAGATCTGTTCAGTGTAACTGATAATCCTCAAATGAGATGAGAAATAATGTTATTCTCCATCTCTTTAGATTTTGCCCTAATAACAAATACCTCTTCCCCCCCCCCCCCCCCCCCTTTCCCTCCCTCCAGTCAGAGAGCACTGATTCTAGCAGAGAGCAAAGAAGGAAACTCATGACAGAATGTGCAGCAGCTTCGTCTGTCCTTCCTTACAAAGGTTGCTGCTTTAATTATGCTGATATGGAAAGAAAGCTTAGTGCTATAAAAATGCTTACTGTGGTGTGGATTATCCAGGTTTAGGAACTGTAATAAGCTGTCACAGTAGAAGCTCTGATAGATTAGGCTGTGTGTGTCTCAACAAAGTCAGCAAAGTATTGCATTTGTGTCCAAGTGACTTAAAAGCATAGACTGGCTCCGTATGCATTTCCAGTGAACTGGATGCAGAACAAGCTGCCTGTCTTTAGGTGCCAAATCACGTGCCTATTTTAAGGTATGAGATGATAAAAGGCCTTGAAATTGTATAGCGGTGGAGCACAAATTCATGGTTTTTTTCCCCAGATTAGAGTTGCATCCAGATGGCGGTTAGTGGCCATTGGATCAGTCCCGTCAGTTTCTGGAGCAGGTTGTATCCACGTCACAGTGAATCTGGTTGATATCAGCCCAGCTGTAAAATTCACCGGATGGGCAACAAGATAGACACGTGTCTGGATTCGATTCAGGGTATCATTACTGTCTTCAGCTCCCTCAAAAGCAGAATCTCAACAAATAACAAAATCCCACACACATTCTCGGCTGGTTCAGAGGAATTCCATGCCAGAGCAGTTCCCTGGCATCGAAGGATGCTGAGTCAGTGCTTAGGTGAGTTTGGTTAGATGGAATTGCAGGGCACTACAAAAAAACAGCAAGGCAGGAAGGTTTAAGTTAGGTTAAGCTTGAGAGCAGGGCCAGGCTTACCCCAGACACAAGGTCAAGGTCCCATCAGTCCCTCAGGAGTCACAAATTCATATGCACATTTGGGAAATGGGCTGTCTGCCCTGTTAGCCTCAGGAATCGTTTCCCCTGTGCCTTTCCTCTCCAGCCGTGCAAGGCTCAAAGGTTGGCTGTTGCCTTCCTAAAGCAGATGAGGTTGTTTTTTTTTTTTGCCAGAAGAGCAGTTGGGATAGCAATTTATGGTAAGTTTAAATACCATTACAAAATACTGGTGCGTTCTATCACTGGTTTTAAATTGATTACTTGTAAGTAGCAAAAGGTAGAATACTCTTTGTCCATTTAATTGTTATGGTAGAGGTCAGTGAAACTCAGCTAACAGCCCATCGTGTCTGACTTACAAAGCAATCCTTTACTTGAGGTCTGCGGGAGATCCGTTGCACTCACAGGTAAGTTGCTGCAATGGTTGATTATCTTGACTGAAATGTTGTGAAGGGAATTTTTTCTGAAAGAAAAAATATTATATTTTCTATTTTTTCATACTTAAAATTTGAAGTATCAAATTTTAAGTAAATTTTAAGTATCAAATTTGCTGTCAGGGGGCAAGGCAAGGTGATACATCTGGCATTAGAGAGTAAAAAAAGTATCTTTTGCTGATTTCCTGCCTTTGTTGACGCTGAGCCCATAGTGGTGCAAACCCTGCTCAGACATCTGAACCCTTCGGTGGTCAGAGAGCAGGCAGAGCCCCTCACAGCCCCCCAACCTGAACCGCTTTGAAATAAATGCTTATTTCAGAAGGGGACCGAGGGTGAGGGCAGGACCTCGCTGTTACCCTGCCAGTGGGGATGGAGGAGAGGTGCCACACATGGTTTTTCCAGCAGATGGCAACAGCTCCTCAGTGAGCTGCGGGTGCGGGGATGGAAAACTGGGTCTCTCTGCAAAAAGGAGCTCAGTGAAACCTTTCTCTATAAGCCTGCCTTTTCGGGAGTCCCGTGTAAGGCACCCCCAAGGATCTGTCCTTTTTCTGCCGTCCTTTACTTTAAGGCAAAGTAAGGATTTATCCTTCGTAGGACTCAACCTTCTTCGCTTCAGGGCCCTCCTTGCTTGAGCCGCTTAGCTCTGCTCTGGGCTGTAAAAACCAGTCTGTTGGGGACACTGGTGCTTTGCTCTGGAGACGTGGACTGAGGAGGTTAATGTGCAGTTTCCACTTCGGGCATCTGTGTCTGTATGACGGTACTCTCTGTAAATTCAGGCTGAGTGAGGACTTTATAGCTACCAAAAAAAAAAAAAAAAAGAATCTATTTTAATTGGTACTGCCCAGTGTAATTGCTTATTGATTTCCCCACCCCTGACTCTGGATTTCACAGTTAAACTGCCCAGGCAGCAGAAGTATCATAAATAGGCATCTATATTAAGGTAAGAACGTAATCAGTTCCCACCAAAAACATCATTTGGAGAAAAGAGAAGCGGTTACGGTTTCAGAGTCTACTTTTGAATTGTTTTATTAGTGCTTTTCCTTTTTAATTGTTGCATTAAACCTTGAAATGTGAATGCAGCCCATTATGAGCAAGAGTTAATCTACTGAACTGTGTGGCATAAGGGTTTTATGTTTCCTTTTTGTCATTGGTGTCATTTTGTATAATGCTTCTTTTGACAATACTGAGCAAATTTTTGGCAATTGTTAATCACTGTCACCCCACTGAATTTTACATCAGTTTACTGCAGCAGGGGATAAGTTTCCTTCTCATTTCTTTTTTTTTTTTTTTTTTAGGATTTCCTGCAGCTAATTGTTATTGTCATTACGTTGTCATGCACAATAAAATATAATTAAAGTAATAAAAAAGCATTGAGGCCTAATATGCAAATCCTGGGCCTGCCATGAAACAGAAGGTCTCCCAGGAGCCTTCCTCTCTGAAAGCGCAGTATGTGATGTTCCCCAAGTTAAAAGCTGGGGGGATTTATTGTGGAGAAGATGCAATAAAGAGATATATAGTAAATGTAGCTAGATAGAGGTATTCAGTCACTCCCTTACGGCTGACCGATGTATCGTGTACAGCTGCAGTGAGAGGCAGTCGTGGCTGCATGTCTTGTACCCCCCCTCCCCTTTTTTTCTTTCAAGCCTCTATCTTCCTCCAAAGGAAACCAAAAGAGGAAGTCTAAATGTCCTGTGTATATATGGCAAGTATCATCTAGAAAATAATTTCATCCCACGCTTCCCCTCTTTGCACTGAACTTCTTCAAAACAAGAAATTCTGCAGACTATCGAACAATCTCCTGGCTTCCTGATTCGTGCTCACTTCGCTCCCGGGAGGAAAAAGACTGTATGGCGGCAGGGTCCTGAGTGTATCTTCAAGCCAGGTTTGGTCCTGTGTGCTTAATGATATATAGCTGGTCTTGAGTTTCCAGAAGCCTGTTTTCCAGACTCTTTCCAAGTCCGGTGTCCTGGCTTTGAAGAGGTATATCAAGGTAAGGGGATGGTGTCCTATATGGCCGGGATTAGCTAATAAGATTATCTTGGTCTGTTGGCATTTGCTAGGAAAGGCTGATGTTCCATGAGTTCCTCTGCGCTGGGAGGCCGGGTATTAATGCCCACCCTCCCGGCAGCAGAGCCGTCCCGCTTTCCATTCCACTTCTGCGCTGCTCGGGAGCTTTAATTCCTGACAACGTGTGAGGCGCAGGAGCATGGCAGGTTCCTAAACTTCTAGTATATAGAAGTCATTCCTAGGTGTTTCAGAACAAGGGTGCCGGGCTGGAACCTTATTTATCCTCTTGTGTTGACAATGAGATTTTGGGATTAGGTAATGTACCTAGAACTCCGCTTCTGATCTGTTACAGTTTGCTTCGTGCCGTTGATGCGCTGTCAGAAACAGGCTCCGCGGTTGAAACGCACGTGGAGTCGAGACTGGCGTTTCTCCCGAAAGCTGCGTTGCGCGGGGCAGGAACGGCAGGGCGTTACAGCAACGTGCAGCAGGGACGTGTTCCTCTTGAGGGCTGTGGCCGAGGAAAGGGAAATCCACGCCTGTTGAAATCTGAACGCCCGACTATGCTGTATTTACTGGATATGGTAATATACAGTCACCTTTTCACATCGGAGGGTGTTTTTTGCATTAAGAGACGGGGAGCAGGAACAGGCCCGTGGCTGCAGTGTCTCTGGAAAGCCGGGGTGTGCGCGGGCAGGGATCACTTCTCATCCTCATTTTGGATTGTTATTGACCTTCACCTGTGGGAGATATTCCTAAGGAAAAGCGTTGCGGGAATGCAGGGACCGTGAGATTGGATGCGGAACTGTGGGAGCCCTGGGAATAAGCAGCGCAGCAGGTGACTGTCGGGAGGCTCCGGAGCCGCACGGCGCCTGGCACCTCGCTGCTTTAATTCGCTGCTTATTTTTCTTTCTGCTCCAAGTTTGTTCGGTGTCATATTTTCCACGCCGCATACCCAGCAGATGGAGGCAGGGAACACTCCCTGCCCCTAAGAGCTTGTGACAAGACAAAACAGAGGAGCGGGCTGGGAGGGAGAGGGAGGAGGATGAGGAGGAGGAGGAGGAGGAGAAGGATGATGATGAGGAGGAGGAGGATGGCGATGGAGCTCCGGGAGGGAGGGACGGGGAAATGGAGAGGGAAACCACTCCGGCAGGCCCGAGGAGGAGGAGGAGGAGGAAGAACTGTGCTTGGGCCGTGATGGGAAGAGCTGGCCTGGAGAAGGCCCAGGCTGGGCCCAGCGAGTGCGGGGGAGCCCGGCCTGGCCCGCGCTTCGCCCCCTCATCGCTGCCGGGGCCGGCACGGCGGCCTCCGGAGGCCCGGGGTGTGTGTGTGTGTGTGTGTGTGTGTGTGTGTGTAAGGAGAAACCCCCTCCTGTGCCGAAGGGCAGAGCAGACCGACCCCCGGCACCCAAACACCCACGGAACACCCTGGGGAAGGGGAGGGACGGCGGCACCGCCCCGCGGCCGGCCGGCAGGGAGGAGAGAGGGAGGGAGGGGCGGGCGGCCCGCTGCCGGCGGAGGGGTCGGGCGGGCGGAGCGCCGGCGGAAGGATACGGCAGGAGGGGCGGGGGCGGGTGTGAGGCGAACCGGAGGTACGAGCACACACACACACACCCCCCCCCCCCTCACGAAAGCGCGGCGGCGGCCCGGCCCGGATCAGCGCAGGTTCCGCTGGGTACGCGCCGCTTCCAGCCTCGCAGCGACGCAGCTGGGCCGGAACCGGGCCGGGAGGAGCGGAGCGGAGGCAGGAGAGGGCCGCGCTGGGACTTTGCCCCGAACCGGGCCGGCACCGAGCCGCCCGCGGGCCGGGCTCGGCGGTTGAGGGGACCCAGCCGGGCCCGGGGCCTCGCCGGCAGGCCGGGCCGCCGCGCCCCGCTCTAGCTGGGGCCGAAGCGGGACAAGCGGAGCGGCGGGGCATGGACCTGCGGGCCTAAAGGCGGCGGCGGCGGCGGGGCGGCCGCCCTTCCCGACCCCCCTGCGGGCGAGCCGGCGGGCGGGGGGTCGGGGCGGGCCGGCGGCGGGACATGGGCCCCTGCGCGGCGGCCCTGAGGACAGCGGCAGCCGGCGGGGCCCGCCGCCCGCCCCCCGCGGGCGAGAGGCCGTAAAGAGCGGCGGGGAAGGGGCCACCCCGCGCCCGGCAGGCACCCCCTCCCGCCGAGAGCCGGCCGGGGAGCGGGGCGAGCGGCCCCGGGGAGCCCCGCCAGCAGCCGGCCCCGGTTTTCCCTGCTGGCCTGCCGCCTGCGCGGACAGGCGGGCTTCCCCTCCGCCCCGAAACTCCGCACCGGTGAGGATTGACTGCTCCGGAAGATTTTCTTGGCACGCGTTACTTTTCCCCTCTTCTTTGGGGGAACAGTTTGGTTTGTTGTTTGGTTTTTTTGGGTTTTGTTTTTTTTTTTTTTTTTGAGTTTTTTCTTGAACATCCCCACACCTCACTTCCGTGGTCTGGATATTCTGGGTGACTGCAAGAAGAGTTTTGGAATTTTTTTTTTTTTTTCCTGCCCTTGAACTGAATTTGCCCTCTGTGCATGCCTCTTCTGGAGCAAGGCTGGATCCTGAACCTCAGTGCATGTGGGGGGCAAAGCCTCGTTAATATTCTTGCAGTAATAGTAAAATGTAAATTGGATAATACGACTTCTTGCCAAAGGCTCCAATGAGTGGCACACAGTCCACAATCACGGACAGGTCAGTATAAAATAAGATTTCCTCCTTTTTTTTTTTTTTTTTTGCTTCTAAAGTCTAGGCTCTTCCCAGAGCTCGTCACTTTCCATCTGAAAGTGACTGTGTCAGACGGGATCAGAAAAGCAGGATTAAAGCTGAGTTCCTGGGAATCGGTACGTACCTGGGGTGGCTGACTGTCAAGGCAACTGGGTTAACTTTGAAACTGGAGTATTTCAAGTCCAACAGCTTTCAAGCCTTCCAGTCTGACTTTGTCAGAGCCAGGGATTGTAATTCGGCTTTTAGGATGGGTTGGTGCTGGGAGAAACACCAAAAGGAACTGTTTCTGCGAGAAGTTAAAGTAGGAAAAGTGATGAGAGTTTAGGATACAGCTCGAGTCTGAACTCAAACGGTGTAGAGGATGCACTTGCTTCTCCTTAGGTCAGGCATTGTAGCCTTCCAGAGAGGGGTCACCTCAGGTGAGGGCAGGAAGGGATAGTTGATGAGCAGGAATGTCTGCTGGTGTCTCCACTACCTTAGCAGTAATCTGGTCCTTGCTTTTAGATACCTGCTCAGGCCTCTGGGCTTCTCTGCAGGTGCTGCCATGTGCATTTCATTAGCAGTCTGGGATTCTCTTGCTGGTACTGGGATGCTTCCAAGGCAGGGGAAAAAATGTATTTTCTATTGTGAAGAAAAGAAAAAAATCAAGTGGGAAACCTCTCGTGCTTTTGAGACAGAAGTACGGAATGAGTGTCTTCATGTTTTTTTGACAAGAGGAAAATGTACCTTTTTTGACTCTTGTAAGCTGAAAAAGCTTCTCTTTTATTATGTATTTTATTATATTCTCCTTTATTGTGCATATTGGGGGGGTTAAGGTTTGAATGTATGTGACAAAGGCCTTTCTGCTTAGGTTTTTAATGACCAATAGGAGCAGTTGTGGCGCAGACCAGAACCCAGGGCTGGGACAGAGAGATGATGCTTTTGGGTGCCCGAGATCACCTTTTAGACTCCAGGTGTGGGCAGGAAAGAGAGGGAGCGTGGTTCTCGCTTCCACTTAGGCCTCGTTGTGACTCCACTGTCTTAACAGACGGTACAGTGCCTGAGCAGGGTGAAAGGCAGCTAAGAATCATGGATAGTCTGTGTTTATGGCTGTTCATGGAGTAGTGAGTCTTTGAAATGCACGGTGTCCTATGTTTGTACCAGCGGTATAGGTGACAAAAGAAAACTCCTAACTTTTTTCTCTTTTGCGGGGCGTGTGCATGAGAGATTCTTGAGTTGCAGGATATTTTTTCTTCTGTACCAGACAAGACAGTGACAGGAAAAAGAAGGTGGAATTTCAGTGGTTTTGTGAGAATTTTGTCAGGTCCTTAAGAGCGGGTGTCTGATGGCAGGTTGCAAGATATCAAAAAGAATGACAGGGTTTTCATACTAAGCAGCAGTTACGTGATGCATGGGAAGGAAAAGCATGAGGACAGGGAATTTAGTTGGCTTGTTAGTAAAACAAAATACTTTCCATTATTGAATTGGAACAGCCAAATTGAAAATGCAGCGGAGACAAAAAAATGTCTCATTTCCTTTTGCTTTCAGTCATGTCGAGAGGATGTTTCTGTTTGGTGTTCCATTAAGGTTTTGGTTCAAAAGACTTTTGATGTCAGGTAAGGAGCTGTCTCCACAAGCCTGGCAGCTGGAGTTGTGTGATGTTCTAGCAGCGGGGTTGTGTGATGGTTGGGGGAACATGGGGAAGCGGGGCCTGGCCTTGTCACTGCTCTTCTCTCTGGCCTGAAGGAACCCCAGCTCTGGGGGTGCCGAGGGAGTTCAGTCGTCCTGGCCCATGTATTCCCTGGCTGAACCTTTCAGCAGAGCACTGGATATGGTGGTTGGTGCGTGTTCTCATCATGTCCTTTTCATCTACAGCACTGTGCAGGATCTGGAGGAGGGTGTTTCTCGGTCACTGCTGTCCCAGCAGTCCATTGGTGAAGAGCTAGCTTTCCCAAGCAGTCTCTGTATTGCCTCTTTAAATCTGGCTCTCGAGCTTGGAATGTAAAGCAGGTGCATATAAATAAATTCAATGTTTCTAGTGTCATTAGATCTACATGGTATAAATCATAAGACGCATTCAATTCTCTCTATTTATCAGTGACCTTCCTTGGTGGGAGCGAGTTGGGTTCTGCCTTAAAACAGCAGAACCCAGCTTGCGTCTGTGCCAAATGGTATTATGAATATAATAGGGTGGCATGGGCCTGCATTTTTCTCCATGTTAGCTTTATGTACTTGCATTTTACATACAGATAGCTGCTTAAATCCCTGCTACAGACAGCAAATATTTCCTTTTGTATCCCTTCAGTTTAAGATGGCCATCATACCGTGTGTTTTGATAGCTGTGTGACATTTCCGTGTCACACTTGTCCCATCCATTACGTGTTTTTTGTCTTTGTGCGTTCCTGTTGATGATGCCATGTATAAAGTAAATTAGAAGGAATGTATGAATGGCCATTTCTGGTGCCATTCTGTAGCCAGTACGATAAATGATGTTTTAACTAAGTTTTTCATTGTCTTTTTTTTTTCTCGTAGTGTTTTTTTCTTTTTAAAAAGAGTTTTTTTTAAAAAGTGTTTTTTTCTTTTCTTTTCTTCTGTTTAACGGATTGTAGTGTCTGAGACTATACTGAAATACAGTCATGCCAGTTCACATCTCATGTGGACCAAACCTTAACCCATTTAATTTTGGTAATACTTGGGCTTCATCTCTGAGTTGAATTCTGTTATCCAGCTGGCTCTTGAAGCAACATCATTTTCTTGCATCTTTTTCCTCCAATGTCTTAAAGACTGGAGGGAAGTGAGTGCCTGGGGAAATGGGGGAATACCAGGTATTAAAGAAAAAGACAGAACAGATGTTAAGACTTCCGAGAGCATAGTGACTGTTCAGCAAAGTTACTGAAGAAGCATCTGACACGTGCTGTTCCCTGTCAGCTACTCAGCATTTGGAGAAACATGTAAAGGGTGCTGGCAGAAAAAAGATTATCTTGTAGTACTTGAGATTTAGAAATACAGAAGCAAAAAGTGGTCCAGGGTAGCCATGTGTGGCTTCTGATGGTGTGAGAGAGGCAGAACTTTAAGCAGTGATACTTACTTCCCCTTCTCTCTTTCAGGACGCTCTTTTACTTTGTCAGCTGCTTCTTTTCATTACCCTGTAGCCCAGCGGACCATATCAAACAATTCATCTTCAGCCTTATTGCTCTGCCACTTTATGTTTGTAAACATTTACACTCTCTTAATTTAATCCTCTCTCAACTATGCTGTATTTGTTTAGAGGCCTCCTAAGGTGGCATTTATCTTGCTTAACTTAATAAGTCTTTGAAGTAGACATCTCTATCTAAGCTGGTCTAGATTGCCTTTATAGTAAGTGGAAGAAAATAGGCACGTCTAGAGGACCATTCCTCATCCTAAAGTAGGTATCTAAAATTGGTCAGGTGAATGACAAAATGCCTGCTAGTCTTCATCCAGCTCTGGATTTAGGTGAGATTTGTCATACCTTTCTGCCTGAAAATTTCTATTTTTGTTCTTCCTCAAAATTCCTGTCTAGCGCTAGGTTGGATGTTTGCTGGATGCCGTTTTGGAAGGGGAATATTGGACTCAGGGGCCGTGTAAGGCTGGCCTTGGGACCTCACTGTGGGTGAGGTAGGGTATGTAACATACCTACAGGGTAGGGTATGTTAGAGGAGGTGTTTTCCTGTTAGTTCTGTGAGACTGCATGTGAGCGTGCCCGCCTTCGCTCGCTTCAGAGCTCTGCTGGCCCGGACGCACTGGGGCAGGCCGGCTGGCTTTGGGCGTTGCTCTGTTCTGCCGTTTGTGGCAGGCGACACATGGCTGAGCGAGATAAGGGTTTTATTCTTTGCAAGGACAGACTGGGGCCGGGATGAAATTCGGCCATTTGCAGGCTCTGGTTGGCCACTAAAGGATGATCAGAACTCTGCTGTATCCTGTTATGACACTAAAGAAACATTTGTATGCAATTAATTTTTTTTTCCCCTCATAGTTAACTGTATTTTTCTTCCTGTAACCATTCCAAACGTGTTGCAGAGTTGAGCAATTGCATGGCTGCAGAACTTGCTTTATGTTTCTTTCTGTTTATTAAAGCACAATAAAAGAAAGGAAGATCTCGCTGCTTTCGCAGTACCTTGTTGAGGAACTGATGACTCTTCCTCTGCACTTGCTTGCAAATGAGTTTTATTTATAACAGTGCTGTAGTTTCTGTTGCTATGATTGGAAAACAGGAGAGGTAGAATTTACACATAATTACCCTTGAGAGGTTTTAATTGCCGATTTGCTCCTGACTTGGTACTAAAATAGACCCTAATTGCTTCTTATCTGCTTAGATGCACTTTCCCTGTCTTTGGCTGTTTCTAAGTCCCAGTAGTAACTGGGACTTCTTTTACTGTGTGGTGGGAAAAAGGGTTTTAATTTTTCCAGCAGGATAAGGGTAAGAACTCCATAGAAAGTCATGCCTTAGTGTTATTGAGTAGCTAGATGTTATTATCATGCATTTATTTGATGAGTAGAGTTTGCAAGATCAAATATTTATGGAAAGTGGGCTGCAGCACGACGTCTGTTTCTATGGACTAAGAAGTGTAATCGTCACTGAGGCAAGTCTTCTTGTGCTTTCTATTGTTGTGCCTTCACTATGTTTGCAAATTAGTAGTTGACATAGTCTGTGCATAAATTCATTTTTTTAATTTTGATTTTATTGAAGCTGTCAGAAGAGAGTGCTGTCTGTGATGTTTACTACTGGCTAGGGAGTGAATGCTACCAGTTCGTGCTGCATAGTTTATTAGGGTTTTTACTGGAGACAGAAGTTGAGGTGAGCTTGATTTTCTAGTTTTGAATAGAGCTGTGGGCGTCATGATTATTTGGGTGGAGGCAGGAATGATATTTCATCTGTTAACCCAATTGTATAACTCTCCCTGTGCACATAACTCCTATTATGGCATTTATTAGTGTTTCGAATGGATAGATTAGGAACGGGACTGGGATGCAGGCTACTTCAGTTTTAAACTTTTAAAACTAGATCCACAGGAATCAGGGTGCAATACATTTAGCAGCAAAAAAAAATAATTACTCGCCAGACGTAATTATGAAAAGCCTAGAGGGTGTGAGGGGTTGCATGAAAAGTCTGGAGAAACAGCCTGGTGATAATCTGAGCTCTTCAGATACTGTTCTTATCAAAGTGATATCCATAGGGGCCTAGGTACACGTGAAACATATAAACCGTGCTGCAAGACGGAGAGATCTCTTTGGTTTCTCCAGCCTGATATAGTCTGTTCTACAGAGAACTCTTAGACTGGGTAGTGTTTGAGTCCTGGTACTGCATGGACACAACTAATGACTGTCACGTATGGGTTGTCCTCCTCCGTGTTGCGCTCCTCCTCTTCCTGTGCACAATTGTTTGCACGTTGGAGTGCTTTAAGATGACCGTTGGGTTTTGTTAATGCCTGCTGCTGGCCTGTTCAGAGATGCCTGAGAAGAGACACGCATCTTACCTTTGGAGCAGAAGTTACTGAGGTCACCGGTGAGCTTTGGGGGTGTTCATTCGTGATCTTCTCAGACCAGCCTTTATAAAACTGCATTCTGTGTTGATGAGTGTGACCCATATAGGAGTAGAATTTCTTGGTCCTTGAGGGTGGCAGCATTGATCATAGTCTTCCTACTGGAAATCAGAGTAGTTTTCTATATACTCTCAGAACTGTTCTCTATCATATCGTAAAAATAGTGATTGAGGCATTGAAGATTAGTTGGCAGTCCATCTGAAGGCACTGCAGGGCATTCATGTATTTGCCTGGGGAAAGCAGTGCAGACACCTGTTCCAGCTGTTTTACATATTTCATGACTATATCCCGAGATCTTTTGATTATTTCAAGAACTGGGGTGTCCTTGTAAATTCATGCCTTAAGCATTTAGTGTGAATCCTGTTCAGTGAGTAGCTTCAGTGCCTGCTTCTGTTCCTCTGCTTTCCCAGGAAGCTTTGGAATATAATCAACAGGATTTTTGACATTAACTGTTTTTTCCCATTTTCTGGGAAAAATGCGTAGTGTCTGTGTAGCATTGTTTGCCTCTCGTGGTTACAACTGTCATCCCCCTCCACGGCCAGCCCAGTGCAATAGCTTGTAGTTATGCAAAGTGTTTCAAAGAGGAGCAGTGTTTTCCTTGGTCTGGAGACTGAATTCTCCACTTAAACCTCTAGGTGGTCCTTCTGGGTCACCGGGGAAGTATGTTGACTGTGCTGCTTGAAAGATAAGCTTAGGCCCTTGCTTTCAAGGCTTTATCCTCCAGGTTTCTCGTTCAATACCTCTTCCTTCCCTCTGAAAATTAGCAGTAGGAGACTTACTAATGAATCCCATTTGTGTTATCCCTGAATTTCTAGACTGGGTGATCTGAGATGCTAATAAAAACGCTTCTTGTAACATTCCTCAAATATTCCTCTGCCTAAGTACTCTCCCTTCTTTCACTCTAGTCCTGATATTTTATCTGCTTTGAGATAACTAGATCTTTCTCGTGTGAGAGATGTCAATAGCACTACCAGAAAATAGACTTGAATGCATACTTTCTGGTAGGTGCTGCTGTGTTCTGTTCTGGGGCCCTGTTCTGGATAATTACTAGGTTTAAAGAATGGAAGTGTTAGTTCATGTGTCGGCTTGATTAAACTAAGGGTCAGGAGCCTGGATGTAGATAATGTCTTAACGTCAGAAGAGAGGGCTCAAAACAAGGACGGAGGAAGGAGTAGCAAAGTAGTTAGTAAAATGAAAAGGGATGTAAGACCCACAACGTTTGATTAAGAATGTACAAGGGATAAAATACAAGGCAGGATGCACACAAAACAGGGACAGCACGCTTAAAAAAAGACAGGAAGAAACAAGGTTTACTCGTTTTTCTTTTAAAAGAAAACATTTAAAAATAAATGTATTAAAAATGACAGGAAAAAGCAGTGTCCTTATGTTTAAAATGTAAGCATAAGTATAAATAGTAGAAACAAAACAAACAATGCGCAGACTGTGACATTCACAAATCGTCTACTGAACATCACTTATGCTTTGTTATTACTCTGCATCCTTTCCTTGAGTATTTTCAGTATTATGTCTGTTTAACTTCTAAGACCAGTGGGCAGGAACCCTTTCTTGCATAGTTGCACCATTTAGCCAAGGCTGACGGTAAATAAGAAACCTTGCTGTTTACATTTAAGCAAACGCTTAAATATTATCTATGTGGCTATTTTAAGCTTTGTTTTGACAACACTGTAACTTCTGGGCTCTGTGATGTCAGTTGGTAAGGTACTTCATTTAATTGCTCTGGCACTGGAACAGCAACTGAATGGTGTCCTTCCTGAGGCTGAATACTGTTGAGGTGGAAAAGATCCTAAGGCATAGCACGTGAGTTCCTGTTCTTGAAATAATTTGGTTGTAATCTGTCTGGATCATTGTCATATTAGCACTGTCAAATGTCCTGCTGAAGGTAGGCGGTGTCCCTTGCAGGACTCTGGCCTGCTAACGGTGCGTGCTGTCCTCCAAGTGGCACTTTGGTTCAGAAAAACTAAACCTTTTATGATCAGGGGACAGGACTATGTAAAAGATGGACTGAACTGTGTGAATTGAGCATAAGGGACTCTTCTGGTGGTTATAAAGACATTACAGTGTTGATGCTAGAAACCTAAGGGAGGATCCCAGATTATGGGAGTTCTTGGTTGCTCTCAGTTGGCAGAAGAAATGTGTATGCAAGGGCAAGACTTGAGCTGGTTTCCATCCTGAGCTCTTGAAATACGTATTTGAAGTCTCCAGAGATATTGGTGGAAATCTTAATTTTATCCAAGTGCTGTTGTTCCTTGAAACCGTGAGTAGCAGCACAACTATGCTGCTTTATGTGAGAAGCTTGAATTGATTTGCAGACTGTGAATCCTGGTTTGTGGTATCACAAGCAATCATTTTACCAAGAGCTTGGGTAACTTCCTAAGATGAACGAGTAACCTAAGAAGAGTTAGATACTCTTTTATGGAGTCCTGTGAGCTGTACTGCTGGAAGGGGGCTGGAGGGCTTAGGGGGGACCTGAATTGACCTGAGCAAGTGTTTCCCAGTCTGGAGGAAAAGACCCATCTATTTAATAAAGCAGTAGGCTGATCCCAGACAGGTACAGGATTCTGAGTCCACCACTCCCATAAACATGCAAGCTTCAACCTGTAGGCCTACCTGAAGTATCTGATGGCTGCTTGAAAGTCTTTTTACCCTGTTACGATAGTGGCTCTTAGTGTAGCTTATTGGCAGCACATCAGACAAGGCGTCTCCTCTCAGTACTCCTGTGGCACCATTGCATGGTGAATATTCTGATGAGTAGGGACTGAGAGCAAAGCTACCAGAAAAGTGTTGGAAAAAGGAGAAAAAGAAGAGAATTGCAGGAGGGAAGCTATAATGGGCAAAGAGAAAAAGGAAATAGGAAAAAGCTGCAATGCAAGACATGGGAAAGTCAATAGGAAATGAGTGAGAGGGAGAGAAATGGGAGAGGTGGTGGCAACTGCTAGATAGGAGAGAGGTTTCCTGTCTCCCAGTGCATTCTGAAGGCACACGTCAGCCATAAAGGACCAAGACCTGCTGGTGTACGGCAAAAACCCCTGACAGGCAGGGCTACAACTGTGCTGAGTTTTCTGTGGACTGAAGATACATGTTTGGTGTCTGGGAGCACCCATCCATTTCTTGATGAGGCTGTGCTGATACTGTTTGGGACCAGAAAACTCTTCCAGCCATTGTATCACCTTCCAAAATTTTGATCTGGTATGAGTGACAGCAAGTCCCATATGATGGCATTTGAGCCGTGACGATAATAATTCCTGTTCTTTCGATAAATGGCTTTCAGAGTTGGTGCTTGCAAGTAAGAAAACAATGCGGTTTTCTGATCTGTGTCGATAGGACAGCCTTTTCCGCCTTCTGAAAAATTATGATTATGCGATGTCCCAAATTAGGCAATGACTTCAGCCATAAGTAAGTTGTTCTTCTCAGATTGTTCCTGGTTCTAAAAGAGTGATTTTCCCCACTGCTGCAGACTGCCATATAGCCATCTAACCTGACTTAGGTAGACCGCATCGTAACAACTTTGAAAAAATATTCAGGGGGAACTGTAATAGAGAGAAGGGGATGAATTTATATGATTTGAACTCCGTAAATGTAAGGGGGGAGGGAGTGATGGTTTATCAGAAATACTTCTGTGTCAAGGATAAAAGTTCTTAGCATAGAGATCTCGAAATGATGAACTGCGGCTCTCAAGCTGGCAATTTGTTCTTGCTGTCTGTTGAGAGACATAAAATGATAGGTTGTGGTTTGCCCTGCATAGTCCCTGCGGTTTCAGTAGCGGAAGTGGTTCATGTGGGTGCAGATCTGATCTTAGCAAATGAACAAGCTCAATCATTTTGGGTGGTGGAGGTGGTATGGGGATACTGCAGAGAGAGAGCCCTTCGCAATTGTTGTGGGATTTTCTTTGTTGTAAGGATGCGTCCAAGTCTGTAGGGTGCCGGCAGAATGAATACCTTTGTCACAGACTCTTCTCTACCCTTGAGTTATAATAGAGCCTTCAGCAGTAAAAGCAAATATCTTGTGATAGTTTGGAAATGGGTACATGATCTGAAAGAACTTTGCTCTGTATCTGGTCTAGTTGCTTCAGCAGCGGGTGCCTTGGTGTTCTGAGTTGGATAATACTTACCCAACGGCTGGGAAGTCTGATGTTGCCAAGCGCTGTAGCCCTTCAAGTAGTATCGAAAGCCCCGTTTTACGCTCAGATTTGTCAGGTCTGTGAAGTTATGTAAAATGTTCAGCCCGCTCACATTATGGAAATTGTTGTGAGACTAAAACCCTGTAATACTTAGGGCGGTGGAGGGCGGGGGGGAAGACAAGCATACTTTTCTGTTCTTCCAGTGTGGAAAGATGTAGGAATGTTGGTGATAGCTTTAAACGCTGGAGTGTTGTTTACTTTGGCTGTTAACCAGTGCAACTTCAGCTGTATGTATTGCATAGCAAACCTTGACCTCCTCTCCCTTTTCCTTTTAGTAGGCTTATTATCAGGTTTTGCACTCATCAGTGAGACATTAACTATGTTTTTTGGTGTCTGCACCTGTTCACCCCTGCCTTTGACTCCCCCTTTGTAGATGGGGTATCTGGCTGTGCCCTGGCCCTAGTCATCCAGAGGCGCAGTCTCTGGTTTAGGCCAGAAAACCACTTTTTTCCTGGTAGTGTGAACTGTGCTCGCCCGGTTGTGAGATGCAGCGATGCTGCCTGGGGGTGCCAGGCAAAGGGGAAGAGTCGCTGCCTGCTGATGGGGGCCTGTTTTGACAGTTAGCACCAGCCGGGCTGGAGGAGGCTCTGTCTCTCAGTACAGCTCCGCGTCACGTGTAAAGCAGAAGGAGATAATTAAGCTGAGCTGGAAAGGAGAGAGGAAATAGCCTTGCAACAGGTTTGAGTTTTGGGCAGCCTGCAAATGCTCTGGCTGGAATTCAGCCAGATGGAGAGAACCTGCTGCCCCTTTCCCTCCCCCTTTTCTTTTTTTTTAATAGATTTTTTTTTTTTTTTTTATCATCGCGGCACTGTGGCTGCTGGGAGGCAGCTTCACTGAGCTTGCTTGCTTACTGCAATGACAGGAACATTACAGTAGCTTGGAGTGTGCTGAAAATCTGCCTCCATCTGTTGCTCTTCATATATGGAGAAAATGGCTCCTTCAAATCTATAACATGCTGCTTGGAATATTGATGGATTTTGATCATTTGTCGGATCAGCAAATGGCTTCAGAAACTTGCTGAAGTTTACTCCACCAAAATAAGTTGGTTCCTCTGCTTCTGTTGGCAAGTGGGAATATATTTTCCCCCAAATAAGCGCTCATTTCGAGTGTATGTAGGGATTTAGTGGTGGTGGTTGTTGTTCTTTTTTTAAATGCAATGTCTTTTAGATCAAAGCTGTAATTGGCCCCAAAAGAGCATTTCAACAGCTAGGTAAAGAGGAAAAAAATAAAAAAGAACATAGAAATAATGAGGTGGTGTTTGGGTTTTTCTGTTTGTTTGTTTAAAAAAAAAAAAAGATATTTGTAATTGGTTGTGAGGACAGGCACAAAGGGAATCTGGACACTTCAAACAAGGAGTCTTCTGTTCAGGGACCTTGTTTATTTAAATCCTCATGTGAAATCTTTTCATCTTCTTCTCAAAGTTGTATTTGGATCGGTTTGCTGTGGTAGTAAATTTGAAATACAATGATTAGCTGTATGGCAACCGCTCAAATATCTGGGACCCAAAAATGGAAAGCTTGTTTCCTGTGGGATTTTAAGAAATACTTTCTCGGTCATACTAAAGCCAGTGGCATTCCTGAAGGTGGTCGCCTGCTCCGAGAATCCGTGAGCGCTGCATCCTCCCTTTGTCTCCCTTACCTCTCCAGCTGTGCGCGCGCTGGATATAGATGTCGGGCTGCGTGAGTCTGGCACAGGAATAACAGATCTGTGGGGCAGCCCTTTGTCAGTGACAAATGCTTTGGCTGTCACCGTGGCCCCAGGATCTGTTTCTCAATGGCAGGCAACCCAATTCAGTTGCTTGATAATGGGCAGGAAGAAATGCCCAGCAGCAAACAAATTTTGTCTCCTAAGACAGCGAGCTGCCTCTGCTCTCCCCCTCCTCGCTCTCTTCCGTCACGTGGAGATGTTTGCTTTAGATTAAAGCACTTCTGGTGGCATCCTGGTGGTTTCCATGCTGCAGTGGGTCTGATCACATATATTCCATTTCAGAACCCCGGGCAGAGAATAACCTTGGGAGAAATTGTCTTACTGTGGACCATTCACAAATTTAAAACTGTATTTCCCTGCCTGATTTAATGCCCTGGGTACTGATGTTTTGCTGGTGACCAGGACTTAATTTTTATGTTTGCAAGTTTCTTGCATATGTGGTATCTCGAATCATCTCGGTTACTTAAACTCAGCTGTTGGTTATGGTGATAACACAACATTTTGTTTAATCCTGTGAGGGTGTTTGACTGTGGACAACTGCTGATGGGTAGTGAACAAGCTCAGTTAATGGTGTCGTGGAAATTGGAGAGGGAGGTCTGTATATTGGCATTTGGAGCATGCTTTGATTCAACATTGAGGGAGTTGTGGTTTCTCGCAAGCATGGGTGACTCTCAGATCTAGCTGATAAGAGGAACAAGTGCATTAAAGTTTCTGTAGGTTAGCTGCGTCCATGCTGTGCTTAAATGGAAATGATAATACTTAGCTTTGTATATTTGATGATCAAATCTTATCGGAAAAGTAGCTGCAATTACTGTTAAAATTTGCCTGGTTTTAGCACTATTGCCCCTCCAGAGGCTAAAGCAGGAAGTCTCTCGTGAGGCTGTGGCAGCACTGGGCTTGTGAGCAAATATTAAAAAATTCAGATGAATCAGCTACCAGGCCCCACTAAAGTGCTGGCCTGCCTTTTTGAGGAAATGTGCTGTCATAATTACACTGGTATAACGAGCTATGTGAACACTCCTGCTTTGGGATTGCAAAGTAAGAGGCAGATGCAGTGTTGTAGTTCCAATGGTAACGCTTTCAGGGAAGATCTAAAACCTTCTTTTTCTCCCTGCTCATCTCCCGACCCCTTGCATGGCTCCGGTGCTGTGCTTTAGGCATGGTAATTGCTGTGAAGGGGGAGATGGAGAGCCCTGGAAAAGACTGTTGATTATGCATTGGCTTTAGGGCAAAGGAGAAATTGTCAATAGGACAGACTCTGAAATAAAATTAATTGCAGGGGAGGTAACTCAAACTGGTATTCGGCTGATAGACAATGTCTGGAAACACTGCGGACTCTAAATATCGGTGGTTGTATGTTCCTTGTCGCCCTGAAGTGATGAGAGAATGAAAGTACATTCTAGTGCAGTAAAGAAATGGATCTCTACGTTTTCAGAGGCTGGGGCTATGAATACAGGTATTGCTACCTTGCATTTTGTTGATTTGTTTGGGTTTTTTTTAATTCCCCCTGCTTTTAGAATTTGGGAGTGTAAGGGCTACAGACGCAGACAGTGCAGGAATGAAAAAGCCAGTGCTGACTTGCTTATGGGGTGGACGTTTTGTTGCAGTTCATGTCCTTTAATTTTTTTCTATGTATTGTACTGTAAAGCAGGGCTGGGGTGAAGCCTGTGGTGAGTTGAGAATGACCTGCAAAATCCTTGGGAAAGAATATGAAGCTCCCCCTCTCCCACCAGTTCTTGCTATATAGTGAGCAGTTGGTAGAGGTTTTTTAGGCCTGAAAGGATTTATTGCTGAAAATGTCCAGCTCTAGAGTGTACTATAACAAGGTGTTGAATGCTAAAACTGTGTTATTGTGTTTTTATCTCTTTGAATCATGACACAATTTTAGCAACTATGTTCAGCAGTTTGCTATGAATGAGAGAGATTTTGTCTTAGAAAAGTGGAGTGTCCTTGTTCTCATTTTTCTCTCTTCTCAAATTGTCGACTATACAATAATTACTTGTCTCTCTCTTTGGGTTAGTATGCTGCTTTGGCATTGATTCAAGTTTGAATTGAATTTAGTGACTGACATAAATACCATATTTTGGAGCTGTTTTGGGGGGCTTTTTATTCATGGCAGACTTACTGGAATTGGTTGAACTTAATTCAATGACAGGATAAGCAAAAATTTGTTTAGATAGGCTGTTCTGAAATGTTTCATGCCTTCAAAAATTGTTCATGATAAAAGATCAAGGAAGGAAACAGTATGACCTTTTAAATGAAGCTCCATATATCCTATTTTCCTATGCCAGAAGTCAGCCCAGACAATGAGACTGAAAGAATTGGGGTTCTCATTCATAAAGGAGCTTTCAGTTTTTGCTTTTACAGATAGGTAATTTTTTTTTTATTGTGTCACAGCTTTAGCAGACTTTACAGATGGGTTTTGATCAGTTTCCATGTTTGTACCACAACTTTCTTATTTTAATTACTGTCTGTAGGAAATTGTCCAGTAACCTGTTGTGTGTCACAGTAGAAAATGGTGGGTCCTTCTGCAATGTTTTCTTTGGTTAGTAGATTCTTTATTTCAGTAATATCTTTTATTAGCAAATGCTTGCGATTAACAATTGTGCTTAAAGTTTTAATGGCTTCAATGTTTTCTTATTTGAAGGTGATTTTTTTAAGCACTGCATTTTGCTTAGGGTTAACGCAGCCATGCATTAAAAACAGACAGATGTGGTTCACTCTTGTAATGATTGACTCTGTAAAGTAGGTTGCCGGTCTAATCCTTACTTGTGCTGATACGTACTTTTCAGTCAGCTGGCTGGAGCCCGGAAGGTGGGTTTTGTTCAGAGCAGAGCTACAGGATTTGTATGGTGAATCATTCAGTGAGATGTATAATAAATGGGGTTGTAGCTCAAGCAATAGAGAGCTGTTATATTTTCTTATCCTCTAGCCCTGCATTCGTATTTTTCCCACCCTGCTCAGTTCATCAATTTCTCTTGTGTCTAAATCCTCCTTGCTTTTTCCTTTGTGGGTAGTACTTCTTTGGAGCTTGTCCTACATTTGATTTGATTTCCTCTTGTTTTTTCTATGCCAGTTTCTAATTTGAATTTTGCCTCGTGTTCTACAGATGCTGTGCCTTAAATTCCATATAGTGACTGTGTCCACTAATGTACTTAGAAAGTTGGGGTTATTTCTTAGGGGATTCTCATCTGGTATCGAGGATCCTAAAAGCATTTTGTTAACTCTCATGTATCAAAAATGCTCTGAAAACTGAAAGCTTGTGTGTCTGGGTTTACTTGCATCTGCATTTCTAGCACTCAGTTTAACTTCCCTTCCCAAATACATTGTATATGCCAAGTATCTGTGACTTGGTTTCTGTGCCACACAGACTTCTCTTACTAATCTTTTAAAAAAGGAATTATGGTATTGATTTAAGATAGAATGGCTGAGTACTGGTCAAATAATCTGGACAGTATTTCTACTTCAGCATTTGTTGATCTACTTTTTTACTGCAAAAATAATTTCCTGTTTCTGTACCTCAGTTTCATATTTTTCAAACTAAGGTCCATTAGTTTAAGGCATGTTTGTAAGGAGCTGAAACAACAAAGGGTTTGTATAGGTGAAGCAGATGTTTGGTGAAATTATTGCTTTATCTGACGCTAACTCTCCTTAAATGGTCTCCTCTGACTTGCAGGAATTCCCAAGAGGAAGTTTCTGTATCTTTAACTTCCAGTGCCTGTTATGTAATGCAGCAGACTGCGGCTACTCCAATGAAAGATTAACTCCTTTCTTCATCCAGTTGTCTTCGTTTTTCCATAAAGCATGCCCAAAGTAGCCAAACAGAGGATTTCTCAGTCGTACGCTGCTTGTGAGTTGTTGATGTTTCGGGGCGATAGCAGTTCATGACAGAACACAGTCGCTGCTGTGAAGGCAGAGGGGGTGAAGTTGCCGAGTCTGTGCCGTTCTGTGTGTGGCAGAAAGGAATGGTCTGTAGGCGATGGAACGAGTGTGTGGAGAAGAGCTGCAGGTCCAGCAAGCTTTGTGTGCTGCTGCTGTCAGAAACTATATGGAAGGATCGACACCGGTTCTGAAGAGACAGAAGGTCAAAGACCAAGATGTGTCTAAATCAAAAATTAAATGTATGGAGCAAAAATAAGGCAGTGTAGTCATAGAGAAAAAAAAAAACCAAGGTATAGTTTATCCTTCTCTTGGAGACAAGAAAGAAGGGCCATTGTGAATGAAGTATGAGTTCTGACCTTTTTATTAAAAAAAAAAAAAAAATCACCATAATTTGTACTACTAAAGTGAAGTTCTCTGCCTCTAACATCTTTGACTTCTCAGAAGGTATCTACATTCGAAATAGTGGCCCACTATTTTTGTGCTTGAAGAGACTCAGATGTTTCTCAAATGTGTCTAAAACATGCAGGCCATCGAGTGGACTCTGTGTTCTTGCAGTATCTTGCTGAAATATGTGAGATTTCTTGCATATCTTCTTGTCTGTACTTTTCTATTTGCACGCGCTCTCTAAAAAAGAGCACAGTAGCTTTTTGCTGGTTCCTTTTTATTTAAGATGCGCAGGATGGATTTTGTTCTTTATATAAAAGATAGGAGAAATTAACATCCTGAGCCCATCAAACGAAAGGGAGAGAATGAGGGTCAGTGCTCATAACGTATGGCTTCGTAAAGTATTTAGATAACTCTGATGGGGGAACTGGGTAGCCCTTCTGCCTGTCATCTGTGCGGTAGGTGTGCCGAGGCTTTGGTGGTGCTGGAGAAACCCAAGCAGCAGTGTCAGCGATGGGATGTGGAGCTCTTCTTGCTGCTCCGTGGAGTTTTTTTTCACAGGGGTGTGGACTCGGTTCCTTGGGGACCACTTCGCTTCCGCTGTATGGAGCTCTGGGAAGCTGTTCTTTTCCCATGCCTGGCTCCTTATTGGGGTAAAGGTCTGTGAATTCTGCATAAATATTTACCATATCCCAGCCTAACCAGCTGAGAGCTGCTAATACTGTTATTGAACAAGGAGAAGAGCTTGGCTTATGTTGCTTGCAGGGCGTGTGGTTTCTGTATGGGCAAGAAGTAAAGCTTTCCTTCATAGATAGAGACTGCGAGGGAGGCAGTGGGGGGGGGGCAAAATCGTGGCTACTTGACAAAGAATGAGGGAACAAAGAGATTTGAAAATTCTGGAAAGTGAAACCTGAAATATACAGGCTTGTAACTTGTGGTGTGATGTTTTACGAGCACTTACTGAACTTAATTGTCTTAACATTTTATTACGCTTTTTCTAAAAGGACAAAGAAATCTGGCTTAATGAGGAGTACCTACTTATTCTTTTACTGTCTTTCTGTGGTCTTAGGGAGAGATTTCTTTTTTAATGATGTGGAAAGTGGCATCTCTTTCCCGTGTTTTCTTTCCTCATGCTCCTTTCCTGCTGTTGTCCAGGACTGTAGAAACTCCTGTAAATTTAAAATAGCGATACTACCTTATAGTCTTAGCCAGACCTTAGCTATCTCTAATTTCTTCTAAAAACCTGGTTGCACCAGCGTCTTTCTCGCCTTTTTTGTTTTGTTTTGGTCAAAGATTTATTTTATTTTTTTTCCCTCCAAATTGTTTTCTTCTTATGTCCTGTGGCTGAGAGCGTACAGAGGGAAGGAAATCTGGGAAATCAGAGTAGGAAGCAAGATATAAGCTTCCATTCCTGAATCTTTCTTGTTTTTACACTGTTTCCTGGCAGCTGCATGGGTTTGTACTTGAAAGGAATGCATTGTGTTACTTTTTCCCAAAAGCTTTAGATAAAATATAAATAAAAATGAATACTGTAAAACGACAAGTTTATTATGCGCATAAGCAAAAATCTGCAGTCAACAGTTAAGTCTTAGATGACTGGTCTGTGTAGTTCTGCAGTAATCCTACTGGATAATAATCCTGCTAAAAATCAGTTATTCGTATAATTTATAACCCTTCCCCTTCATAAGTAAGAAAGGGAACTTTGTCTCCAGTTGTGATACATGCCACTCTGTGATACTTTGAGTCTGGACATAGCAGGCTCCGAAAGGTGGTCGGTGCTTTAGAAAGCAGTGTTCTTTCAGAAATTGAGTATTTCAGGAAAGAAGCCATCTACTGGACCGGTCCCGTTTACTCACACCAGTCCCTTCTATGTTGTTACTGCAGTGTAAAAGGAACCTTAGAGCAAGAAATGAACAAATTCAGTGTTGAGCTCAAGATTTCATTCTCGTAATAGCTTTCCGAAAGTGCTGTTGCTATGCCCTGTGCCCAGATCCTTTTTCTGCTTGATACTTTTCCTGATAGACTGGAATTTCATATGGATTCTTCAGAGTTTTTTTGACTTTGTTATAATGAAGAGAAGGCTGCAATTTTCTATTTCTGAAGCTTCTAAGATTGTTTCATGGTACAAACACCTTTCTTTTCCCAAGTGTTGAAGCCAGTAAGAGACTTCTTAAGTTTAAAGGTACTGAAAATGTCCCTTCTGAGGTAAAGGCATAACATAGCCTTGAAGCATATTCCCATTGTGTTCCTCCATTTGTTCAGTGACCTGAATGGTTTCAAGTTAAATATTTTACATGCAAATTTCAAAAAGCAAACACTCTGCTCAGAGGAATTAGAGTTTTGCAAGGATATAATAAATACTACTCTGCGGAGTTGGATGTATTTGTTCTTATGATTGTAAAGCAACTTTTAAAATCTTAAACTTGTGGTATTTCCCCGCAGTTTTATTGAAGGGTAAACTGAGGCATGCAGCCAGGGGACGGGTGTTTGTGTGGAGGGGAGCGGTTCCGGGACCGGGTGGCTGGTGCTGAGCGTGGGATCCAGGCTCTGCTGGTTGGAGCGCTCTGTTCACGCTGCTGCCGTCGGTACAAGAGGACTCTGCACAGAGAAGGGAATGGGAAACAACAGTGGTTCAAGCAAAGCTTAGTTGAGTAAAGTAGGGGATATTGCCCTGCTCACATCGTTTCATCTATGTTTCACTTAATGAGGAGGAGCATTAGGGAGAAGACTTAGGAAATACTTGATTTTTAAAATGTAATCCGGGTTTAAAAATATCTCTGTTTTGACACCCTCTTTATGCCGTAGCAGTGGCTGTTTGGTGCACGTGATCCTCACTCAGGCATGAATAAACTGGATATGAAGCTCTGCTCTGGGATTTGCAACGACTTTTCCCTCGTTTCCTTAACCCTTAAAACAACATACTGTTCTTTTTATTCCTTTTTTTTTTTTTTTTTTTTTTTTCCCCTCCCCTGTGCTTTGGGTCACATCCCAGGCCTCTGGAAGGAAGGGGTGCTAGCCAGTGAGGATCTGAGCAGCTGGTTCTCTACGGGGTTTTTTTTGCTTTCCTCCGGTTACCATTTTCTTTTCGAGAGCTGACATTTTCTTTTCTGATTTGTGAAATTCCTAGAAAATGAGGAGCTGGGCAAATGTTTCAAAATATGAACCAATGAAATGCAGCTTACTACTATTTAGAAAATGATAATGCGTGCCACTGGAAAAGAGAGAAGCATGGAAAATACAAACTCTGGCTGGGAAATTACTGCATGCTTAGAACCGTGGAGCAGATAGATGTAGGGGTAGGAGTTGATTTCTTTGGCTTCCTGTCTGCTGTGTAATTGTAGTCCTGATGCAGTTGTGGCTTGGAGATTATATTTGGTACCAGCACATATTGGACTGGGCAGCACAGAGGTTGTGGTGAGTGTAGTCTGAAAACATTTGGTCATAAGAACTGAGGGAATGCAAAAGAAAGTAACTGCTATTACTATATTAAGTGGTTTGCTGTAGTTTCATCTTTTCAATAGGTCCTATGATTTGGGAAAAAAAAAAAGGAATTTAATTAGGAATGGTAATTCAAATTAAATCACCAAAAATTATTTCAATTGAATTAGATGTTTTTATGGCAAATGCTAAAATAGAGACCTTGCTTTCGCTCTCGTCCTGCTGTACGTGGCGGCTTGGCTGCCTGTTAATGGAGAGCCAGGCATCGCACCGCCTGGGGCATGCTTACAGCCCTGGGAAGATTTACATTAATCAAACACAAACAGACAGTGTAGCGTGAAGAAATTTCTATCCCGCTAGCAGTGCTCACAAACTTAATTAGGTTATTGGGGCAGAAAAAGAAAACAGCCCCTTCACCCTCCAATCCTTCTTCCCCAGGGCTTGACCAGTGATATAAGCTATAAGGGCAGTAAGCTCATTGCCCCTGTGTTTTGACCTCCCGGTTTCTTTCCCGGGATGACAGAAAGGGGCACGCTTTCCTTCTCGCCCTCTTTCCTGCCCTCTTCTTTTCTACAACAATACAGAGGCTCTGTTTTTCTGAGACTGTGTGTTTTCCAGGTGCCACGGTGGTTGGGTGTTTTCAGAATGCCTGAGAACAAAACACAGTGGCACGGTGTGACCCTGGAAAAGGCTGAAAGTGGATTGAAGGAAAAAAAAATCTCGCTGCCTGATGCCGAGCCTTTGTTCATGTGCCTCATGTGATGCAATTTCTTTGATCAGTAATCTGATTTAATGACATGCATGCGCATATACGTATATATATGTAGATAGACATATACATGCGTGTGTGTATATATATATATAAAAAAAATACATACAGGCATATGTATCTATGTATTGTGTATACATAAATACATATATAGATAGATATTGTTATGTCCCTCAGGACAGTTGGAAATGCTAAATTTTAAAATCCTAGTGCTCTCCTGTGTTCTTGTTGCATCCGTCTCGGTGGGATGTACAGGGATGCTGTTCTCTGCATGTCCATTAGTGGTGCAGCGTTGGGCCACAGCTGATGGTGGTTGGGAGGAGGTGGGAGAGAAGAGGTGGAGTTTCTTCCCTTCCCTCAAGTGGTCAGTGAAACAATCAGGCAGATGCCTCTCAAGGATATCGGATAAGCGTAAAAAAACCAGAAAGCTTCCAAGAAGGGTAGCTTGCACTCCTTGGAGAGGACTTGGTGTCAATGTACTCCCCCTGGAAGTGGGCCTTTGGGATCTCCCTGCTCAGCTGACTTTGTCTCGTGAAACAGGTAGTATCTGAGAGTCTTTGTTCCTGTTCTGTGATATATGAATATACTGAAAGATGAGAAAATAGCTTCCTTGAATGCAGAGGAGAAAGGATTTTTCCTTTAATAAAAAGGGCGGGGGGGGGGGGGGTGTTGGGGGGTGGAGGTTTTTCTTTTGTAGGGTTTTGGTTTGTGGTTTTTTTCTCTTTTAATATCTGCTGTGTGAACCTTAGTTACTCTTGTATTTTCATTGTGAAAATGGCCAATTACATATGTTTGCTGTGAAAATGTGTGCCTCAGTGTCTCAGCTCAAGAACAAAGGTTTTGACAGCTAGGAAAGATGCCTTAGATGTAGGTGCTGACTGCACTGCCTTCTGCTCATTTCCCACTGCTGAATTCCATACCAGCACGTTTGCGGAACCTTCACACCAGCTTTTGCAGTCAAAGGGAATGTGATTTTTGATAAGCTGATATTTTATGCATGTTGATGTTAAATTAGCTATTGGTGTTCAAGAAACCCATCTTTCAGTGCTTTGGGTGGTTTTTATTTTTCTGGATACAGTTTTCACTGATCTTTCTATTTTTGTTTTGGATTTTATTGTTAAGTGTTCTAAAAATTAAGCAAATGGCATCAGTAGAGTCCCAATGATGGTCTGGTTGGTGCAGAATTGAGACAGCCTTAATACAGTGACAGCCATCGGAGGCACCGAGAGACTTCTCTCCATTTGCAGTAGTTCCTGCTAATGTATGGGTATGAGGATTTGATGTGGAAGGGCTGTGAGATCCTTACCACTGCTAAGGGGATTTGGGTTTTACATATATACATCTATGTAAGTATGTATGTAAAAAGCTTTTTTTTTTTTTTTTTTTTTTTTTTTCTCTTTTGAGTGGATACACTATAAAGTGGTTGCTTCCCTTTGTGGACAGATACTCCTTTTCCAGAAAGGCAGCACTGTAGGTGGCTCTGACATGAAGAGGTAACTCTCTGAAATACTGAGAGACAATCTGCAAGTTAGCGTGAGCTCTGCTCTCACAGAGTCAATGAAGTGGCAGTTCTCAGCCCTGTGCCTTAGGAAGAGGAGGGACCAAGAACTGGTGTAAGTGAAGGGGGTGGGGAAACAAAGCCGGTATCGATATTTCTGATAGCTCGGTTGTCTCTATAGCACTGCCATCATCTCTTAGCAGCTGGTAGGTTTCCTGAGTAAATGTGTTTTCCTTTCTTGTATTTTTATTTATTTTAAGAGACCCAAGAGGAAAATACTAATACAAACATACTCGGAGGCCTATTAATAGCAATGTGGTTGACTCAAATGCTGTTCTCAGGATCTTGAGCCATTTTACAAGTACCATGGCTTCACTACCGTTTTTTTTTTCTCTTCCATTTTATAGTAGAAGAAACAGGGATTGATGTTGCTGTGAAATCCTAATCCTGTGTTCTGCTCCAGTCCTTTACAGTTGGTCTTTCTGGATTTATCCTGTAATTTAGATGAAGGGGAAGGTGAAACGTGAAGGAGCAAAGCATGCCACGAATGCTTGTGTAAATTTTTTCACTTCTCGTGCAATGTGTGTTATGTGCATCTTTTGTCATGTGTTCTACAGGCGAGACCTGCGTTTCAGGGGAGGAGTAATAGGTTTGCATATCACAGATGTCTCTTTATTAGGCATGTAAATAACTAAGATAGCTTTAACTTTAGTATGTGGCATTGCTAATCTCTTTATAGTTCAGTTTACATCGCATATTTTCTTTTTTGTAAATTCTAACAAACTGAGATGTATGGTTGAGAATTTTTCTGTGGATACTTTTAAATTACACGTTAATGTGAGGATAGAAACCTTCTGGGGAGGTGTTGAAGCAAGTAAGGTGAAATGTTCAATTAGTTGCATATGTTTAATTTCGTCTCAAATAGTTTAGATTCTGTTGCCCTTGGTGTTTGCATCTCCATGAGTAAAACTTCACCAGCAGAATGAGCTACATTGGAAGCTGGGAAGGACTGGGCTAATAATACACTGTACAGGTTAAGCAACAATGTGGGAATGATTTCTTGGTCTTCTCTGTGCTGCAGCTTTCCTTTGTAAAATAGTGTGTGTCTTCAGTTTTTCCCTGGTGTAAATTAGGCCACTGGGAGCCCTTTGCCTTTGGGTAGTTTAAGACATATTAGCTGTAAATTAGTTTATTGCAGCTGGCAAATATTTAGAAGCTTTGGAAAGGTCATAAGGGTGGATGTTGTCTGCACATCCCATGCAGAATGGGTGTAGTTTGACCAAAGGTTCATGACTGGGTGGGAGAAGGAAAGGCAGGGCTGAAAATGCTTTTTGGTTGAGTGTCTGCTTAGCTTTAAATGATAAATTCCTAGTTCTGATGAGCAGGCAAGTCTTGGGTGTGAAGTGTTAGCATTACGTTTCTAGGCCAGTAAACGCGCATTAACCTTCAAAACAAGCTAGCAAAAGAATTGAAAGAAAATTTAAATTAATACAAGGTGCCTCTCTTGGAGCTAAGTATTTTAGTCATGCTGACCTTATTTATCATCGGAGTATCTTAATGAAATGTTGCGTTGTATAGTAGGTCAGACAAACTGCTAATACCTTTGGAATATATAAATCCGTCAGTGAAGGTGTTGCTGAGCTCTGTACTTCTAGTAACGTTTTCAAATTGTAGTAGCATCCGTATCAAGGTAAATCTACAGTGAGATATTACGTCAGACGTGAGTTCATAACGCTTAGGAGCGGAAGAGCAACTTAGTCTTGTTTGTTCTTTAAAACATCTTTCGGAAGACATGTTAGACGAATAGTAAATGTGTCTTAACGTGGATACTTTCTTACTGGTGCCTGGCAGCCGAGGTACCTTTATTAGTTCCAAGCCATAGAGGTGTGGTGTTTCTGGGCCAGGCAGCCCTACTCGTACTCACTTACTCACCAGAAACGTGAACTCTGGGCCAAATATTCAAATGTGGCTCTGAACCTTGTACATATATTTGCAAAACTTAAAGCTGGATAATTGAAGTTAGTGTTACGCTATTTTGAAAGCTACATTTCCAGTTGTGTTACGTGCACTGTGTTGGTGTGTGTTTTTTTTTTTTTTTTCCCCCCTCCTCCCTTTCTCATTGCTGTCTTTTGCTGTTTTTAAGAACTGTTTCCACGCTGAGTCTCTGTGCTGGTTCATAACAACCACAAGCGAGGTATGGCATTAATAAGGAACTAGGCTGTGTGCCTAATGAAATGCAAAAACTGCTTGACACGCTGGGGCAACACGAGCGAGCTCCGAGCCCTTGTGCGTGCGTCGGGTGAAAGCAAATCCCATGGCAGCGGATGGCTTTAGGTTTCTGTGGTTGGTTTAGGAAAATAAAATTGTCTGGTGCAGCGCTCCTTGTTCCTTTGTCTCTTGCTTTGATTTTTGTGCATCTAACTAGAAAGCTTTTCCAGACGCCGTGTAGGAGGAGTGGTGGCAGGGAGGCGGGGAGTAGGGCTGCTGCCATTGAGCCAGTTCTGTATTGCAATTATTGGCAGGCAAAGCAAACATTTCATTTCCCCGTAATTAGCTCCAGTTTAGGGAGGCAGGTTAATTTTGAGCGCCACGCCCTGTCTGTGCAAGAAACCTCGGTGCTTTATTTGACTCTTTCATAGAGGAGCAGTCTGTGGGCAAAGAGATACAAAGCCATTTTCAGAAATGAAATCTGGAGAAAAGAATCAGAACGCGCGTATTCTGCATTTATTTTTTTTTTTCTCCCTCAAAAAACTGAAGCTCAGGTTGTCAAGATGATATGAAAATGTGGAGGAAAGGGCTCCTCTAATATGGCCAAACTGTGCCCATTTCAGCTGCTTTTCCTTGCTTCAGGGAGGCTTGAGCTCTATATGCCTGGGAATATTTGTCTATAGCCTACTTCAAAATAAATAAGTGAGAAAACTGGGTCATAACTTCAGAAATGGCAAAGCTTGACCTTTCTCCTGTACCTGCTCAGTTCTGTTAAGTGGGTCACGCAATAAAAGCTTGCAGCACATGAACAAGTTGTGGACATTTCTTCTCTGCAGCGCGGTAGAGTTCTGCTTCAATTTCTGTTATGGTGACACTTTCTGAAGGTCTTTTTAGAAAACTACTTGACCTTTGTCAGTGTTTCTGGTGTTTAATTAATTCAATTTTTTCCATTTCAAGGTTGTCAATTTCTCTTTCCCGGAGGTGGAAACTGATGGATTAAGTAACTTGTAACCAGTCACTTTGGGAAACCAGTAGGAAATCACCTGTGATTTGGCAACCTCTGTTCTTCACTAGCTTCGGAGCAGACTTTAGTCCTGCTCTGAACTACATTCTGTGGGCAAACCGCAGCCCTACTGCTCGAATCTTGCTTTTAGGATGAATCTAAAAGCAGTGTTAGGGAAACATGACCAACTTGGTTTATTTATGTTCTTTTCCACTGCCCCCCTCCCCAGTTTTGGTTTGTTTGTCTGCTTATACCCCATTGTAGAGACATTAAACAATAAACTTCCTTGTCTTAAAAGGCTGTAACTTCAGGCCCTGTAGATGGAAAGCTGATGCTTCTGAGCCTTGGAAGTCAGTCAGGAGTGGAAGAACAGTACTGGCTGCTGAAAACGTCTCTATCCCCTCCCCTTTGTAGAGTTTCTGCGGGGACTAAAAGTTCTTGCAGGGTCCTGGCTTCAGCAGCAGAGCAGCACAAAGGCCACATTGAGAATAGCTGCTGGGGAAGCCCTTCTTCCTTGCCTGCCCTGTAAATGCAGTTCTTTCTCCATGAAAAGCCCTGACATCAGCTCTTGGAAAAATCCAAGTGCTTGTGTCATGGAAAATAGCTGAGGCACTTGCTTGGGCTGGGACTGAATGACTGAACTGTGGATGAAACTTCTCTAGAGATGCTTTTCTTCTACCCTTTCCAAACGTTACTGTTCATAGAGAAATATAAACCCTTCCCATCTGAAAGTTTTACAGCGAAAGGGTGCTAAGGAAGAACTACAGTTGGCTATAGCATACTCAAAGTACCCTGCTTGCGCTTTGTCTTTTTTATTTATTTTTATTTTATGTTTGACAGACACTGTTGCAAGCTCCTTCTAGAGCTAGTCACGATCTGCAAAGGAGTATTTTCCAGAGAGGGCAGTGTTCATTTGGACATTCATTGATACATTCCTGTATCATCAGGAAATGCCACGTACCTCCTTGTGTGGAGGCAAAACCTCCATGTTCTTGTAATCTGTTTTATGAAGGCGGCTTATGTTTTGATTCTGTTTTTCTTTCATCTTTTTGAACTGATTTTTTTTTTTTTCTCTTTTCATGCTCCCTTCTCATGCTGCCACCTTCTCTTTACCCCTCGTGACAAAACCCTCACACAGAATAAATCTCTGGTTAACTGCAAGAGTGAAAGATGCATCTATATAGACTCATATTTTTAAAGCTCAAAGAGGAAACATCCCTGTGGTGGAAACTTGCACCAGTGGAATGCTCTTTCCCTGTAGAAATACCTTCCCTCTTGGACTCTTGAGCTTCTCTTCTTAAAGACCATCAGAAACCTGCTAGTTTTCCAGACTTGTGAAAAGGCGTAATCTTTTTCTCCCTTGATTTTTATCAAATTTATCTTAACCTAGTTTGCATTGAGTGCTTCACTCAGCACTGGCGGTTGCCATAGTGCTGGTTCCCTTGCATCGATCCTTATACTGATCCATCAAGAATTAAGTTGATGGGCTGTATTGGCCACTTTGTGTTCTCTAACCTAAAAGGAAAATTGAATGGCATGTTCTAGTTATGGATAGTAACATTAGTGGGCCAGAAAAACAGTATCACGTACTGAGTTGGAGGTACTCATTGATGCCTTATTAGGGCAAATCCAACACTGACATTGCTGGGAATGTTGAGAAGGTGGAGACACCAGAAGATGGTAGGTCTGTGGGCTTTCCAGCCACTTCACTAAGCTCCCTGTGTCCCTTCTCGGGTGGCAGTGACCAGGCCTGTTCGCAGAGCTGTCAGTAATCTAAAGCTAATAATGCCACGAACGATTCTTCCATGAGTCATTGCGTCAGCTGTGGTTGCTGCCTTGGACTCCTACAAAAATAACATGGAAACTTTCATTGCCTAGCTTGGTTTTGCCTCCTCGTGCACTTGCTACAAGTTCTTAAGATCTGTGCGTAGGTTCTGACAGCTCCCAGGAATCCACGCTGTTTGGGTCCCTTCTTGAGCCAGGCTGGTTCCCTGCACCTTGCATTACAGTCTCTTGTCGGTGGTGTGCAGTGGGTTTGTTTGTTTGTTTGTTTTTTTTTTTGAGGAAGAAAACTCTGTGGTTTCCTGAGCTTACATACTTTGATATGAGGAAAAGATGACACTGCATGAAACTGCTCTTTAAGTGGGTTAATGCTAAGGTAAATAGGCTTGATGTGTTGAATCAATGCTGTCCACAGAATAGCCGATGTGGTTTCAGCTGTAGTTTGTGGGCAGTGCAGTGAAATGGCAGACTTCTGTCTGCGTTTTTTCTTGGTTGCTAATAGTTGCCCACTTGCTGCATCTGTGTTTCTCTCTATCCGCCTGTCATTTGCTATCTCATCAGTTCTTTTTTACTCATCCGCTGTTCTATACAGAACGTGTCTCCCCCTTTTTGTTGTGACAGAAGACTGCCTTTAGCTCTATATTAAGGTCACATTGGTACTGCTTTTGTTCAGGTCATGTCAGCACTCTCCGTGCTCTCTCCCGTAATACCTTTCTCGGGGCTTTTAAGCCCTGCAAAAAACTGCTCTGGTGGATACATGCATCTGCAAACTGGGAAAACAATCAGACGTTTTGTTTTGTTTCTTTCCATCTTTTCAAGATTAAATTCTGGGAATTATCTGCAGAACGACATTTAAGACATCTGTGGTTACTCTACTTTCAAGGCATTTAATTAAACCTACTAGATTTAGGCAGATTTTCTGACTGCTGTCAGTGCAGGTCCAATCAGGGTGTTGAAAATGAAGCTTAGTAGGTACTGAAGGAGTTGTATGCACTAGAGATAGTCATGAAATTGTTCAGTTATTTTTTTAACTGTCACCCAAGAACAGACTTCAGGCCTTCCAATTACAGCATCTGTTTGGGCACATATGAGCAAGAGGAGAGTCCAATCCAGCTCAGCCTTCCAGAAGTGTAGCTGCCAGTTACACAACTCGCTTTTTCACCAAAATCCATGGAGGTGGTGCCGGCAAAAGGCTTCTTGTTGACTAATTACTTGGTGAAAACCTCCTGAAGTAGGATGATGTCATTTTAAACAGACAAGCTTTGGAGTTTTTACTGGGGGGAGTTTTTCAGACTTTGAGTTAACCTTTGGTTTTCCTCTACTTTTTCTAAATGTGCTAAAAAGATGACTGAGTGAACCTATAGTATTTCTTATCTCTCCTGAGTTTGGGGTGGTCGGGTGTTTTTGCTGCTTTTCTTTCAAATGTAGAATTCTGTAGAGGGTTTGTCTGTAACAAGCAATGTCTTAATTTAAATTAAACTAATAAAGCAATGAAGAAGCATCTATTGCAACCGTTCATCTCCTAATTAAAGATTAGTTTTGTCAAGCAAGCATTTTTTGGCTGTTCTCTTTTGTATGGGTTTCACAATATTTCTTACTCATCTCCACACAAGTTGTAGTAATTTATACTTGCATCGTGCAAACACACAAGCTTAATTTCAGGCATGTGAGTAGTCCTACTGAAGTAAACGGAACTAAAGTTAGGCGCATGAATAAATATTTCCAAGGTTGGGGCCCTTGTCTGAATCTAAATATTTTTGGTTTTGATCAGTTTTCGAGATAGCAGATACTTGAATTCTAGTAATATTTTAGTATGGGAGGAAAAAAAAAACCCAACATGGTTATCTGAATGCTGTGCTATTTCTGGTCAGCTATATTTTCAACCTCCCGGGCTAGAATGGAATGCTTTGTACTCTTGGAAGCTGGGAATCCTTCCTTGCTCTGCTGTATTTTGACACATTAGGTCTTAAAACTATCTTTTTCTGTCTTGGCTTCAAGGTAGTTGTTAGGCACTGGTCCAGTACTGCATGTGTGTGTGAGCTAACTTGGAGAAGTATAATTTTTAATCCACACTTGTGGATTAAAAATTGTAGGTGTATTTTTCTCACTTGACTTTATGGTAAATAGATTTTCCTAATGCAGCATGACTAACAAGACATCACTTTTAGTAATTTGATGCATTTAAATTACTTAAATCGTTCGACCTAGTATTTTAAAAACAAAATGTGACTTGGCTTTTAATTGTTCCTGGTATTTGGGAGAGTGGAACAACTTGTTTGAAAATGTGCTGATGTTCATCAGTTATCAGACAAAATGTCTACAGGGTTTTATCGTGTAGCCTAAACTTGCCAGCTAGATTTGGGATTAAGTCTCCAGCTGTTAACCGCACCCTGCTGTGCCTTCAGCTTGCAGGGTGTTTACAATAGTAGGTGTAATACATTTTATCTTATATATAGTGCTGGATGCTCTAAGACAGCGAGGGGAGTTTCAGTGCTGCTTTCAAACTTAATACTATTCCAGAGTGACGATAAGTTGCACTGAAATGCAAATGGTTGTTGGATAAACTCACGGGAGCTCTTCTGTATTGTTTGATTAAATTCCATTTTCCCAGTTATAATCTATAAGCAGAGTTGCTTTCTGCTCTAGGACGCAAGCGACAGTGTATGTGGAACTGAAGAACACCTTCAGCAGATCAACAAGTGCTGGGTGCTATTTGGGTAGGAAACTGGAAAAAGAGGAGGAACTTCTGTACGGAGTGATCCCCCCAGCCTGGTGAGCAAGGACGTTAATCCCAGTTGTACTCTTCGCTGAGCGACTCCTCCGTCTCTCCTCTCTGGGATTTCGTAACTCGGTGGCCTGGAACGGTTTCAGGTCCCGGAGGGGAGTTTTTCTGGGGAGGCTGGGGAGCTTCTCCTCCAGCCTAGCTGAGCAAAGAGCACCCCCTTTCTCCTCCATTGGTTTTAGGGAATACTTCAGGAGTAAAGCAAATGCAGGAGAGGGCCTGGAGACCCCTCAGCTTCACGGCCTCTGGTGAACGTGCTGCCTGTGCCCGAGAAGCTTCGCTGTGACGATGACCTGCTGCCCGCCTCGCTTCCCCACCGTGTCCCTCCCTCCCTCCCTCCCCGCTTTGGAGAAGAAAGAAACGCAGGAAGCTGGCAGGAGGCCAAGGGGCTCCAGATCTTCCGGGAGCGGCTCCCGGCGTGCTCCGCAGCCGTGCTCCGACGCAGGGGGGACGGAGGGAGGCCGAGGGAAGCGAGCGATGTGCTCCTGCCATCCTGGGCCTGGGCTCCGGCCTCTCTTCCCACGGGTGTCAGCGTGGTAGGGATGCCTTGGAGCGTGCCAGCTCCTTGCGAGACCCAACCGGACTAGGGAGCTGGGGGATTTTGGCTCCCACTCATTGAGACTTCCGTGCTCACCGTTAACAGCAAAGCACAGAAAAAAAATTCTGGTGATTTCCTTGCCATTTTATATACAAAAACTTCCCAAATAGTCAATGTCAAGGGTCTACATATAAGGAGAAAGGTTTTACACAGCTTTCTAGACCTCTAAAATATAACACTCGCAGTTTATCCTTGAGCAGGAAGTAAATAACTCTGAAACAACCCAAACGGTACAACAGTCAACTAACTTTATTTTGTTCACAAATGGTTTCTTTCGCTGTGGGAGCGTAAGCCTGGAGTTCTGGGTGCCTGGTAATAAACACTCTGGGATAAAGGTTTTCACTTAAACGCTTCATTGAAATATTTGTTAGTAGTGTCAGGATTTTTTTATGCAGCTCGAAAGTTCAAATGCATTAGAACAAAACGTGGTGTAATTCATCTTAAGCATCTTGCCCTGCCTTTGGAGGGATGATAGGTTGTCTTTCCCTGGATTCCTTTGTCTCTTCTGCTTTTGAATGAAACACTTGATTACTGCTGCATCTGTTTACCATACGGTGTTCAGAGAGTTGGCCTGAGATGACTTTTGTTGCTTTGGGGTTCAGGCTGTCTGTCTTGCACGAAGTAGTTTTTTACTGGTTAAAATTTGTAAATGGGAGGAGTGAATGCTAAAGGGATCTGGCCTTGCAGGTAGAGCAGAATGAGGAGAGGCTTGATTAGCTACACGTTCCTTATTTGAATCTGAGTGGATTTCCCAGACTTGTGAGAATAAAATAGTGCTTTTGGAAGGGAAGAGGAAAGGACTACCACTTCTTGTAGAGTCTGTATGCAACCTGTTTTCTTCAATTAATTAACTTCTGTGCTGCTTTACCTATAGGTTCCTAAGGCTTATGCGATCAAAGGCCCTATCTATCCCCTTAATTTTGAAGCCATCATCGTATTTCAACTAAATGTGATGCTGTTATCTACAAGATGTCAAGTGTCTTGATGTGTATAATTATTTTCAGTAATAGACAAGGTTTTAATTTCACTTGCCTAATGTGTCATCAGGTGTTCGTTTCAGGGTTGCTGTATTAGTGCCTGCTTGCGTAGGGGATTGGCATGTGTGAGCTGGCCAACGCTTTGGGTGTAGACGCATTTAATGGAACACCTATTATTCAGAGAGAGGGATTAAGTTGAGTACTTCTGCTGTGTATCCAGTTATGTTTTTCAGGTAATGGGGAAGGAGTCACTGCAGCTTTAAGGCTGTGCTATTTCTGGCTGGGCCACTTTGTGTAGTTACCCAGGAAAAGAGAATGGGTGACAAGGTGCCCCTCCTTTGGAGAAAGGAGCTTAAAACATGAGGTGTGGGTTTTTGGCAGTGTTCTTGGTGGTGCTCAAGGGATCTTTGTTGTAATGCTCTGAAATGCTTTCGGAGAGTGGTTTGGTTTTGTGCATTGGACCAGCTTGGTCCATTGGTCCAGGGCCATTGCTCACTTCAGGTGAGGCTGAGTTTGGAAGAGGTGTCCTTGGGAACTATCCTGCACTCATGTTGTCTTTTCCCAATGCAGACTTACCATGGGACTATTGATATTTACCAAATAGGTCTGCTGAAACTAAGCTAACACCCCCAGCCCCCCCTCCCCAAACTTAAGTTGTTTAATGCCCTCTTTACTTTTGTGGTATTATATTTCTTTTTACTTGAATCTCTTCTCTGCCCTCCTCTAACTCTCACCCCATTACTTCTTGGAAACCCTGTATAAAAAGGAGAAACTGAATGCAATAAGGATAACTTTTATCTATATAGGGGGAAATTATCAGCTGTAATAATTGTAGATGTCCTCATTTAGAGCAAAAAGTGACTTAAGTTATCTATTCTTTTCTTATATGTACACACACAGCTCTAAATTGTTTGTATTGCTTTCCAGCCAAAGGATCTGAAAACATTTAACAAGTAGGAATGGAGCTAAACTTCTAAAAAGTTCTGAGAAAAAACTAGTTCTGTTTATGAAAGTAAAAGTTGGTGCCTTAAGCTGGATGGCGTACACCTTGCTCTGTCATTTTTCTGTGTTAATTCAAGGGAAAAAAAATCCTGGTTTCCTAAGTCCCATATCTTTTCCTTACTTAAAAAAAGCATATATGCTTCTTCCTCCCTTTAACTGTGGGTTTGTGTTATCTATGTTATCTGTAGGTCCCAGTAATAATATTTGGAATAGCTAATATGATTTCAACTTAACTTTCCTCTGTTGAGCTTGTCCCAAAGACAGCAAGTTCACACAGTTGCGTGAACGTGGTTAGAGATCTTGTTAGGAGGAGATGTCAGCCGGAGCTCCTGCATTGCTGGATACTGCAGAATACACACAGGAGGGATGTCCTAGCTAGAGGAGAATTTCCATTTAGAGTTTGGACCCTCATTAGGTACCAGGTGCTCAGTCCATCAGCAGGACAACAAAAAAAAATCAAGCTAGGTTAATTTTTAATGCATGGAACTGGTTCTTATGAGAGGAAGATGATCCATACAGAACTAAGAGCGAGCTATTAGATGCTGGATTTGAGAGCGTAGGTTCTGCTTCTGTTCTTAGTTCTATTTGAAACTTGAAGCATATTGATAATAATTCTTTACCCAGTTGAATCAACTGTAAATGGACTAATAATTGGCTGAAGTGGAAGAACAGAAAAAGACTTGCTCTCTTGTGAAGGTATTACAGAAGTGTAAAATAACTGTATTTAAGCATTAATGTTGATATCAAACTTAATATTGAGACATATAGAAGTTCATTAAACTTATGTTCTTTCTTCTTTTCAGGTTTCCTCTCAAAAAACCTACAAGGTAAGTTCCTGAAGTTCAATTGTTTATCTTTATTGCAAATTACGATCCAGCGTTTTTGAAGGGGGAGTGCTTTTAAAAGGAAGAAAAAAATGTGCAAACACAGATACAGTACCCATTACAGATGTGAGGAAATCAATATCCAGATTGGGACAGGGTGCCAAAAATATAGTTGGTGGTGAACTTAAAGTGCATGGCATAGTGTTACCATTTGCATTTGTGTTAGGTACACTGGGAGGTTATCTTACCTGAGATTTGAGACGGTCAGAGAATGTGACACTATGTTGGTGCATGATGTACAGGCATTTCCTTTGGTGGGGGATATTCCAAGTGTTTAATTTTTGCATACAAAGATATTTAAAGTTTGCTGGGAGAGGAGGTGGAGTTAAGATTTCAGGAGTTTTCTCAGTTTTATGTAACTTAAATTTACTTCTGAAATAAAATACTGCCTGGTGTTGAATGATAAAGCGAATGCAATTGCTGTTACAGTTTCAAAGATTAATGAGACTGTTTCTAGAACCTTGGATACAGTCCCAAAGATTCTGAGGGAGATCATTTCTCCGCTCGAATTCAGTCTGGGAATAAATTTTTTAGGTGAACTTAATACGTACCTTTTTAATCTCGATTCCTCGTTAGCACACAGAGCTAGCTAAGGTTATTTCCAAAAGCCTTGCCAGTTGGGCAGTGCTGCTGGTGGTCCCACAGTCAGGATCCTCTGCTTTGCTTCGCCAGGCACGGCAGCATTCTGAGCAGAGAGTCTCCAGCTGACAAGAAACAGAAGGTTGAACGCTGCAGTAGCACGCACGACTTTGATCCGACAGGTAAAGTCCTAAAACTTTACAGGTGAAAATTCAGACTTCAGTTTGAAAAGTACTGGGCGTGGGAATAGAAATTATTTGAATGTGTCAACAAATGTGGGTTTCAGAGTTGGGTTGTTCTGCGAGTGCAAAGCCTTTTTGAAGCATGGCATCAAAATGAATATGGGCTTGCTTTTAAACATGCTCATCTACAAAGCAGCTGTTAAGTGTGCAAGAATAAACCTAGATTAGTGGTATCAGTGAACAATTATAACTGCTTCCTCTTTCAGAAAAGTTAGTCTGGAATTTCGGTAGGCAAATACTGTAATTAGTTGTGAGCAGTTCTTTTGGCTGTTTTAGTTGAAGTGTGAAATTGGAGATGTTAGAGGCTCGACTAGGGCTGGTATTCCTTCTTGGGTTTTTTTTTTTTGAGCTTTAGTGGATTTTGATCCATCTCTGTCACTTACAAAGTGAATTTGTATTTTTCAACATGATATATTTTAAGATAAACCTTTGTTTTTAAAGGATATGCTATCCTATTTTTTTAACCTTCCAAAAGATTTAAATTAGGGTCAATTTGGTAACCCTGTCCAGTGCTGCCTTGGAAATTAGGATGCATGCAGGGATTCTTCATTCTCTCTCTGAAACACTAACCCAGTGACTACTGTGTATGTTCATGAAATGCATGACAGGCTCTTGTCTGAGCCTCCTGGCCCCATGCAATGTGCGTTTTTCATGTCTGTGCATTCTGCTGTTCAGTCCAGTCTTTTCCCTGGGGCTTGTGGAAGACATGAGAGTTGAATGTGAAGGTGGAAGAACTTGTAGAATGTTTTTTGCACAAGACATTTGAAGCTGATGTTTATAAACCCTCCTGTTCGTTAATGCTTTCTGCCACTAGCTGCATGACTCCTTCCTGGTGTGCACAAAATAAATTAAAATGGGCTTTTAATGTTGGTTAAAAAAAGAAAAAAAATCCTGTAAGGGAGAAAATCTGAATTAGTGCTTGTCTTCTTTTCCTTTGTCCTTGGGAATAAGTAAAGTAAAATTATTTCAGGTTGGGGTAGGTCAGGGGAGGTCTCAGGCTATTAATCTGTTTTGTAGAAAGAATTTGTTTGCTTCAAAAGCAAAATTCAGGAATCCTCTAATCTTAATTTGATGAAAGTCATTCCAATTTTGAGAGCTGTTACCTGGCACCACTGTTATGATGCTTGTGATCTGGTCTGATAAATGAACTCTCTACTACAGCCTTCATAAAATTCTTTTCTCTTTAAGGGGTAAATTCAGAATGCAGAACTACTGTGCATATGTCTCCACTTAATCTGGAGATAAACGTTTCCAGAGTTTCTGTGCTTGGACTTGTTTTTTTTTTTATCCAGAATACTTTCCGTAGTTCATTGCAGAGAACTTCTTTTATTGTCTTAGATTCTGTAATAGATTCTTTGTGGTGTTACCTGTGTCTTCATGCTTGTATTATTCACCCCTTATTCCAAGTGTTTCACCTATGTTTTGTTCACATCTTATTTGTGTTTTGCACGATTTAACCTAATAAATCAGTCTGTGTTTTTCATGAAGTTTTTTTTTTTTTTTTTCTCATGTTTGGTCTCCATATTTTCTATATCTCTCTCCCCTTTTTTCCTGCTCTCGTGCAGATAGCTCCTCCAAGAAGACAAAGTCTAGTTCGGAGGAGAGTAGATCCGAGACGTATGGTAAGCTAAAGCAGCTGCTGCAGCCTCGCACCTTTGCAGTCTGCTCCGTGCTTTCTGTCTGTGCACCCAAGGCTTTTATCCTTTAATGATCCGCATGGTTGGCTCTGCAGCAGGGAGTGGGAAACTGGGTTTAAATGTTGCTATCAGCTTGTAGTTTTTGTAGTGGCTGGAAACTAACCTGTACCTGGCAAGCACAGGCTGTCACCTGGATTCTCCTGTTATCCATTGATAATTGGGAAAACTTGCTGGGGCTTCCCTTCTTGGAGACTTTGTATTTTTGGCATTGTATGAGGACACCGCTCGTGCTGGACTCCATAAGAGGTTTTGTGATTGTAGAAAAGTCTGTGTCTTGCTCTAACTGTGGAGGTTAATCTGGATGAGCCAGCAATTCATCTTTTTGCGTTATTTGTAGAGGATCTCGTGTCAGTTCCTTTTCATGTTTCACAGAAGTGGAAAAATGTAAGAATATGAACTTCACCATTCTTTGTTCCGAAGAGGGGGTAACTTCCCTGGCGGTACTGTATTGTTGTGTGTTACTACTGTGTTGTGAGACTGTAGGCTGGAACAAATCGGGGTATAACAGTTTGGGATAGGAGTAGCCCCACCCATCGTTACGTTGTCAGTACACCATGACAGGTGCTCTGTCTTGACTCCAGCCATGGGTTGCCTTTCTTTGCCTTTCTTATTTTTTTTTTTCTTATATTTAAAACAGTCTGCAATAGTCTCTTATTTTTCTCTGTTGAGAAAATTGCTTGCTGCGTAACCTGCTGTGGGCTTTTGGCCAGATGCAATGACTCTTCCAGTATCAGCTTTATCATTTCACTAGAATAAAACTGCCAGGTGTTAATGGCTGTGATCCAACTTCTTAAACCACCTATGTTATACAAAATGATGCTGTCGTAGCTCTGGTTGTAAGGAACGTTAAAAAATAAAAGCAAAAAAAACCCCGAACCCAAAAAGCACCAACACTGAAGGGTTCCTCCTAAACCAATATAGGCATGTTAGCAAAAGCCGTTTAATTGGTGCAATTTAAGGAGATGTGATCTGTTCCTTCTGTGAAAATGAAATCACTTTCCTTGGAATTTTGAACCACACACTTTTTTTTTTTGTCTTTAAAAGAAGAATAATATGGCAGTCACGTTCCTTCAGGGTGTGAGACTGTTCCTCAGAAACTGCAAAGAGGTTTTGAGAGTGCCTTGATTTGCTTCAGTAGAGCTGTAAACCTGTCTTAGGGAGACCTGGCTTGCTGCAGCTTGTATGTCTTCCTCCCGTGCTCAGAGAGAATGAACAGGGAAATGGCCTGCTTGAAAAGTATGTATTTTGGGACGGTGCTTCTGATGAGCTTGTGTTGAAGCCTTGACCAGTTCCTCCTCTTGCCAGGTGGATGCTGGTTAGTGACAGCGCAGTTAGGTTGACTAGATCCCTGTCTTGAACCTGCATTAATTTTTGCCTAATGCTGCTTGCTCGTAATATACTGAAGGTGCTGTCAAACTGTTGTAGGTTAATTACAGGAAACATTTGGTGTGCTTGATGGAATGTATCTGTGTTTATACTTCTCCCTCAGTCTGTACAGTGTCCTGGTTTTTCATGTATGGCAGAAAGAAACACGACTTCCTAACGTAAGCCTTTACTTCCCCCAAAGTTTCCTGCAGATGCTCTATCCATGTCCAGTATCTATGGGAGCAGTTTCCACTCATCCTTCCTTTCCAGTGGCCTCTGCTGTGTTGGACCTTGCCCTGCCTATTGTCTCTACCCCCTACTTTTCCCAGGTTCTGTGGTATGCGTAGAGAAGCCTGCTGTTTGCTTTGGATGGGACCAAACTATTTAAACACGTACAAGTAGAAATACTGTACTGATATTTTTCTTGCTGGTGACTGGATGTTCGCTGGCTATTCGCTGGCCAGCCATTGGAAAGGGAATAATAGAAAAGTCTTGAATGGCAACAGGAAAAGGAGGTGTGGTTTTTGTGTATGTGTTTGTTCTTACCTCTTGAAATTCTTAATTAAGGAGCAAGAGACCAGAATTTCTTGAAGTATATGAGTGGCTTGCGGGGGGGCAGAGTGGTTAGGTAGGAAATTGTTCTAACATAGAGAAGTTGATTTATAGTGGCATGAAACTTAGAGTGCGATGTTTTTCTTCCGCAAATCCAACCATCTCGTATCTGTGCATTCAACAAAATTTAGACGATCAGGAGAGAGATTGAGCGTAGTTTCAGATATGCTGTAATTTACTCATTAGTGCCGTAACCTCCCACAATGCTTGCTGCCTGTTGGTCGAAGTAGAATTCTTGTCTCTTAAATGAACTTAAAATTGAAATTAGCTTTCAGGGTGTGGTAGGTGAGATATTCGTTACTCTTCCCTTTTCCCCATGACTTGGTTGCTCTCCAAAGATATCTTCCTTTATATTTAATAATGATCAGTTCCTGGCCCAAATATTAGCCTAGACTCTATACATAATCTTTCACATATTCTCTCCGACTTTGGGAAAAGTTTTTAAATTTTTCTTGTTTCAAACCCCCAGATTTTACCTCTGTTGAGATGCTTTTAAATTGAACTTACTCTTCCTGTTTTGTTTCTTGCAGTTCGTGTCAGCCTTGTGCCTTTCTGTTGTGGCCACCATTTTTCCAGACTCTTAAAAAAGACTCTTGGGAGCCCCTCGTCACTGCCCTTATAAATAGCCAGGGACGGCTGGGAGTGCAAGGGGCCAAATGTGTCATTGCCATGGGAGCAGATAGTCCTATTTATCATGGTTAAAATACATGGTTCTTCTTTTCTAGAACGGTTACCAAGCCTGGTTTTATGGACAGTATTTAGTGCAGTTTTATCAAGAGGCTGTACACTGCACTGATTTCAAACAGTACAGTTTTTGCACTGACTTTACATGACTTCTGTTAGCAGGTTAGTGGAAGAATCTGAAGAATGCTGCTAATATGGCATTTGGTATGAAGATCGTGGTAATGCCTAGAATGAAGTGAAATTCAGAATTTCATGCTAGGAGAAATTTTCTTTATAAAAGCCGATAGTTTTATTTATTTTGTGGAGCGGCATTTCTGAAAATGTTTTATAGAAATAAAGCTTCCCAAATGAAGTGAAACATTTGGATGTTCTCAAAACCCCAAGGAGTTTGTTTTTGTTTATAGACTGATTCATTTGGAATCACTATATTAAATTTCATTTTCCCATTGTGGCCTCATGCCTCCAGGGAGGTTATAGTTCACAAGTCTCCTCCCATGCCATGTCCCACAGAGTTTCATTAGAGGAAAAGCTACATTGTATTATGGGAGATGTAATTCATGGCACCTTCTCTCTGGTGAGTCAGGTTTTGAGAATGAAACCCTGCTCTGTTGTGCTCTGCTGGGGAACTGAAATTTCCTATTTTACTGAATAACTTCCAGATATTTAGGATGTGTAGAAGTGAAGAAGGTAAATGATCTCTTTACTAGAGAAACTCTTGGACAGTTCAGATGTATCTGGGAAGCCTGAGACAATCATTTTTACCGTGTTGTGTCCGTGACCTTGAGAAGTTTGGACTTTACCCTGCCCTGTTGTCCAAAAAGCACACTGGAGAGCTGAACCCCGGTGTCGCAGAGGGAATAGTGCCACCTATTGAAGAGCTGATTGTCTTTGCTTTTCTTGCAATTCCTTTTTTCTGAAGCTGGTAATTTCTAACTGCTTTCGTTTTAATCTTAAACCTCTTTGACTACAGCACAGGGTTAGCTACTTTACTCTTGGCTTGAGGTTATACCAGTGAGTTCAGGGAATTATAATATGCAGGAGGCTGAAAAAGGATTTTTAAGATTTATTTTTTTTTTCTCCACAGAATTTTATTAATCCACTCAAGATACAAACACGTAGTCTGATTTTGTGTACTTAATGCATAGATACAGTGATGTCTCCTTATTTCATGCCATCAAGATACTGTCATTTGAAAGTGTATGTGGGAATAAGATTATTGTTGATTCGATTTTGAGTGCTATCGATGGGTTCTGTTGACCTTGTAATCTTTATTAAGCATCAGCTGGAAAAAGTGCAATATCATGGTAAGATATTTCAAAATGAATGACTCATGATTTCTATCCAGGGAATGCTAAGAATTGGAACACGAAAGCAAAAAAGGTGACTGAAAGGCTGATTGCCACTTGCTGACATGGACTCTTCAGCGTTGCCCCAAACTCATAGAAGTTAATTAAAGTCGGTGAAGTTGGTTTAGTTAGTAATTTAATATAAGAGTTCCTGTATGTACTTGTGATATACTTGTGACAGTAACAGCTATTGAAATCTTCACGTTGCGTGTCACTGGGCTCTCCGTGGTTTGTGGCTTTCCTTTCAGTCCATTCCAGAGTGTCTAATGAGGTGTTCAAGGTACAAGATGTGGGTTATGAAAACATTGCTGCTCTGGTTTTAAAATTCCACCACTAAGCAGATTTCAAATTGAATGCATTTTACTTAAAGAACAAAAGTGAGCAAATGACAGATTTGGCGAGTTTCTTTGCTCAATTTTCCTCACAGAAGAGCAAAAGAGAGCACTTGAAGGTTGCTCTTCTTAGTCTACCTGGTTCAGACCGGGAGTGCTATCAAAGCTGATCTAGTTCTGTAGGTAATAGCATAACCTGCGGAAAACTTTCAGATAACTTCATTAAAATGACTGTAAAGCTGCTGTGCATCGCTGTCAAGCACAGTATCTCTCAGCTGGCCTCCCTAGACCTCCTTCCAGCCTTTTATATTGTTATAGGAGAAGGGCTAAGTGCCTGCTTCTTGTCTGAAAGAACAAGTACAGGGAAGAAGCAATTATGGACTCATTTGGGTTCGAGTTGTCCTAACTTCAGTTGCCTCCCCATTCTAAAATTAAAAGGTGGTCTTGGGTGAAAATGAGACTTGTGTTGTGAAACAGTTTAACTTGATTTTTCTTAGACCCTAAATTATACTCTGTAAGTCAGTTTATATTACATCTCCTACTGCATTGCCTCTGCTTTGCCATCAGGTTCATTCAAGGAGGAGAGTAGATCCAAGGGTTATGGGTTCTGGAAAAGAAAGAAATTAGGTGGAAGAGCCTCAAGTACACAGAGCTACACTGTGCCTTTAAACAAGGACAGTTCTTGTGAGTCAAAAGATTAGTTAGTGTCTTACTCATAAAACCTGTACGTCTGGCAGCAGGGTTTAAAACGAGCTGTTTTTATGAAATAGCATATGTTCTCTTTCCCACACCCCACCCTGGGGCATCATTCTTGTGAAGTGAGACTTAAAGAAGCTAGGTCGTATAGAAAAAAGGGGAGGTACAGAAGGGAGAGGCATGTTCTTTCACTTAACCATATGAAGAGGGTGTGAAAGATGGTGGGTTTTTTTTCCTCTTGTCTGCTTTCACCTCGCATCCATTCCATCACCTCACTGCAGATCACTATGTATAGCATAATTTGCTTCTACTTCATGGGCAGAAGGGGAGTTGCTGGGATGTGGTACTGTGACCAGGCTGCTGCAGAAGTGCTGGAATGCAACCTTTTCCACTACTCCCACACCCATTTTTCATATATGCCACACTGGAGGAGAACAGGGCTGACTGGGCAGACAGTATTTTCACTTGAGGCACCTCATTTCCATTAGGAGTTGCTCCAGAGAAGTGAAAGGAGCTGTAGCGCTGCGAGAGGAATTTAAGACATGGGTATAACTCCACACTTTGTTTCCATTAATTCCTTAAAAACGATTCCAGAAAAGACAGTTTGCTGGGGCAGCCCCTTCCATCTTAAACGAAACTGCTACGATTTTGGTACCTGATTGTGGAGAACTCCTGATTCTTTCTCAAGATGCTGGCGTAAGAATTTTGCCTGATGTGGCTTTAGAAATGAAGAAGCAAAGCAAGCTGTTAGAAATAAGGCTGATGTTTAGTACCGGGTAATTTTTGCTGTGTAAATAAAAGAACATTCATGAAGCATTTTGCAGGGTTCCTAAAGTCACTTTTCAAGATAAGGGCTCCATTGTGGCAGGCTTTTTGCAGAAGCATGCTTGGCAATGGATATGCCAGGAGTGTTGCTTTGGTTTGTTTTGGTTTTCCCTTATTTTGTTTCCAGGTGAAAAATAGGCATACACAACATTTCACCTCTGCGACAGTATTTATGTTCACATTATACCGAGTAATCCTAACACAGGGAAACAAAATAATTTGCCTTCGATGTCACACAGCAAGTTAAAGGAGGAGCAGCAGATTCACACTCACATCTCCTGGGATTTTGCCCCCGTACTTCAGTAGCTCAGTGGGAAGCATGGTCTTGATCTGAGTCTTGTTCGGTGTAGTAAGTGTGACTTCTGTTTCTTTATTGCTGCTTCTCTGGTTCTGTGCGGTTCTCACCCGGAACAGAAGGTGCCCCTGTGATGAGATTTTTTGCTGAGAATGGGGAAAACTTTTCCTCGTCAATAAATTCGTTTTAGTCCAACCGGCTGATGTTAGTCTGAGAGATTTGCAACTTCTTTTTTAGAGTAGCTTGTAAAAGTTGTTTGATGTTTGATGGAACATGACAGCCCTCTGCTGTACTTTGAAGAGCTATTAATACAGACAAAGGGAAATTGTACTCATTGGTTCCTGTACATAGCTGCTGCTCTTTAAAAGCTGCTTTTACCTCAAGTTGTGTCTGATGTTCCAGAGCTGTCTGCATCTCTGCTGCTGTTTATCTCTGTTTTGTGTAACTGAAGCAATAAGCTTGACCTGTCTTGACATTCCTATCTGTTTCTGGACTGATGCCCTGTTTCTGTCTCTCATATATTTTCCCCTCTGTTGTATTGTACCAGTTTCTTTCAGTACTCTGTGATTATCTAGGAGGATAAGGGTTTGGACTGATGCCTAGCTTGTGTCTCTTTGTATTTCTCTCCTCCTCTTTCTTCTGCCCTTTCCCCACCTTTCTTATGCAGGTCTCGTTCAACGGTGTGTTGTCATCCAACGGGATGAAAACGGATTTGGGCTGACAGTCAGCGGAGACAATCCAGTCTTCGTGCAGTCCGTCAAAGAAGGTAAGCAGCCTTGCTAAACATGCTGGCTGGGGAGCAGCCGAGATGGTTTTCACGTGTATCAAAGAAACCTGTGCATGAGCCGGAGGAGAAAACTCCAAAGGCCTTCTGCACAGGTGGGATGGCTGCAGCTTTGGAATGGATGTGCAAGGACAAAAAGCGTTGCGCTGTTGGGTGATGTGAAGCGTCTCCTCAGCATATGATTTACTTGGAAACTGACCTCTTGCATCAAAGAGGAAGTAAATGACTCCTTGAAACATGGTGGGATTGTGGCTTGATGTATCCACTGTAAAATGAGAACAGAACTGCCCTCGTCTAGATACTGAAAGATTTTAATCTGATAGAGACAGAGGAAGTGCGGTTGAGTGTGGGAAGTAGCTTTGTGTGGAACTTAAAGAAGTGCTTAAACTATTTTTGCTTTGATTTTTTTCTTGAAATTGGAACAAAATCATTTCTTGCCTCTTTAGATGGAGCAGCCATGCGGGCTGGAGTGCAAACAGGTGATAGAATTATCAAGGTAAGGGCATTCAAATCATCAGAGAAATGGATCCTTTGTATAAAGGAGCTCTTTCCCTGAAGAATGTCATCAATATGTCTGCTGTGATGTTTGCATTTGCCTGTGGGATAGAGGAATGGTTTAAGTTTCTGTGTTCTGGGGGTACCAGGACAGTAACCACTGAAAGCTCACTGCTGAGTGTTAGTTTTGTTGTGGAGATCACTCTTATTTCAGAACCTTATGGGCAAGTTCAACATTCTACAAGGTTCAAGTATCACACGTACAATAAAATCATAAGTGGCAGGGGAGAGAAAGACCAGAGAGTTATTAAGTTATTAATAATCACCTATAAATAAATAGTCTTCTTGGACGACTGTTTTTCCCCCAGATCCGTGCTCTATTTTAATGCCAAACAACTAAGAAATCAAGCCAGTGACTAAAAAGACTTATCTAAAATACTGCTGCAAACTGATGGTTGTGCTCTACAGCAGCTACTGACACAGATAGAGCTTGGATTTTAACTAGGCATTTAGATCAATTAATTAAGTTAGCTACCCTGATTTTTTTTTCCTGCCCATTCAGGGGTGGATTGCTTTTTTTTTTTTCTTCAGTTGCTTGGTTTTCTTCATTATGTGTGTATTGTTTTCTTCTTGCAGAGCTCTGCTCACAGAGGTAAACTGTTAAAAGGATAAATTGTTTATCTGTTAGTGTCTTGAAAGACATAGTAATAGAGACTGGGGGGAAAGAAAATATCGTTCTTCATTCTAAGTGTGCGGGTACCTTTAGTTGGAAATCAGCAGCTAAACGCTGTTAACTTTCTCTTCCTCCCTGCCCCCAGGTGAATGGCACCCTTGTAACACACTCAAACCATTTGGAGGTGGTAAAGCTGATCAAGTGTAAGTAAAGGCAGGTTGCTATTTTTGTCACTGTGCTCCTTTAAAGCATGAAAGGCATAATTTTAAAGGACCGATGATTGATTCAGCTATCAAGTGACAAGGACAAGGTCTAACCATGCCCCATGCTGAGAGATAAAGGGTGTGTATGGAACAGTGAAGTGAAATTAGGGTAATTTTGGTATCTCAGACTTGAGCTGATACATGCTTCTGCAGTTTCTCCTTAGCTTGATGTTCGACGTTACCATCAAACCTGTCTACACATCTTCCCATCTTTCAATTCCACCTTAAATACCATAGCTATTAAGGCACTATTAATATAGATTACTGTATGATGCTTGCAAAGTACTGGCATTTCTAACAGAAGTGCATTCTTGGTTGATTTTTCTTTTACAAGGAAGAAGGTGGTAGTGGTTCCTTCCACCTTAGCACAGTTTATTTCAACCGTAATCTGCAAGTGTGTCTGAAATGTGAATTGTTCTTCTTCTCCCTGCAGCGGGTTCCTATGTAGCTCTCACTGTTCAGGGGCGCCCACCAGGGTCGCCCCAGATTCCACTAGCTGATTCTGAAGTGGATCTGGCAGCATTTGGGCATATGTCTCCCATCATGACATCTCCTCATTCACCTGGCATGTCAGGAAATGCAGAAAGGATAACTAGCCCAGTGCTTGTGGGGGTAAGGTTTAAAGCTCTCTTTCCAAAGAACCAGCTTAGACATAAATGTAGTCATGTATTTTTTTTCTTCAATGGTTTTGTGTTTCTTGCACAAATGACAAATTGGAATATTTATCCAGCTACCCAGTGGTCATGTAATCACATGGGGAAAAACATTTTGCAAGTAAAAATATCCAGTCCTATCTGAGATAATACAAAGACGGTTGATGAGTTATTCACAGGTTGTCTTTGAGATACACTGCAATTTGCATTCTGTGAGTTTATACGGTGTCTGGTCCAAGCCAGTAATGCTGTAACTTCTGTTAAAAAATGGATTACAAGGTATGCAGACATGTGGCAAAGAAGAGTAGGGAAAGCAAATAAGCAAACACTTCTGGTCTGTCTATTTTATTATTTTCTTTTTAACTGTTGATAGCTATGTTCAAAAGTGGGAAAAAATGCATAGGGATAGGATTTAGAAACTCGAATTGTTTCTTGGAGGGCTTTTCAGAGGTCAAGTTTAGGAAGTAGATGAAAAGTAGGCATGTCCGTTTTCCTTCTCTTTCTTCCCAACTCCACCAAAAAACTTGAACCTTAATTTCTCCATATTTTCTAGGAGGAGAATAATATTGTCCACAACCAGAAGGTGGAGATTCTGAGAAAGATGCTACAGAAAGAGCAGGAGCAGCTGCAGGTACTGGACTTGCATGAGTTTGAGAGGGGTGGAGAAAAGTATGATGCAAATACAAAGACTGGCTGTTGAATCGCTACTTAGTGGGATCTTCAACATTCCCTTGCACAGGTTGTGTTTCAGCTTAGCTTTTCTATATACCCACCTAACACCAGAGATCTACTCACTCTTGAGTTTTTAATCCTTGACAGAGTAAGAAAAAATTTGTGGGAGGTTTCTTAAGTGGAAAGGTACATATCTCTCAATCCGGTCTAATCCTTAGGCAAGTAAGCACCTTTCACTGAGAGATTTCAATAAATCTGTAGAATGTGGTTATTTTCATATGGCCCAGGAGAGAGAGAATTACAGAACTATATAACACGGACATTCTGTAGCATGTACTTGGTAGGTGTGCAGATGTGCTGTTTGTTATTTAAAATGTCTAAATGGAATGAAGGATAGTAGTAGGTTGTAGTTCTAAGCTTTGATATTGAGGAGATGCTGAGTGTAAGCTCATAAAATGATTTTTCAGTCTCTGCAAGAAGAGTATAGCCGATCACCCACCACACGACTGCTCAAAGAGATACAGGAAACGAAGAAGCACATTCCTCAGCTGCAGGAGAGGTTGTCCAAAGCCACAGGCTGTACTCAGGTAACAGAATGTGTCAGGCTCCTCTGGGATGTGTTCCGGGTGAAAATTCTTGGGGGATGATGGTATGCTGGGCAAGCAGGAGTTCCCTGCCATGCTCTTCTGTGCTTGTACAGGCAAGTTGCACCCTCTAGAGTTGAGACTTGTAATTAGGCTTGCAGAGACTGTCAAGCAATGCAGTGCAATGTTGATATATGAACTAGACTTTACGATGGACTTTCAAATCATCTGTGAAAAACTTCCCTTAAAACAGTTAGTGCAAACTGTGATGTGTTTATTAGTCTGTCTGTCAATACAACTTAAAAGAAGCCTGTGAGGTCATTCTTACAGTGTAGAATGAGTAACTGGAAGCTTAAAACAGCTTTGCTTTTGAAAAAAAATTCACAAGTGATATATTTTTCCCATTTTCCCTCTGCCTCTAATGTTATAAGTCCTGAAAACTTGGTGTGATTTTCTGTTGTCTTCTCCTAGAAAAGCATTGCAGCCTTTTCTAGACACCCGAAGAAAGTTTTATAAATAGTGTGAACTAATTGGGTTTTGAAACAGCTAATGTTTAAGGATTGCCTCTTGAAATATTCTGCTTGCTCTGTGCAATCTCCCAACTCACTTTATCTTTTCAGGATGGAGTCTTGTCCTCCAGGTCTGTGGCAGAATCACTGCAGATCAGTGAAGTGGAGGCAGAGAGCGGGGACGGTGTGAGCAAACTGGATTACAGTGGTGACAGCCCCTCCCGACCAAACAGTGACATTGCTGATGTGAGTCTTAAAACAGCTCCGTGACTTTGCTTCTATACCTTTTGGATTTGGTTTTCTTGTGCATATTCTTTGTATTGTCCTGTGTATCATACGTACGTACTTGTGTCTCAGTAATGCTGTGTATTACTAGAATAGGCTTCTCAGTATACACCAAAAATATTTCCCCGAGGAATCATGCTATATTGGACTTCCATTAGGGACTGGGAAAGAAATAGTGTGGGTTTTTGGGTTTTGATCCAGGATTAGATTTTCCTGGCGCAATTCCTGTAACCAGACAAAGAAAGATGGATGCCAGCATCTTTCTCAGAACTCAGAGATGCCAATTAGAGAATCTTTTAAGAGTATGGTAATGTTCCAATTGCGGTAGCTGTGACTCAGATCCAGTCAGTGGGCAAGTTGCCATGGAAGTGGGGAAGAGCCTTACTTCTACCAAATAAGCGTCAATTATTGCTAACAGTAAAGGCTCTTCGTCTGTTCACTCGTTAGTTATCAATCTGTGTGCTCGTCTGGTCTCCCTATTGGAGTGCCTTAGCACCTAATCCTTAATTAAGTCACTATCTGATTAGTGCAGAGGAACTGAGACTCTGTACTTGGGTTTTGGCCTAAGTTTGTTGTTTAACTTAAGGATGTAGGAGATAAATTTGTACTAGCAGTTGGAAATGAAAGGAAGACGGGTCAGATACACCTCCACAATGTGACCATACATGACTATTTTGAAACATTCCTACCCCAATTCCAAATCTGACTCATGTTGGTATATAATAAAGGCAGAACAAAATTCATAGCTCTCTTCCTCATAAATTTAATCCTGTCAGTATCGTGGATGGTAGTTGATCACTGGAGGTGATTGACAGTTTAAGAAGTCTCCTCTTGAAGTTTAAGAAGTCGTCCAGAGTTCTACAGCTGGGTGAAATAACTCTATGCATCAATACAGGCTGGAAACCGAGAGGCTGAGTAGTAGCGTAGCTGAAAGGACCTGGGTGTTGCTGTGAACACGCTGAAGATGAGCCAACAGCATGTGCTTTTGGCAAATAAAGCCGAGCATCTACTGGGCTACATGAGAAGGAGGATTGCCAGCAGGTGGAGGGAAGTTACTGGTCCCTTTTGCTGCGCGCTGGTGCGACTACACCTGGAATACTGAGCCCATTGCTTGGAGTCCCCTCTTCAGAAGGGATATTAGGAAAAGGGCCTAGTCGGAGAGCTAGCAACATGGGTGCTCCATGAACCGCCAGAAGAGGTGGAGAGAGCAAAGGGAAAGCTAAGGCCAGGTGCACCAGCAGATTTTACAGCTCTGCTGTTACCCAGTATCACTAGCTTTCTTAGCAAAACTGCTTCTACATTCGGTTGGTTTTTGGGTGCGGTTTGTTGATTTTGGTTTTTTTTGAATCTGTGCGTGTGGGTCACACGCTTTAGTTTGGCTGTTCATATCTCAGCTGTTTAACGGTCCACTCTGTGAGAAAGAAGAAGTTTTGGCTCTTGTGGCTGAAAAACCTACTGTGCAGTTCTCGTGTTTCTAGATTTACTGGTACTCACCAGAACTGAACTTCCTTCATTCCCAGAGTCCTCGCAGTGGCTTGAAGGAGCGGATTTATCCGGAGGAGAGTCCAGAGAAAACTGAGGTTCAAGATACTGTGAGTACAAAACGTAAAGTGTCACAACAGCATCTCCTGTAATGGGCCCATTAAACCCTTGCTGTGTTTCCCCTGCTTTCTAGATGCAGCATGCATAAACTTTGCTTTAGAAAATAAAATGCAATTAAAATTGTGCAGGGAAAGTTAATTAGCTGAGTAAATGTTTATGGAGCTTAAGAGCAGGCCCATTTAGAGGTGAGAAATATGTACACAGCAGTAAAACAGCTGGACCTAAAATAGGTAGAGCAGCTGTACATGTTTTATTCCTCGAGTCCAGCAGTAAATGAAACAGCCTTTAGGATATTTAGTCATTATGAGGCTGGCATTCTCAGGGGTGACCTCCAGAGTAGGTAAATGTGGAACATTGTGCTGAAAGTACAGACCTTTCTGAACGTATTACTGTCTTCCTTGGGATGAGTTCTGAAGTATTTTTCCCCTCATCTGCTTGAGTTTCCAAAGTTGTATTTCTCCAGTGGTACGAAGATGGCATTTGTGATATGCCACATGCCTAGTGTGCTCATGTTTGTAGATAATGCATTTGATTTTGAATCATCTGATTTAATGTTTCTGAGTGTTTGCAACTTGGGAGAAGCATTCGTAAGGGGATCTCACAGCTGCAAATTTGCACGAGGATGAGTAAAAACACGAGTTTCCATTGAGTTTTGAGAAGGAAAATAAAAGTGATAGTAACACCTCTAACTTGGTAAAGAAGGTTTCCTGTGCCAAGAGAGTAATAACACTGAACATTTCTTCCTTCCCTTCCTTCCCCTTCTCTTCCCTTGCTCCTGGTTCACCCCAGGATTCGCAGTCCAGTGTTGGAAGTCCTTTATCCCGAGTGGGGCCTCAGATCATCGGAGCAGAGGACGACGACTTTGACACTGAACAGGAGCAGGTGGGAAGGACTTTCAGCCTCAGCCACCCTTTTGCCCCCTCGACCAAAATTCTGTTCCTCTGTGTGTAAACTACAAGTGCTCCGTGACTTGGTTTTATTGAGCAGTTCTTGCGTGGTGAATTAAGAATTGGAGAATGTGAATCCTATTATGGCTGATCTTGCCAAATAAAAACATTTGAGGTTTTTTTGACAACATACCATCTTTGATTCTTTCTGTTACTCTCTCTTTCTGCTCATAACTTCAAGCCTTCTAGAAATTCATTTGCCTTATTTAATTTTCTTTTGCTTATTTTGTTTCTATTAAGTTCTGCATTATTGTCACAGCAATATAGCTGCCGTGGCTTTTGACTTATTTATTCGGAGTTATTTTAGCTGTCCTTTGCTCTGAATTATATTTCATTATATTATACTCGGTGTTCAGAAGAGTATTTAAAAGAAGTGTTCGTTTTGTAAGCTCTTCGTGGGATGTTAGAATGGCATTGAAAAAGTTCTGGAATTGATCAGTTTTTGCTTTAATTAAACAAACGAGGAGTTAAACTGTTGGAACAAAGCTTCTTGGTTTTTCTCACAGTAGCTTTCTTGAAAAATTCAAATAGTTTGCATGTATCTCTACAGATTAATGGGCAATGCAGCTGTTTCCAAAACATTGAGCTCCTGAAATCTCGCCCAGCTCACCTGGCTGTTCTTCTGCATCATGTGGTGTCCCAGTTTGACCCTGCAGCATTGGTAAGATGTTCTGGTATTGTTTCCCCGGCCCAAACTGGTAGCCTTAACCTTGTGTAGCATTGTCAGTGACATGGCTGGATTGGCAAGGGAAGAACTGCAGATCCTGTGCAGGCATGAGAATATTTCAGAGAAACGAAGAGAAGCACGAAAATAGCTGTCTCCCTTAAATCTAGCTGTTTACAAATAAATATTTAGCCCTTGAAGGCACTTCATTCCACCTTAAGTTGTCTGTGGGGAAGGTCTGATCTCTCTCTCTCCTCCACCACACCTGCAACCCCTCTGCCTTTCCCTTCTCTGCTGATACCAAGCAGCCTTGCTGAGGTTACCTGGGCAATCTAGATAGCTGAAGCTAGGAAGAGTTTAAATCCAGCAATGCTGAGTTCCTTGAAATATTTGAAAGAAAACTTGGACTCAGGGATGTTAGAAGAATTCTTACAGTATTGCCTAATTTCTTCCCCTCCTGTTTCCCACAGTTGTGCTACCTGTACACAGACTTGTACAAACAGACCAACTCCAAAGAGACTCGGCGTGTCTTCCTCGAGTTTTACCAGTTCTTCTTGGACCGAGCTGCAGTAGGTTCCAGTCATTTCTCTCATTTTCAAGCATAGCTAACAAGTTGACTTTTACCTTTCTCCACTCTCCTGAACTGGAAAAAACTAAGGAGTTACTGAAGTCCTCCAAAATGAAAAGTTTTTTTTAATTAAATGTTACCAGTGAGTACGGAAAAATGAATGGCGTATGGCCTGAGATGCCTGGTAAATCAATAAATCACAGGCAACACGTTTTCTGATAGGAGAAATAATTTTGTGATATTTAAGCAAGCTCTAGCTGTTATACATTGCCTTTTAGTTAATAATTGGTGCATATATTGATGTGGCTATTGTAAGAATTGGGAGATTTTATGTTTCTGTTGAAAAGCCTGAGAAACTTCTTTACTGTCATGAACTGGACTACTTAGATAGTATAGCAGAGGCTACTACCCCATGCTTAGATTAAATAATCCATGTGTAATGTAATATATATATATTCAGGATGGGAGTCTCCTCCTTAATACCACCAGGTTCTCAGGTTATATGATTTCGGCTTTTGAGGGGATTTTCTTGTGTTTTGTACTGTGTGTTTTATTGGGGTGGTGTTTGTTATGTATGTTCTCCCAGCCTTTCTTTTCCTTTGCAGAATCTAAAAGTTCCAGTTCCAGATGAAATCTCCTTAGAACTAGGTAGGGTGCTGTTGTCTCGTGTATCTAGTTCTGCAGTTTTCTACTGTCTGAGAAAGTTTCTGAAATGCACTGGGGGTTCTTTCAAATATACTGTGTCATGTGTTCCAGGGAGAGACAAATAAATACTGCTTACATTTGTTGGGGAGGGCATAATGTGTGCTCTGATACATGCGTAAGTGGTGGGAAGCGTTGACCACATTGGCATGTACATTTTTTAGTATGACAGTGGGTGTGACCACAGCTACTTATTCTTATTGCACTGAAGCTCATATTATCAGCAAGTGAAAGGCAAAATGGTACTCTTGGATGGGGTAAAGTATACGTGTGAGTGACTTTATTCTGAGGAGGAGAGGACTGTTCTCAAAAGAATAATCTATTCATTTTTCTCTTCTGATTTACAGAAAGAAGGCGGCCAGAACTCATTCCTGAAGAGCTTCATCGCCAGCTTATACAAACTATGCAAGATAAAGTCTGTCCGGAAGTTCAAAGGAATCTGGAAGATTTCAGGTACCAACAGTTGTCTGTGTAGTTTTTGTTTAATTCATACCTGGCCTCAGTCAACGTGTCCAATATGGGGGAAGTCCAAACTCGAGGGACATAGTGATTCATCTTGGACTAATAGGAAGATACCACTGGAGAGGGCCTTGAATGTTTTTTGAGACTGTGTTGCAAGTAATCAATTGCAAGATCAATTTTAGAGCTTGGATTCTTCATTCCTTGAAGCTGTTTGAGGCGGTTTCAGAGTATTTTTACTTATGTGATGTTCTATAAATCCTTCTTACTAATTGTGTTTATAATCAGCTTATATGTTCTTATATATTTTCTTTTCCTTCTCCTGTTTTCCTTCCCTCTCCCCTTTGGGCACCAAATAATCCACTTTGGAAAGCTGTCATGGGCACACAGTAGAATTTGATAATTAATATACCCTTTCATGTAGAGTCATAAGAGCTCTGTGCCAACATGAGACATTACACCAAGACAAGTGTTCAATAAAGGACTTTTTCATACCTAAAAATGTCTCATTTTGCAGCCTGGGGTGCTGCAAAAAGAGTAACTGCTTTTTCTTGACCCTTGCAATGGTTGCCTCTTGATAAATATAGTACAACTTTATCCCTCGTATCTTAGCTGTGTTTTACAGTGAGTGAAAATGTTATTGAGAAATGTCATGACTTCTCCATTTTCATACAGAAACCAATAATGAAACCTGTTTGACATTCTGAATGTCAAGAGGTTGCTTTTCCTTGTTACAGGTCAGTATTCAATTTAAAGCAATGATTCTGTCTCCCTGTTTTTCAGGCAGAAGCGTAGTATGGGATTGACCCTGGCAGAAGGAGAGCTAACCAGGCTGGATGCAGAAAGAGTTCGTGACCGGAATGCAGTGGAGAAGGAAAGAGCATGTGCAGAACAGATTATTGCTAAAATTGAGGAAGTCTTGTGAGTAACAGCAAAAATAATTGTGGGGGTAAAAAAGGTTCTACCCTGAACCTGACAGCAGCAGAGCAAAGGATTTGGGAACTAGATGCAATTTGCCATCGCTACGTTGACATTGCCTTCCCCTTTTTGCTATCAACATATGTTTGAGTAATGACAGCTAAAATTAAGCTAATAGCTAGGTAAAGTCCATGTATCTTTTCAAGGAGGCTACTGTTCAAATAGCAGGGGAAATGATTCCACTGTCAGCTTGTGCAGTATTAGATCAGAGTCCTTTTTTTGGGTTGTAGAAACCTATAGCTTCTCCCCCCATCCCTGCCCCCCCTCCCCAGGACTTCCTTCTAAAGGACACTGACCACAACTGCCGATGCTGTGGGTGGATGTGTGACTGGGTGTTACTTGGTTTTTCAGTTTCATTTTTAAATTCTTTCTTGTTTTTAGGATGACATCTCAGCCTTTGGAAGAAGACAAGAGGTAATGGAAGTTGGGTGGGCTTCGTGTGTGGAGAACCCCGTTGCTGGTGCTTGTTCTGCGGAGCGCAGCAAGACAGCCCTCTGCTGGCTGTAGCCACTGACTCTCATTTTCTGAATCCCCTGGCATAATTCATTTGAATTCAGAGCATCAACCTGTTGCTCTCAACCTCTTCTTAATCTGAAATTTGTTGCCTTTGTTTTAGATCTCCAAAAGTTACTGTCGTTAAGAGTTCATGTTTCTTTTGGTTTTATTTTGTAGCTGTTTCAATCTCATCTAACATTTATTTTCTGGATGTGACTTGCCTTGTTCAGTTTGTGTATATACAAAACTCAACAAGGGTAGCTTTTACTATACTCTTTACAGCAATCATAACTTTTGCTGTTACTTATTTTTACCATAACTCAAAACTATACTGTGACCTCAAATAGGTATTTAGTATATCATTTTAGGACCTTCTGTGTAATTCTCAAAATTTTGCCTCTGAGGCTGGCATGCTTTTATATACTCCATCTTTTGTTTGCAAGAGGACAAATTCTGATATTGGCTGTGTCTTTCCCATTGTCTGTGATAGTTTGTTTCATATTAAAAAAAAAGAAAAAAGATACCAAGTTCTTTTAATCTAAAAATGTTTTAATTTCTCAATAGAACCTTTGCATGTGACCTTTTTAATTTTCTTGACAAAATGTATTTTCCCCAATACATTTCTCCTTATCCTCCATCTTCTGTTTTTTTTTTTTTTTTTTTTGGTATACTTGGCAGTTCCACAATGCAGTATGTGATCCTTACTTACATGAAACACCTGGGAGTCAAAGTTAAAGAGCCTCGGAACCTGGAGCAGAAGCGTGGTCGCATTGGTTTCTTGCCAAAGATCAAGGTAGTGGTGTTGTGGCCAGAGTGCATTTGTTTGAAGCTACCCAGCGTGGGTGCTTTGTTAGAATTCAAAATCCACTTTTGCATGACACAGTAGAAGTTGGTATGATATTACAGTCTTCCTTGCTGCATCAAGAGGATGGGGATTACTGAGCTGCACAACCCTAACATCTGAAATTGGGTTCTACATGTATTTTCAGGCCCATGAATTAGAAATGAGTTGTTGTCGTCTTTGTCTGTATGCCTGAATCCTACCTACTTGTTTTCCACAGTTCTACCCTTATTAAAACTTTGGGCGAGAAACCTGGAATCACTTGAGGATCTCATTAAGGCTAATCAGGCTGTTGGCTTTTATACTTTAGCTTTCTTCTTGAGAAACTTGCCCAAAACCTCACACTTCATGATGCAGGAAAGCTACTCTTCCTGCCACCCACACTTCCCCAGTTATATAATGAATTTTTCCACCAAAACTCCCATCTCTGTGGGTGTGTTCAGTCGTCTCCCACAGTACGGGGGTGTATCTGGTCACAGTAGCTACTTATTTCCATCAGCGTTCCAGCTTCCTTTGAAATGTTAAGACTCTTGGAAGCAGTTCTGCACTGACAGTGAGAATAGGTTAGATCAAGCGTTCACAACCCTTCTGAAGCGGTAAGATAAGTTGTATTTCCCTCTCCCAGATTTGAGTCTTTATGCTTGTGGATGTTTGGAGTCACAAGGTGTCCTGCCTTAGAGAACCAAGGTGCTTCTGGTAACTGTAAATTGGTCTCTTACCCTAGAGAAGAGGGTAGTTTCTAGCTCCTGCTAAGTTAAAAACAGACTGTGTGAGTTTTTGCTCATAATAGAAGTATCTCTGAAGATCCTGTGGCTCCCACTGCTAACCTTGTTATGCACTGCTCATACTCTGTCCGTAGGCTGTCTTTGCCTCTGATGCTGCAGGATGTTGACCTCTCAATAACTTGTTAAAAATAAAACTCTCTTGTACCAAACTCCTGCAGTTTTAAAGAATTAGTCAATATCTCAGTAAATAACTGGATTTGAAGAAATGAGTGATCTGTTTGCTTTGCTTTTCTTTGTTGTATATTAACTGCAGCAAAGTATCAAGAAAGAGAAAGAAGGAGAGGAAAAAGGAAAGAGAAGAGGCTTTCCTAATATTCTTGGCCCACCAAGGAGACCGAGTCGACATGATAGCAGTGCAAGTATGTCAGACAAGGAAATACATGTTCCCTAACTATTAGTCTGAAAGCCAGATAAAGTCTCTGCTGTCTTTTAAAAAACCACGCTGAGAAGACTCAGTAAACTTTTTGGTTTTGAAACATGTTTTTGCAGACACACATGCTTAATTTTGTCCTGAAATGCTTCCTCTCTTCATTGCCGAAAATGAGTAAAAGCTCTTTCAACAATATAACGATGCTATGTTTGTTTAGTTGGCAGAGCCATGGAAATGCAGAAGCCCCGACACCCAAAGCACTTACCTACAGCAGCTTCTGTTAGCCCAGAGCCAGCAGATTCTAGCAAGATGCGCCAGAGTGGGTCCTCCAGTGATGGAACAGATGCACCATACCCTCCTGCCAACCCAATGTCTCCTTTGGCAATGGGTCCCTTTTCCTCTCCAGAGGGAAGCAAAGACAGCGAAACAGGTAGGCTGATACCAGCAAAGAGGAATGGTTAAAGGTTGTGTTATGAATGGTATATGCAAAGCACGGTTCTGATGCAACAAACTTGGCAAATCAGGAAATGTTTTTGTGTCATTAACATCATCTTCTTTGCCTTAGTCATCTTTTCTGACGTAATCTCTGGTTCAAATTAGGAATCTTATCGTGGCCAGAACTAGTTGTTAGCTGGGTTCTGTCGCTGTGGCATTGGATCGTCTAGCAGGAAAAAAAAAAAACAGTCTCAGGTGCCTGCACAAGTCGGTGTCATCTGGAAACACTTGTCACTAAGATTTTTCTTACCAGTCTAGGAACTGAGTTCCTCCAGCTCTAAGCTAAAATGAGGCTATCAATCAAGAGGCTCTGAAGAGGCTCTGAAGTTCTCTAATGTACTCTAATTTGGTACGGTTCTTGACATTTCCTGCTTATGCTCTGTTTAGGTTTGAAGCAGACTGGAGAAGCTCCACCTGCTAATGACTGTATGGATGGCACACCCCGCACACCTAATAACACCTTTGAATTCCCATCTCCTTTGGAAAACTTGCAGGAGGAGGAAGGAGAATCAGAGAGGTAACTCGTGCCCTGGTTGCTTGAGCCTTAAAAGAGAGTCGATGTGACAGTGGCTGTTGAAGCTTGGTCCATAAAACTATTAGTGACATCATTTGTATTAAACATTATTGGTAGAAGTGGGAAATGCTGGTCTGTGTCTGCCTCTGTGGTAGAACTAGAAAACTATGTATGAGGAGGGTGAGGCTGACAGATGGACAAAACGTTCCAGTTGGGAGATGAGACCTTTACTGGGAAGTGAGGCTCAATGTCTGAGCGGGGTGAAATTCTTGCATAAGCTTCCCTAACAGTTTCTTTCGTTCTTTGCAGAATGGTTGACATGGGAACACCGAAGCCTTTTCGCAAGTGAGTATGCTTATAAATATTTGAACTTCACTGAATTTGTTTAGATTTGAATAGGTTATGAAGGAGAATGCAGTAGCGTTCATTGTTCTGAGCCAGGATAATTGTCTGCATGATCTTTCCTTTTCTTAAATAACGCGTATATGAAGTGAGACACTGGCAACCATATATAGGAAGGTGGAGTGAATCATATGCAGATAAGCCCTTTGATTTGTGAGTGAAGTATAGTGATTGTTGTATCTACTGATTTGAGGTGATGGGTTAGGGAGTTGAGATTGCCACATTTTCCTTTTAGATCCGTGTATTGCTGTTAGCTCTGTATCTGCAGAGAGATGGAGGAAGGAAATTGTAACCTGCCCTTTCAGCAACTTGATATTTGACTTCAAGCAAATTATTTTATCTGTATCATTAGAAGGAGGTTATGGAAATACTGTAAGAAGAGATACTCACTCTTTAGTTCTTCTGTAAAAGGCAAAATTAGAAAATGTGCCTACAGGTTCAGACATCTAAGAGCCTCCAGCTGTTACAGAGAGTGTATTCACAATGCTTTACAACTGATACATATACTTAGATTTTCTCCTCTTCTTTCTTCCTTACATCCATGCCTTTAGGATGGACAGTGTTGGTTTCGCAGATGTACAAAGTGAAGACGAGCTGTATGATTTTGACATGGACATGGACCCTCCCAACTGGCAGCAACTTGTGAGCCGAGAAGTGTTGATGGGGCTGACACCCTATGAAATCAAACGCCAAGAAGTGATTAATGGTGAGATGGATATCTTATCCTAGCTCACTAAGCACAAAGTTGGAACCAGTCCTCTGGAGCTCTGAAGTTCTTAAATTTTAAAACTAGGTCTTTCTTCACTGATCTGCTCAAAGTAGTTACTAGCTATTACTTCTGGTTTGCCAAGTTCGTGTGTATGAAACTTGTTACTGAAAAGTGTCCTGAGATGAGACTGATCCAGTCGTTAGAGAAGAAATAAACAACGTTGAAGTGGTTTGACACTGAAAGGCCAGTTTGCAATATCATGTTCTATAAAAGAAAGCAAAAAGCACTGTCTAGACCATTGGAAAGCACATGATGCAAATGGGAAGCTACTACCAAACTTCATCTTCAGAGCTTCATCTCAATTTCAGGTCTTGCAATCCTGCTGAACGCTCTCTGTGGCTGTATGAGCTGCTAAGAGCTCCCTGTTCCTTTGGGGTAAATTATGAGTCGTGAATCAATTGGCTTCTCTGTTCTTTCAAACGTGGAAGTATAACGGAGCGTGGCTCCATTCTGGAATATGGGCCAGCAAGGGCAGTGCTGGTGAGGGAGACTGTTGTGAGTTCATATTTCTGACTTCTGTTTGCTTCACAATCCATGTCGCCACATCTCTTTACGTAGGGAATTACAATCCTGCTTTACCCTCTCTTTTCCAGAGTTGTTTTACACCGAGAGAGCTCACGTCCGCACGCTGAAGGTTCTGCATAATGTCTTCTACCAGCGTGTCACCCGGGAAGGGATCCTGAACTCCAGTGACAAACGGAAAATCTTTTCAAACCTGGAGGATATCCTTGGGCTTCATGGTAAGAGCAGCTGAGGTGCCGTTCAGCTTTGTCTGAAAGTCTCAACTGGAATTCTGGATACAAATATCTGAAAAATTTGAGCAAGTGACCCTGAAACAAGAGGAAACCTCATACAACACTTGAGTTGAAAAAGAATACTGCGGCTGTTCTTCCTTTCACACAGGTTTTCCATTTCTGATTTACAAAGATATTTTGATAAAGAATGCTTGTGTCCACTGTTTCGGATCCTTGCTTTTCCTTATTTCTGCACGCAGACACTCTTGTGCTGATTCATGCTTTGATAAAAGGAGAAATGCTTTGATGAATGGTCTTTATTGGTCAACATTCAAAATGTTACAGCTGTTGTTGAAGAGAACAGAAAAACTGAACCTGAAAGGATTGATGTCTTGTAGGTGGTTTTGAAGGGTGGCCCTTCCTAATTGTTTAGAGAAAGGACTGTTCAGAATCAGAATTTCAGCTCTGCCACTGAATAATCACTTGTATAATTTTATGCAGGGGGCTTGAAGTGTGTGCTGCGTTATTCCTATGTTTTTAAAAAGGCAGTGATATTGAGCCTCAGAAAAGATAAGACTGGAAAGGTTCGTCGGGTGAGACAGGAGTGTGAAGGAGTTATATAGCATCTCCTGAGATGTTCTGCTAAATATATTGTGTTGCAGGACACTTTTCATTTTTTAAATTCAATTAAAATTATTGCAAACCTAGTCTTTTCCTAGAATAGCTTTTATTTAAGAAAAAATGCTGAAAATTAAGCAATTTGAGCAGTATTAATAAAATTTACTTTTTTTTTTTTAAGTTGCATTGAATGATCAGATGAAAGCAGTCCGAAAAAGGAACGAGACTTCTGTTATTGGCCAAATTGGGGAAGACTTGCTTTCCTGGGTAAAATCCTTTTTTGCTTTCTTTTATTTGAAAATAATGTTTCAGGGAATGATAAACAGAGCCAGAGGTTGGTAAAGGTAATTCCCAGTTAATAGGAGCTAATGGTCTTAGAGTTGTCATTTCTATGGAGCCAACACAGAAAGAACTCACAGGATTTTCATTTGGCTAGAGATAAGAGTAAGGAAGAAAAAATAATTTCCTTATGATGTGTGGGTAGAGTAGAAAGGGAGTTTTGGAGACATAAAGGTGATAGTAGGATTTTTAAAAATGCAATATCACTATTTATTTCAGTAACACTGAAATAAGTCTTGTGTTGCTGTGGTGCAGTTAACAGATAGTTAAAATTAATGATTTCCAATCCAAGAATTTACATAGCTGAACCTTTTCAAATTTATAGCACTATTGCAGGCTTCCTTTCTGAGATCCAAATGACAAGAGCAGGAGCAATGTATATTCTTTAAAAAAAAATCATAATTCTCTCTCAGGAATCTCCCAGTTTGTTGTTTGTTTTCAAGCCTACTTAATTTAGGATGGAAGATTGATCTGCTAATTCGTTTTAGTTCTTCATGCAGAAGTCTCTTGTGGTATTTTTTTTATATGCCACTGTTTGTCTAGTATTCCAGAAAAAAAGGAAGAAAATGAAAATCGGATGTGGCTGGTAAAGAAACACCTCTAACGGTTTCAGTCTCCTGTGTGTTATGAAAAGGCAAAGAACAAATACTTGCTAGAGCAAGTTAGACCTTAAGTTAATAGTTATATGCCCTTGCATAGTGTTTTGGCTAAGGAGCTAAAACAAAAAACCACAGGATCTTGTTCTCCAGAGTATTTTGAGGAGTTACTGCACTGCGTCACAGACTGGGCAGTGGAACGGGAAGAGTTGAAATTGCATCTGTCACCTGCAGCACATTTCTCAGCCCTCCTCGTGGCTATCATTTCCCCTAGCCATGTTTTTGTAATACTTTTGTTTAGGAAACCAGGTGTTATGTTATATTCTGGTGTGTAAGCATGGGTGTCCCTGAGAAACAAGATGAGCTTTGGTCTTGGCTTCCCTGACCAACAGTCTGGTAAATAATCCCTTGTCATTCATGTGAGGGCGGGTTTATCTGTTCTCCTTACGTTTGACAGTGGAGACATGGCACTGTATTTTCCCTCTGAATCAGCTGTGCATTTGTGGAAAGGATTGGATGTGCTAGGACTGGAGACAGGAGAACTGTAGAGTTTGAGACGTAAAAGGGTTCCTCAGTACCCTGGGAAGACAAGGCTTTAGAAACAACATGGAAGTTGCTTCTCATATTTTGCCAGTAATTACTTTTTTCCCTGATGAGGCCAGTTCTGCTACGTGGCTCTATGTCTGTTGAAACTGGCACGTACTGAACTTCAGTCTATCTAAATTTGGCTTTCTTGGCTTTCTGGCACAGTTTAGTGGACCAGCAGAGGAGAAGCTGAAACATGCAACTGCCACTTTCTGCAGTAACCAGCCCTTTGCTCTAGAGGTCATCAAGTCACGCCAGAAGAAGGACTCTCGCTTCCAGACATTTGTGCAGGTGAACATTATGCAAGGCTTTGAGTTGCCTGAGGATGTGGCTGGTGGCCAGTATAGCATAATGAATGGTTGTAGATAAAGCTATTACAATTAATGACATCATGTCTAACGCTGTCTTGATTGGCATCGTTTCCAATACTGTACCTCTGCTAATCGTTTCTGGAGGGAGGAGCCTTTAATTCTGGGGAACACAAGAATGTCCTGATAGAATGCAGGAAAGCACATGCTGTCCCAGGCAGGAGATGGCATCTCACTTGAGGTGCCTGTTTGCCAAGAATGAGTACTTCTGTTGGGGAAACTGCTTGTAGCAGTGCAGTTTTGATGCATGCCACGGGCAGAAGACAGATGATGTACACCTATTTTGCCTGCCGGGAAAGGAGTTTGAATACATGTGGCATTTGGAGGAGAGAACATTATCTTCATTACCACAGGCTGGGAAGAACTCTGGTAATACAAGGGTTGAGGTTATGTTGAAAAATGTACCATGAAAGCTATAGTGTGAAAGCTCAAGCTGATGTCTTCCCTGTGTGGTGGTGACTGAGATTGATTGGAGATGGTACCGGGCCTCTGGGAAGTAACGAGGGAAGGAAGCTGCTGCTTTGATGATGGGCCTTTCCTATGTGTAATTGCAAATGGAGAGGGGACGTGTTGTCTGAATGATAGATCTTGGCATTTCTTGTCTTGTATTTAATTACTGGAAAGTGAAGTAATAGACGTTTATGTGATGAATAGACGTTACACGTTCAGGTAATTATAGCCTTAATAAAAATGACAAATGTACTTATTGTGCTGTTTAATTTTAGGATGCTGAGAGTAATCCGCTGTGTCGCCGGTTGCAGCTGAAGGATATCATTCCCACAGAGATGCAGAGGTTGACTAAGTACCCCCTTCTGCTGGATAACATTGCTAAGTACACAGGTACAGCCTTTCCACTAGGGTTTGGGCGTGCATCTCGGCGTGCATCTAGGCAAACGTGATTTCAAAACGTGTGTTGAAGTAATTTAATTTAATTTTATGGGTCACTATCTGTTTTCATTGTGACCTTGCTGCTGTCTTCCGCACAGGAGGGCAGGTTAAAAAAAATATAAAAAATCCAATCTTTGTTTCTAAATTAAATTCGTTTTCCTTCTTACCAAAAAAAAAAAAAAGGGAAATTCAACGTGAAATAAGTGAATGACATTCTGCATTGGGTTGTAGTGTATATAGAGTGCAATATAGTAATTAAAATATAGTTTTAAAAAGTTGGGGGAGGGGAATGCTGAAGTTTTGAAGATAAACCAAAACATTCTGCTAATGAAAGTTACTGGCAAAACAACTGGATTTGCCCTTAGTTTTTGAAGAAGGAAGTCAGGAATTCCTGTCTCCACTCTCCAGTTCTTAACCTGTCCTTGGTTTTACACTATTACTGTTATTAATGGTTTTTAATGATTATCACAACCAAATGGAAGTGAAGAAAATACTTCCTCTGCACCCTTACATTTCTGATTGTATACGAGTATGTGATAATGGCAATAGCTAGGACTACATTCAGAAGAAAAAGAAACAGGTATCGTGTAACTCTTGCTTATTATATGCTCTTAGCAACCAAATCTTTAGGACCTTACTGCGAGGGAAGTTGCATTTGTGCTATTATTTTGAACAGTCATTAGCATGCTTGTTCTTTCTGTAATTTTCTAGATATATTTAACTCCTTTCTACAGTCTTGAAGAAGGAAGTAACTAGAAAGAATTCAATCACTAAAGATGGTACTCTGTTTGTTTCAATAAATTGGTTTTCAATTATAAACATGCTCCGATAAACACTTTTTTAAAAATTCAAATTAAGATAGCTAAATCAAACTATTAAGAGAAAATACATTTAAGTGAATTCCAATTTCCATGTAGATGTGTTTGAGACAGAAAAAGAATAAGATCTTCAATAACAGAAATCCCTAATCGTCCATTACTAACACAAAAATGTGAAGAATGAAGAATCTAATAAAAACCTATCAAGTTATGCCTTTGCTTAAACCAGTTTGGATAGACGTAGGCCATACTTCTGAGCAAGGAAGCAGAAAAGGAAGGTATTATAGAATCTAAGCAAAAAATCATGTAGTGTTAAGGCTTTTGGCAAATCAACATGTTTCTTTAAGAAGAGAACAAAAAGCGGATGATACAGAACAAATTGATTTTTTTTAAGGTCAAGGTTTTCTTGTTATCGACCAGGGGTGTGTTTTTGTTTTGGTTTGGTTTCTTTTAATCAATCCTCTGTACTATTTGTTCAAAATTCCCAATATGTGGGAAAAATGTGCACTGAGAGTGTAATCTGACCTACACCCCTAAGGTCTGATATAAAACAAGCTTCATATAAAAATCTTGGATGTTATCAATATAATGTCAACTAAGAATTTGAAGGAGATTGAACTTGGAAAGAAATACTTTCCTGCATGATAAACACCAACAGAATCTTTATCTTCCTCATCTGTTGAGTCTCTGAAGCACCACAGAAGGTTTTCATGTTCTTGCAGAGGGAGGAGTTTAGCTATGATGTGTTACGCTGAAAGCTACTGCCAGCAGAACAGTTGAAAATATGATTAATAATATCATGAAGTGCCTTTTCAGGTTTACTAGCGGATACCTGCTGCAGTGTAATTTCACTACTCATAAAAATATATCGCATTTATCTAATCATAATTAGGAAAGCACGTGACACTCCATTATCTTTGATGTACTTGTTTATTTGCCTGTTAACTAAATTCTTAATGTGGCTTGTGGTAGTGTGAATTGATGGGGTTCACCTCTGTCTATCTGCCTATGATCAAGTGACATTGGCTGGAAAGATAACTCTTGTTTGCTCTTGCTGTTATAAAAGACTTTTTTATAATGATAATCAGGCTGCACGAATGTAGCCAGAGATACTTTTTTTTTTTTTTTCTCCTTTTTTTTTTTTTCTGAGCTGTTAAAATAAATACAGGTTATCTGGATGGAAAAAGTTATTCTGTAAAACCTTAAAAAAATATATATTGTATTAAGTTTCTTTGTCTGTTTCTCTCTCTTCCAAAATAAATAAATAAAAAGGATTGTGAGAAACACAGGAGCCAATAGTCAGTTGCCGAATCCCAGGACTTTGGCTAGCTGGCTGTGTGTCATCTTAAATATCTACCCCAGACTCTCTTCCTACCACAGCGGAGTCTTAGTAAACTTTTTAGATTTCTCAGATTGATGTCTGTGGAGTGAATAGTTGTCACGAGCCCCTTGGAAAAGGGAGAGTTAGAAGTGCTATGCTGTGTACGGTGATCATCAGAGGCCGGTGTCTTGTGCAGGGCAGGATGAATCTTGTCCTGTCACAAATCTAGTTTTGTCACTTCACCTTTGAAGTGCAGTGCTTTTGTTGATAGGCTGCTCTGAGAATTTAAGTTCTCTTTCTCAAACTTGAGGTCAGCAAACTGCACTAGATTTCTGACTTTTTCAGCCTTTATAGGAAAGCGTTATTACATTTCCTTTTTCTCTCGCAGAGCTGCCTGAAGAGAAAGAGAAAGTGAAGAAAGCAGCAGATCATTGTCGTCAGATCCTTAACCACGTGAACCAGGCTGTCAAAGAGTCTGAGAACAAGCAGGTAGGAGGTGAACGAAGTGAGCATCAAGGATTGGGGAGAAGAGAGTTGAAGGGCAGCAAGCTGTTTAAGACACCCAGATTCTCTTGTACTAGTGACTTTATATTGTGCTTAAGGATGTTTTGGGGCCTAAGTGTTCGTGTAAGAGGAGGAATCCCAGGCTTTGGGGAATGTGTGGAAGTAGTCATGACTGCCTGCACTCTGGAGTTAGTGAGTTTCCCTAATCAAAGTCACCGTTTTCATTGTGTTTTCTGCAGCATTTGGAAGATTATCAGCGTCGTCTTGACCTGTCCTACTTGAAGCAGTCTGAGGATCCCATGATGGATGAGTTCAGGGTGAGTGACAGCACTGAAGCAATCTCTATGTAAATTGTGATTGCAACCCTGTTGTTCAGTTTGTGGCTTTTTCTGCTACAATCTGATGTACAATCAAATGGTCTTTAGAGATAAATATTTCTATAAAAAAGTTAAAACCATTAGTCTCAGAAATTTGAGTTTTCCTGAAGATTTCTGGGGATGTAACAACTTGGTTCTGCACATTGAAGTGCTGATGAAGCTTGAAAGTTCTGTTAAACAAATGTTAATGGTGTGCAAGCTAAATCTGTAGCACATGAGAGAGAGCTGGTGGATGATGAATCTTCTTATGGCTCTATGTCTCATGTGATTACACGTCCTAGGTGTGCTGTTGCAACCGGGGAGGATTCGGAGAGCCGTGAGGTGTAGCGATTCAGTTGGCTTTAAAAGAAACCCTTGTACACAGGCTGATCTGTATAGGAGATCCACAGATGTAGCCAAGCAGTCTAAGTCCAGCACTACAAGTACTGTGTTTCAAGGCCCTGTAAATTCTTGCAGTTGTGTTAGTGAAGCTGGTTACTTGCTGTCAGCATCCTTGGAGCAGGACTAACTTTATGAAATGTTCGTGTTTCAAGTGAATGATGAGCACCAATAGGCACTTGCAACTTTAAACAAATCTTTTTTTTTCTTTCACACGTTCCGCATAGGTAGCTTCCACACAAGGGCTCTTCTCCCTTCGCTCCTGCACCTTTTCTTCATGATTTGGTCCTTTATCCCCAGTTCCTGGTTTTTGCCACTGTCTATTCTTATGTCTTGTATAGATTCCCTGTTGTTTATTTATCACTCCCCTATCTTCTCCAAAGCCAAAAGAAATTTTTATATGAAGACTCTTCTATAAAACTGTATCGTGTAGCCTTCCACAAATAAGCTTGCACGCATTTAGTTAGGAAATGAAGAACTTACTGGCAGTTATGAAATCTTGCTGTCATTGATTGTAGACTCTGTGAGTTGGAAGGAATGACTTGTGAAAACTGTCACTTCTACTTGCCTGCAGATCTAAATGTCACAAGCACTGAAATGACTGAAGAATCCATTGACATTATAAAGTCCATCAGATCATTGGAATGATTTGTATATCAGTATGTCATTTGTAGGCACACTTGACTTGCAAATTGAGTGCTGAAGCATTAACCAGTTGTAACACTAGAACCGCGATATGGGATAACGGAAAACTCCTCCTGGAAATCAGATGACATCCTAATGCCTTAGTAGCTTGATTTAGTAGGAAGATTCTCTACCCTATAACCCCTGACATCTGCAAAAGAGCAGTGGAAGAGGAAGAGTGATAACAAACACCTCTCACAAGAGTGTGGTTTAGAAACATACCCTACTTCTGTTCCATGTTTCTGTTTCCAGCCTGGGTTTAGCTGCTCATCTCCAAATGGGAGTGCCTATCCTAGCCTTCCCTTGGACATTCCCATGCTTTGCCATTACTTGCTTCCACAGAAATTTCTTAGTGCTACTTTTTTTCTTTCCCCTGGTGACAGAACTTGGACCTAACAAAGAGAAAAATGCTTCATGAAGGGCCTCTAACTTGGAAGGTGAATCGTGACAAAACTATTGGTGAGTCCTATTCCATGAGCTGACTTGGTTGGGTTTGTGTGTGTTTGCTGAGAAGGAGAGAAGGAGAAAGCATTTCTGCAGTTTCCAATTACGATTCTTGCTGCCACCTATAATACTGTCTGTGTGTTTCTCAGAGCTGATTAAATTATTCTTGTCAATTCTGAAATGTGCTAGAGTGTCATTAAGGCCATGCAGGGACACAGCAGTCAGTCATGAGATGATCCAATTCTATCTGCAGCTTTCTGCTGTAGTTTGATGAGGAAGATTTGCAAGCTTAGTCTAGAATGGCATAGCACTGATTACTGCCTCTGCATGAGTAATCAAAACTGCAGCCTTTTCCTTTCTGCAGGGGTGTGATACAAAACTACGAATCTTTAACTCCTTCTGGGTTCTTTTGCCCTCCGTGCAGATCTCTACACTCTGCTTCTGGAGGACATTCTGGTGCTGCTGCAGAAACAAGATGATAAACTGGTATTGAAGTGTCACAGTAAAATCTTGGCATCGACAGCTGACAGTAAACACACCTTCAGTCCTATCATCAAACTGAACACCGTTCTGGTTCGTCAGGTGGCAACAGGTCAGTGTAACCAATTGAGAAAGCAAAAGAGGAAGCCAAAAATTAAGATTCGATTGGTTAAGGATAGATGTTTTTGTCTAGAGTTCCAGAGTAGAACAATGAAAAATCTGTAGGCTTAATTTTTGGTTGTCCGATGTCTTGCTTTGTACGTATGAGCTGTTTAACTTCTTTGCATCAGTAATAGGCACGGCATGAGTTTTAAATAGACTTCTAAATTAAAAGTACTCTAATTGTGTTAGATGAAAGGTACTCTAGAAATTATTAGGAAGGAAAAGAGGAGAAATAAATCTGTTTCAAAATGGTTTGGGCAGTAATGGCTCTTTTCTTTCAGGACTAACAGACAAATTTCCTGGATAGGGAAAGATCAATGTTTGTATATTATAGCGTTGGAGGGTTATCTCATGAACTCTTCTTTCATTCCTTCTGGCTGGCGTTACGCCCAATTTTACGAATTTTCAGAAAGCTACATGGGACAAGGCATCTAGTTAAACTCTTCTCTCCCTGTGTTGCTTCAGATAACAAAGCTTTCTTCGTCATCTCCATGTCAGAAAATGGCGCTCATATTTATGAACTGGTGGCACAGACTGTTTCAGAAAAGAATGTGTAAGTAATTGGTTCAGCTCCATCTGCTGCTTGATTTGTTGTACGTGAGCGATCTTTTACATCTGCTTGCCTGTGCTAACTGTGCAGGTGTCCGTGAATTACCTGTATTTCCTTCTCTAAGCTTAGCTGAAAATGTAGCTATGGTGGCCTATGTAGGAAGTATCCAAGGATAGTCTCTCCCAACTTGTAAAAATAAGAGGGTGTATATGCATATGTTGGTGAGCATGTGTGTGTGGATGTATATTAGTTGGATTTAAGAGGTGTTAAATAGAGAAGTGTTCATTATGCTTCACGTCTTGCATGTTTTTATTTCATGTTTCTACTGCAGATGGCAGGACCTTATAGCTCAGATGGCAGGGACTGTAAAAATGGAGAGTACCAGAAGAGTGATTCCATTACCACAGTCAGGACCTGGCGAGTAAGTAAAAGTAGCTGGAGGAAGGAGGGGCTGGTTTTTCTTTTTCCAGTACCGCTTCTTCTGCTCAAAGATTGCCAGCCAAAGCACGGATTCTCATGCAGCGATTCAGATGTATGTGACTAAAGGAATGTGTTCATTCTTTCCTCCCTGCAGAGAAGAGCGTGAAGAAGAGGAGCAGCAGAAGCTCAAAGAGCAGCATGACATTCCTGCCAGTAGCCTACAAAGTCCAGGTAAAACAGTGGTCCAGGTAAATGGTATCAGTAGATTGGCTACGTGGAGTGCAAATGTCCGTATTCCTTGCGGCTTGGGGATCTTTTGGTAGATGTGACATTTTTCTGGAAAGGAATGGTTTCTTTACAAGTCACGTAGAGAAGTGATGCTGAACTTCTTGGAAACATACCTCTTACTATTTCCATCTATTTTATAAATTGCTGGGAAAGATTAATTTTTCCCCTGGAAAGAATTGGCCTTTTACCAAGCCCATGCTCAAGAACTGTATTTTTTAACGTTTTCAGAGATTTCTGTGTGAAACAGAATTTCCTGCAGTTTATCATCGTATTTGACATAGTTGTTTAGCCTGCGTATGTTTTGTGTTTTCTAGATAAAGATTTGGGCCTCGAGTCTCCCTTAATACTGAATGCTCAGTCTTCTTCGCCCATCATGTCTGAAAAGTCCAAGGTAGAAAGTCTTCTTGCGTCAGAAAGACAGTTTGATAAGGTGCAGCAGGCAGACCTGACACTTAAAGATTCCCCTGCTTGCTATGAACACACAACCGCCAGTTTGCCTTCGGTATCAGAAGGACAGTGGGCACTGGATGCATTAAGGAACTGTGAGTATCTGTGGGCAGTGTCTGGTGGGGTGTGATTTAGAGATGGAAATTCTTAGGTCAGCCATCTAAATCAATGAGCTAAAATAAAATCTAAAGCCCATTTTTATTAAATACCAATTCTCTCTTCGCTGTAGATAACAGCATAGCAAACCAAAATGTGAATCTATTTATGCTTCTCCTTCTTACAGGATTCAAAGTGCTTTTCTAAGGCTGAATGCTACACAAGTGTTCTTGGTACTTGTTTTCAGAGAGCAGTGATGAGATAATCTTAGTCTGCGGGGTGTGTAAAGATAGTATTAGTGACCCAGCATCTCATGACTATTCAGACTTAAAAGAGCAGCCCTCTAAAAGCAGCAGTGGGTCACTCACGTTGTGACAAGAGCCTTCCACTTAGATGAGTGACTGCTCTGTTGTATGAAATCAGAGCTTATCTTGGGTGGAACATGAGCATTATATGGTGGGAACGAGCAGTCTTCTTATGCTCTTGACAGTATCATGTTTTTGTTTTGAACAATGTGTCCTTATTATGAAGTGTTTGGTTGGGATAATTTGAGAGCTAAAGGAATGTGGGTTGAAGTTCAAACAAGCATAAATTTGCATGAAATTTTAGGGAAAATGTGTCTTCAAATTTTTTGATCTGTCATTTCAAAGTTGAGTGGAATATTCTCAGTATACTTGTTTCTCAGGTGGGAATCCCCTGTTATGGCCATAGTTTTTAGTTCATTTGAGGGCATAGGTGAAACCTGGGCACTCACCTGCACTCAAACTCACTCGCTGAATAATTTCATTAGATGTTTTCTCTGTTTTTCGCTAAGCGTGACAGAACTTGTACAGACATGTTTGCTCTCACTTGTAAGATAAAATGTGGATTAAGGCTTCAGACCTTACTTATTTATTTTTATCCCTGTTTTTCTTACCAAGAGCAATGAGAGGGCTGGCTGCTATGAGATACGCCTTTTTGAAAGGGTAGTCTTTATGTCTAGTTTATTCACTGTTAGGGAGGTTATGGTCTGTGAAGCCTCGTGAACATTCTCTCTACTTGCAGTGGGCCTGCTGAAACAATTGTTGGTACAGCAGCTTGGCTTTTCTGAGAAGGGGACCTTTGAAGGCCGGCAGCGCTTTCCCAGGTTTAGGACCGTTTCTCAAGAAGCCCAGACGGAGAGTGGAAGTGAGCCTGGACTACAGCACTCTGACAGTAACAGATTTCACCAGCCTGGAACAGACAGAACGCTTCCAAGAACCGGGACTATAGAGTCCACAGCTAGTTATGGCCTCCGGACTTCAGCTGAATCGCCAGCTTCAGCGGATGCCATGCAGCTGACTGGGAGAGACCCCAGATCGAGCAGTAACTCAGCAATAGACCGCATGAGTGTGAATCTGGAGATCTCAACCACAGAGCTGGAAGGGGTATGTGCTGATGACAGTGGGGAGCATTTTTTTGATGCTCGAGAAGCTCACAGTGATGAAAATCCATCTGAAAGTGAACTAATGGAAAGGAAGGAGGAAGAGGATGTGCAAATACGGATCTCAGGTGAGCACATTTCATTCACTCATTGGATGATAGTCCATTCAGAGTCAGTATCAGACACTTGAGATCAGTTTTAAATAGAAAATACTAAAGAAAATCACAGTATGTTTTCCTCTCTTGCTTATATGGTATAGGATGTTTAAAGTTAACTCTCAGACCTTGACAGTCATTTTTGCCCTGAAAAGGGCTTTGCAAACATGTACTTAAAGGAATTCTCTATTTTATGAAAGGAGAAGCTGAAATACTATGGGGTTAATACACTGTGACAAACTGTAATTACAGAGGCACGGGCACAATGCGAGCTCTTAATTGCGGTTGGCACTGGACCACTTTATCTCTCAACTGACTGTTGGGACGACGTTCTCCCTGAAGACAAAGCACTTCCTCAGCCTGTGCACACCGAGCCCCTGTGACTCGTGCTATTTTGTAGATACTGTGTTGGCTTCTCCTGATCAACCCTCAGAAAAGAAACTTACAGTTTAGCTTTGCACTCTTAATTGTGTCCTGTGACCTTACTCCAGTCTGAAGCTGTTAAAAGCTTATTATTATTTTATCTCTATTAGTATTACTACATGTGCTCTATCGGGCAGTTACCTGAGCAGCATCTCGAAGTGTATCTATCCTAGCCTTCAAGAACGCTGTAGAGCTGTTAACCCAGCAGAAAACTAGCTTTAAGACAGCAGCTGTGAGCACTTCCATGGGACTTTGCACACTTTGCATTTGGAAAGTGCTGTGATTTTGATCAGCTGACAGGGTGACACCGCACTAAATTTACCACAGAAGTTGGGTTTTATCTCGTGCCTGTTGCAGTAGAAGTAGCTACTAGTAGGTAGATTCTATATGTCTATTAGTCTTGAAATCTCTTACTCATAAATATGCTTTTATTTAAAAATTGGATTCTGTCAATGTGAATAAGCCAGTTTGTGACTGTCTGAATGCTGCCTTCCAACTACGTATTGAAAATCATTTTTCTTTCCCTGAACTACTGAGACATTTTAAATTATTAAAACTGCACCAACAATTTGAAGCATCTAATTTATTTGTCACCTCTTATGCTGTTTACTTTCTTAACTGTGCAGGGGCATCAAAATTAGATTGACCTGTTTTTAGTCAATTCTGACTCCACATGCTAACTTTGCTGGAATACTGTAGAGAAATTATTTAATATAATCCCATTGCGAGGTGCAGGTTGTGAAAGCATTTCCATCTATAATTGCTTTATCTTTTAACATATCATCAGCAAGCTAAATTTTAAAGCTGAGGCATCTAAGAGCATCCTCAGTACCGCAGCTAGTTAGTGGTGGTTAGAAATCTAGCAGTCTGATTTCTCAGGTACCATTAGTGCAAGTGCAGGATTTTCAGGCGTTATAATAGAAACACAGATTTTGGAAAAACAGACGGTAGGTGATTAGCTCATCTAATCCTGTGATTTCTCAAACTGCAGTCCGAAAAGCAGCCATGATCTCTGAAGCCCAATTCAGAACCAAACCAGTCTGGTCTGATATAATCACCGTTCTGCCTGGTGTTCATAAATGCTTTTTCTTATCCATTTTAAAACGTCTCAGGAGATGGGCCTCTCGCCACTTATCTTTCTTAAAGTCTGCTTAAACTATCTACAGTTCAGTGGTTCTTGGTGATTATGGAGCTGGAGGTGTTAGTAAAAAGCTGTTCTCTTAACAGGAAATTATTTGATCCTTGATGGATATGGAACAGTGCAGGAGAGCTCCACAGATGAGGAGGTATCGTCTCTGGTTCTCCAGTGCACTGCAGGTGGCCGCACCTCTTTGGACTCTGCACAGCAGCAGCAGCAGCCACTTTCCCCACGGGACACCCAGTCGGATGGAGGGAGCTCCCCGTTTGCCGAGGAGATGATGGCCTCGCGCTGGGGGGGAGCGGAAGAGTCCTCCTCCTTTGTAGCAAGCCCTCACTTCTCTATAGAGTCGCGTGTGCAGATGATGCAGTATATTCAGAAGATAGAGGATGACCTTGAAAAGTTAAAGGTATAGTATGTTTCTATTTGCAGTGTCAGGGTTTTCATATTCCCTAGGTTTTGTTTTAGAAAAGAGCTTGAAAATAATTTTGAGCAGGAAGAAAGGCAGCCATGCCCTTTTTTGTCTTTGGCTCTTACAGCTGGAAGCTTTTGAAGCAGAAACTTGGTGCTGTTTTGCTTGCATTAAGTTGTGGGTTACAAGCAGCAGGTAGTTCCGCTTTAATTTAACTGAAATCTGAAAATAAAGTGGAATATTGTATGTGAATGGAAGGCCTGATAAAGATGCTGATAAAGGAGTTGAGATCCATCGTGGATCACTGTACAACACAGGCGATTCCAGTCCAGTCACCTGTAACGAAACTTCTCTTTTCCCATTTGAAGCCCCCTTTGTTCAGTTGGTAAACAGAGAAAGAGCCACTTGCGTTCTGGGGTTGTTTTTGTTTTTTAGGAGGTTGAGGAAGACTACACCATCCTCCGACGCCAAGGGCTGGCTGGATCAGCCTCCATGGGAGAGCACTCAGGTACGCAGCCCGACTGTCTATAATGGGTAGCATATACCACGTTAGCCTCAGACATTAAACAAAAAGCACAAAGTCAATTATTCATGTTCCTCACACACACACAAAAGGTTTCCCCTACTTCAGCAGCTCTCGCAGGGCTGAGACCATGCTGATTCCAGAAAAGGTCAGCGGAGTCCATTGAGACCCATGTGTGCAGAGGAGCTTGTTCCTTCCTCTGAAAAGGTTGTTTGCAACCTGTCTCACCTTTACCTGCCAAAGCCCTACACCTCGGGATTTACCACTACTCTTCCAAAGAAGGATAGATTGATGTAATGTCCCAAAGGAAGATTTTTGAACATGTAAAATGATTACAATCTTCTTTTCTTTCTCTGGGGTGTCTCTGATGCTGTGTAAAGTGGTTGCCATGGGTCCGTTAAATTGGCCTTAGGCATCCTAGAGACGTAATTGCTGGAATTACTAACAAAGGTCTTAAGGTTAAATGGGTTTGCTGTCTCTCACATAACAGGCTCTCTCTCCTAGTGCTGGTGTTCAGAAATGATGGGCATTCATCTCTCATTGCACCCTCTCTCTCTCACCAATCTTTTTCTTTTTTTCTCCTTCAGAGAAAAGCTAGTCATGTTTCCAGGAGCGGCTGAAGATTGGATGAAGAGTATCAGGACACAGCACCCGCTGTCTTCCTTGTGGACTCTGAGACAAGAGGGTTTGGGCCATCCAAACGTGAACCATACTCTAGCAAAGTGGGCATAGGGTGCTTTTCCTGTGGGGCATCTGCACTATCTTGTCAGTGAGGGAGTCTATTCTATTCTGCTCCTCTCCTTGCTACCAGAAATTCATTTTTCAGAACAGAAAAACCAAACCAAATGTACAGAGCTTTGGGTGTAGGATATAAAAATGTATTTAGACATTTAAAAAAAAAAAATCAATGTATTTATTTGACTTCATTCCGTGTATCAAAAGCACATTTTAATTTTTTAATCTGCCTTTTTTGTTCTATTTTAATTGGGTAGTGACAGTTCTAGCCCGCTGCATATAGTGCACCCTGCCTGCCACTGCTCCTGAGCCGAGGGTCAGGTCTGGGGGCAGGGGGTGTGCCTATGTGCAAGTGTATCTTTACTTCACTGGACTGGACTCTGCACTCCCTGCTGGCAATCAAACTGCCATGCCAAGAGCTACTTATGAAGGTGTCAGGATGATTCGTGGCTGGAACTATCCGTATTCAACAACTGCATGGGAACTGTTCGTGTCACCACATGTGTAACAAGAATTTTCCATGCGCTAAATAGCCAGGCACTTCAGATGGGCAAATTTTCTTTTTCCCCTCTCCCATTAGGGGTCTCCTTTGTTGACATTCAAGATTAGACTGGGAGAGGAGAAAGATAGGTTTAATTTTTTTCTTGACTTTGTTGGCTTTGATCATTGTCTCCTTTGTAAAGTGATAAAAATACTTGGACCTGCAGCACTTTTGTAACTCTTCTCTGGATCAAAAAGAAAAAATGCAAACCCAGAAGTGTTTCAAAGATGTGGGGCAGATCTGCCCCTGATTCACTACTGAATGAATAAGGGCTGCCATTTGAGTTAGCCACAGGTACTGCTGATTATAGGGCCAGTAAGTTTTAGTACCTGAAAGTATGTCTTGCTGAGGGCTTGGGGTGGGTTTGGGGTTTTTTTTTTTTGGGGGGTAGGGTTGGGGTTTGGTTTGATTGGTTGTTTTTTTTTTTAAACTGATTTGTGCCAACGTGTTCTCACTGCAACAGAGATGTGCAAAAACAAAGGCGGCTGAAACAGCTCCCTAGTACTTAGGCCTGTTCTAATGGGGTTTGCTGTTGGAATCCCTTCCAGTCTGGGAACAAGACGGTAACTATCAGGCTACAGCAGAGCTGATGCTGGGCAGCCTCAGCTGGCAGTGCCTCTGCTCTGAACCTGGTCCTAGGACAGGCTCTTCCCGCTTGGTGTAGAGCAGTTCAAGCTGTCCCCCGGTATCACAGAGACCGTGAATACAGCTGCAAGTGCAGAGTGTGCAAGGCAGTCTTTTTTTTTTTTTTGCACCCTCTTCCCAAGTTTTGAACTGTTTAACGAACCCAAACTGAACTGCATGCCAAACCTGTAAATCCCATTCACACGTCGGAACGGCTATAGCGTGGTTTGCATCACTGCATGCTTCGTGAAATGCTGAGAATCTGTCTTTGGTCAGCTTAAAAATCATACTCCCTGCTCCTTGTAAAACAAACGTTTTCTTTTTAGCTGCTGGCAAGAAATCAGATCTGTCCTTTGTCTACTCATGTAGGAAAAAAAAAACAACAGTTCTTGTTCTTCCCTTTAGAAATATACAAGGGATAAGTTCATGTAAAGATTGACAGAGGTTGAGCAGAGATGATTTTGGGCCTGATGTCAGAGTTGGAGCCATGAGCCCTTACAGAGTAGGGAGGAGTTGCTCTTGTTTTAAGAGCCAATTGCACAAAGTACCATTTTTCACCGGCAGAGCGTTGCACTGCCAGCACAAGCCAAAGTGTTCTCTTCCAGGCTGGCAGGAGCTTCCCCTTGGGACACACGGAGGCCTGTCCTGGTGCACCTGTATGAGTATACTGTCAGTATTAGCTTCTTTCTTCCATTCTTACATGGGTGGGATCTCCCCTCCTCACCCTCAGCCGTACGGTTCCTTTGGTTATAAACACCTAGATTTCCTCTGATGAACTCCCAAACTAGAACGCTGCCTCACACCGATGTGGCATCTCTTACCTGATCCAGCCAGAAAGAGAACTGGGCTATAGCCGGAGCTTGGTTGTTGAAGGCCCTTCTTCCCTTCAATAAATAATAAAAAGAAAGATGCACAGTTTTTATCAGGCTAATGATGACGCAGAGAAGCCTTTATGCTGGATGAAAGGAACGGTTTCCAGAGCAGGAGATTGCAGGGAGCTCCGAGGGATGTTAGAGAAGACCCAACCCATTTGAACCCAGTTTTATGGGCAGTACGAACAACACGCTGTGCTCTGTCCTGTTTGGGTTTTGTTTCAGCTGGCCACCTGATGCTACGTTGATCATCCTCACAACTAGGGCATTACTCCTCTAGAAAAATCATGGTGGGGTCAGGGATCCATTATCTTCTGAGAGCAGTAACCTGAAATACCAGGGGATTCCTTTTTTCCTCGCTAGCACACCTACTGTATGGCAGACCTCAGGCCACGTCTTGCTGCGTGGAAGGAGCTGGAACTCAAATGCACTATTCAGGAGTCTCACTTTCTCCTCCCCCTCCCCCCCTTTAAGCCATAAGATTACCCTTTTTTAATTTCCAGTTTCCAGTGTAAGGATGCATTTTAATTTTCCCCTGGCTGGTGATTGATTGATTGTACATTCCCTTATTCAAACTGGACAGCAGAGCAAGACAAGGTTCTCTGGTTTGTTTGCCCCAGCCCCTCCTCCCCAGTGTTTTGTTGGGGTTGTTGGTTTTTCCACCCCCCCTCCCACGTACAAGATGAGCAAGGGTTTCTTATCTTGGGTACAAAGACGTAGCGTAGCAAGCATTCTTTCATATCCTCCTGAGAAGTGATTTCTCTTCTGCTGTTACAGGGTATAGTTCATGGACAAGCAGAAAAGTCAGGTATCTGGGTACTTCCTGGGAAGGGGAATTCCCTTCTTCTGTAGAAGGGCAAATGCTAAGCTGGTGTTTGGTCACTCTGGTTTCTTGAACATACCTTGACTGTAGGGAGGGGAGATATCTTTACCATCCTGTAGGTGGGATCAGAAAGATGGAATGTAAACCTCAAGAACTAAGAAGTCTAGATGGTTTTGGTCGGCTTGCAGACAGCACGATGCCCATTTCCAGTGTTTTCATAAAACTTAGATATTCTGATTTATTGCTACTGTCCCTGTTATGAGAAGGGGGGTCTGAAGCCCAGCAGCTGACCCTTGATTATAATCTCAGTGCTTGATGGTATCTGGTATTGTTTTCTCCCCCTGTTCCCCAAAGAAATCCCTTAATTCCTCCCCTCTCCCCCAAAGGTGCCAACTGACAAGCAGATGTACTGCAAAAGGGATACTGCAGCCAAAACACTGCTGTTTTATTTTGAATTGTCTTGTGGAGCTCTCTTCATACTAGAATATTTTTATTTTCTTTGTACAACATACAATCATGTACTCTTAACAGAGATTTACTTTAAAGAGAAGAAAAAATCTGGAAGTATTCTTTAAAAAATACACAAAAATCTTTATTAATAATCCTGTATTTTTACTGATCATGTTTGAATGTCTAAAAAGACTTTATTGTTCTAATTATCCAGATGTATGTTTGTAAAATAGCTCTTTTATGACTTAGCTGATAAGGTTGTATGTTTCTGGAATTAAATATTGGTCACTTAAAAAAAAAAATCTGTTTTCAGGATCTGGGAAATAGAAAATTTAAGCGTTTCAAATATCATTAAATAAGCTTAAAGGAAATACATTTTGTCTGCTGGATTTTTTTTGGAGATTGTTTTGCTTTAATTGCTGCGAGCGTTTGGCAGGACAGGCTGTCCTGATAGGCAAAGGGAGCTTTCGTTTGGTACAAATGACCTTTCAGAATCTGTTGCGAAGATGTGGGACCCCCAGTTCTCCCAGTTCACGCGATTCTTATTGATCTCTGCCCTGAGGAGGGAGCGAGAGGCTCCTGCCAGGGGCACTGGAGATGCCCTGCTGTGCCGAGCTCTCCTGTGGGCACTGCCCGGGCCCCGCTGATGGGCAAAGGGAGCCAAAATGCCGCTTTCCTGCTCTGGTTGAGGTAAAAGGGTCCTGTAGTTCCCACACGCTGACTGTTTTCCCCCCTGCTGGGCTGTCTCCCGCTAGTTTCAGAGGATATGCTTGGGCCACTCGAGCAACTTTGGTGCCGGTTGATGAGTTCACTCTAACCATCCGCATCTCATCCCCGTGCCAACCTCCTGAACAAACACTGCAAGGAAGGGATGCTTCTGGACGGGATGGTCCCTGCTTAAAGAGCTTCTTCTAGCAGCGTATCTCATTTTGTGTGTTTTCTCCAAAGGAGATCCTTTAAAAAAGAAAAACACCCACAGCAAAAAAAAAAAAACTCAGAACCTACTGAATCTCAAGAGTTTTTAATCAAGTCTTTAAAATTCCGACGTTGAAGGCATCGTGACTTTCACAGATGCTTAAGCGCCTTGACCGAATTCCTGCTGATTGGAGCGGGATAGTGAATATCTAGTCTTTTTCCAAGGTCAGACGAGCCTCCTGGAAGAACTGAAGTTCCAGCTCGGTAAGTAACCGATGTGTCTGTGCCCATGGCACTCTGGACTGGTGCTGCTTTGCTTCTCTGCGTTGATCTCAACAGCAGTCTTATGTGAAGGCTGTCATCGACCAGGGGGGTCTGCACATGGTATATAATATAGTGAGTATCGTGCTAAAGCAGGGCAAAAGACAGCTTATGAAATAAAATAACAGCGGAAAAGTGCTTGTTTGGGAGCTGCCTTTCAGAGGATGCTGGTGGTCGGTTCCTCGGCGAACGCGATCTTTATTGTACAGGGAAGAACGTCCCCGTGTCTGCCCTTTAGCGTTGACCAATAAGGAGGAATTAGCACAAAATAGCAAGAAAGCAAACAAACCTGCCGCTTGATCTACGCTGCGGATGACACTTCGGGACGTCCCCCGCGGTAAGTGACGCCTTGGTTGAGTTCTGCAGAGCTCGTCGTGCGCCTGTGGCCCTTCTGTTTGGTTCTGCGATCGCTACGTATGAGCTGGAAGTGGAATTTTGCCCTTTGGAGTGAATTTCCTCCTTGGGTGCAGCACCCACCGGAACGGTTTTTGTTCCCTGGGACTTCACTCGTCGTGTGGCTAACAGCAATGTAATGAACGCTTGAAAGAGTCTGTCTGTGTCCCTGTGCTCCAGCACTTTACCTGCTGTAGGGGCTGCTTTTTAAGTTTCTACCATTGTTATAGTCCTAAATCCAACCAGAACCGTTATCCGATGAAATTAAATTCAAGTTGATTTTATTAATTTATAAGCTCATTCTTATTTTTGAAATGGAACCTGTTGTGGCAGTTAGGAGCTGTCAGTGTGTGGCCTTTCAACATGACACTAAGCTTGCAAATTTTTATCATTTAAGCCTTGCTGGACTAATTTTTCCCCTGAAGCGTAACCGCAAGCGTTGGCTCTTCAACTAGAAGGCTGCGGCTTCATATCAAACGTTCACCAGAGTCCACGGGGCTTAAACCATAGTTTCCTCGCGTTCTGTAAAGTGAACCTTCTTCCTTATATATGTCTTTTGGTTTTTAAACTTTATACCTTTTGAAGAAGTTTGGTTTCTCCCAGCAAGCTCTTTCTGAGGCTGCCTTCTCTGGGCTGTTCAGGGACGGTGCCTGCGCGTGCAGCAGGAGGAGACGCTTGTTTTTCCCTCTCCAGGCTGCTCTGGTTTGCCACACGGGAGTTTCTAGAAGGTGAAGCTTCCCCCCTGCGCTGGGCAGCCCTTGCCGTGCCTTCACAAGCCGTGGGGCGAGCGCCGGTGGGGACAGTGACAGCAGCTGCGTTCCACCGCTTTGTGAGGCTTGTCGTTTCCACGCTTTTGCTGGAGACTTTCCCCTCCACCAGGACCAAATAGGAATTTGAAAGAGAAGTGGAATGGAAACTTGCTGTTGAGGGAACTTGCAAATTTTTTAATAGGGAACATCTGTGCTGCGAGTTTTGTGCCAAGGCCTCGGTTTTGTTGTATTATCTGCAGAGGATGCTTTACATGAATCCCATCATTTAGTGAGATTCCTGTCTTTAGCTTTTGACTTCCCTGGAAAATGATGCTGGTAAAAAATAAGGGAATTAAGAACAAGCACCAAAACAGAAAACAAACTGAATCAGGTATATTTCTGAATGATGAGAGTCCTCTTTTTTTTTTTTTTTTTTCCTTCTGCAGTATGTACGTGAAGCTTCTTGAGAGATTACTTTATTATAATTGGTAATCTGAGCGCCATTATGCTTTCCTAATGATGCTGCTCGTGTTTTGCCTATTTAAATATTATTTTATATATTCCCTTTACTGCGCTGCTGTAAATAAATGATTCAAAATAAACAGCCCAGAGAAATCTGAGCTTTGTGTCTTCTCCTGCAGCCTGTGCCCTTGAATCCCAGGTAGTGATGGGAGAGAACCGTGCCACATCTTCTAGGGCTCTTTGGCGTACGCGATCATGGAATTAATCTCTCCTTGCTGCCTGCCACAGATAGGGAAGGCAGACACAAGAGAGGATTCAGAGAGTATTATTTCTGATGGGTTTGTGTCGTTTCTGGGTTATGTTATTTAAAGTATTGTGGTCATGCAGCACAGCTCCCGGGAGCCTTGACGTGTTGGGTGATGCTTGTCCGTGACTGTATCTGATGTGGTGGTGCCTGGCAGCTCTACCTGGGACTGAGGATTCTGCCGTGCTGCCAACTTTACGAGACCCATTTATGGGCTGGAGAGCTTGGAGTCTAAGGGAAATTGCAGCATCTTTGGGGTTGCTAAGATGCAGCAGCGCTACCTTGTTAATGCATCTCCTGTGCCATTCACCCGCCAGGCTTTTTTGAGAAGTGTCTCCCCATGTCTTTACCTCGCTCCAGGGGTGTTCACCCAGAGGTATGTGTGACTGTTGCTCGCACACCAAGCAATTCCTGCGTCTTCTTGAGCAATGAGAATGGCAGTTCCATCCACCCACCACCACCACTCCACAAATGGCAAAAGATGACTATTTACTCCATTTTGTTCCACCTTGGTGTTTGCCGAAGACCGTCTATAATTTACCCTTTCTTTTTATCAACTGGTCAAGGCATTTTCGGTTGTTGTTGCTGCTGTTTTTCTTCCTCCAAAATATTTACCAAGGTTGGCATAACATGGCAGTTGTCCGGTCCCTGGCACGTATTCTTTGCCAGTTGGTCTGATTATCATGAGGGTGAACGTTATCGCCAGAGAAACGGACCCGGGCAGGGCACAGCTCACACACAGAGAAAAGCGGGATGCCTTTGCTTTACGCATGATCCGACGTCTAGATGGTAAGTGCGTGAGTGTAATTCTGCAGCCTGGGGTTGATACCTAGCGGATGTCTGTGTTAAGGCGCTGCCTCGATAAATCTGCAAAAGTTTTTAGACACCTGTGATTTAAAAAGGTGGGAGAGAGACTTCAGAGCCTTTCTGCAGAGCTGGACATGCTGCAGATTGGTTTCCAGCCCCATCAACTGACTTTACCGCTTCTTGGGAAGTAGTTCGAGGAGAAGGGTGTTCCTTGAGATGACGGCGCAGATCCCTCCTGCGTTTCTCCGTATCGCGAGCCAATAAAGGGGCTTCCTTCTGCTTCTGCAGTCAGCGAGCATCTCCCTCTCCCCCTCTTCCTCACCAGATGGGAGTTTACAGCTGCAAATCATCAGTTGGGCTTCTGGCAGAATGAAATGCCCAAAATATCTCTGCCGCTTTCTTGCACCAGTTTGTTTGTTTCCAGATGTCTGCAGCTTATTCAGCGTGAAGTATTTTCCCTGATCAATATTTTAACCTTCTTGTTGATATTTACTCAGTGCTGCTAAATAAACTGTATTAAGTGGCGCTCCATGGATGGGAGAGTAAATCTACATTTCTATCAGCTCTCTGGGGGTTTTGCAATAATTCATATTATCTGAGGTTATTGTTAAACTAGGATATTAATGAGCACATCTTCCTTCCTTCTGTCTCTTGAAGCTTCAATTCAGGTCCCACTTCTGGTGCTAAAACATCATCTCAGTTCTGAATTGGCCTGGAAAGGAGAAAGCTTTGTTTCGGGCTCTTGTCAGCTCCAGTTTGAAAGAAAATTTTCTCTGTAGTTTTATAAAGATGTATTTGATAGAACTCCATCTGTTTCCCTTTGACCTTTGTGATGAGAAGGAAATTAAACCCTTCTCTGTGGGCCTTCATTGCATCTTTAAATCCTGCTGGAGGTGTCTGCTTCTCCTACTTCTACCCTCTCCTCTTAAAACTCCAAAGTCCACTTAGACAGCACTGAGCAGAAGCGATGCCCTCCCTTTTCTCCAGCAGTTCTGCTGTTTGTTTACTATTCAACACAAGAACTTGATTATAGAACTGCCTACTCGATGTTCTGCTGTGCGTGCCCTTTACCTAGTATTTCACCTCCAAAAAATTACTTTTTTTAGCTTTTTTTTTTTTTTTTTCTTTTGGCAACTTCTGCCCTGGAAGAAACGGGTTCACGATGTTTCGAAAGCCCCTCTGACACATTCATCATCATCATTTTAGCGGATGCACGCAGCCGAAGTCAAATAGCCTCAGTTGTAGCTTATATTGAACTCATCCTTTTTCCTCTGCAATTTCTTTATTCCGCCATAATAAAACTACCCCTGTCACTGCTGAGCTATTGCTCATCTGTCTCTCTCCATAAGAGGGGCTCTGCATCTGGCCTGGAGTTGGCGAAAAGAAAATGCTGATGTGAGGTAGGACAGTATCAGTCCACCTTAGAAACAAACAAACAAAAAAATACAAGGGAAAAAAAAACCCCAAACCGAAAGCATTTGTTCTCTGCTGCTGGTGGTGTTGCAGGTGGCAGCTGCAGCACACCTGGAACGGCAGTGGCTGTGGGTCTCCCCCCTGGGTCACGCACACAGGAGAGCTCGGTAGCTTTGCCGGTGTTAGCGAAGGAGCAGGGAAAGACCCCAGTCTCGGCTTCCCTTTCCTCTCAGTAAAGCAGATCCTCCAACAGCACGTGTCCCTGCGCCAGCCTTCCACATCAGAGGCGTGTTTGGGTGGCCGCCTGGCTACAGCTGCTCCTCTGGGACTCTGCTCCGCACCTGGAACACGCTTCAGAGTCGGGGGGGTTGGATTCTCAGCGGGTCCAAGTCTTGCTCTTCAGGTGACCGTGCTGATCCATGCCATCCTGTGCCTGAGCCGTTGTCTTCTCTGCCTTCCTCCCTTAACTCTCCAGGCAAGTACCAGCGCTGGGAAATGTCGTGCACTGTGACAAGGGGAAAAATCAGAACAGGATGCCCGGAGCTCAGCTCAGAAAAGCATTCCCTGGCTCGAGACAGCCTGGAACAAGGACTGGCCAGCCCTGAGAGACAAGTGAGTCCAGGCATCTACAGTTCCTTCGGTACCTGGAGAGAGAAGAGGTGACCCTCTGCACGCTATCTCCCTGAAGACCGGAGGTTTTATGAATTGGTGGGGATTTAAGGGCAGACTAATTTGCCCCAGAGTGAGTCACAGCCTGAGCAGAGTCTCCAGGGCTGGAGTTCCCTGAATCCATCTCAAAGTCGGGGAAGGCCAACACTCCTCCTGGGTTTAGAAGGTCTGTCAGTCCCTCTCAGAGCCCAGAGCAGCTAAACCAGCCCCTGCTCCTCTCCGGGCTGTGTCCTTAGTCCTTGGATGAACCTGCTGGTGAGACCTCTGAAATCAGTTTCCTTCTTCATTTCTTCCTTTTCTTAATTATTTCTCACCTGAAAGTCTCTTAATCTTTTGCTTTCACCAGATTTCAAAGAGAGGTGGGGTTTGGGGGTTTTTTTTCGGTTGGTTTTTTTTTTTTTTTTGTGCCTTGCTTTTTAAATGACTGCTTTTATTTTTCTCTAGTGTGTGAATGGAATAGAGACAGGAGAAAACATCCTTTGATGGCAGTAATTACAAGGAAGAGAACACCAGAAAGCAAGGAAAACTGAGATGCAAGTGAAGATAAGCCCTTTGCAAACAATCAGTCCAGTATTTATTATTGTCTGAAGAGGACAGATCGTGTGAAAGCACGGGGCTCTGACCAAAGGTGGTCTGGGTTTAGCTCTGAGATTTGCCACGCGAGCCTCGTGGCCGCACTGGAACCGTGCCATTGCTCCAGCCCTCTGGTTCCCGTCTCTAAAACGGCAAGGCACAGGCTTTTTCGAACCGTAATTTAAATGCTCCCATCTTTCAGGATCATCTCACTTGTGTGTACAGCACCTCATCTGAGAGGGCATGTCATCAATCTCTTCTGGAAGCGTTGGGCACTAACTATACGCATATATTTATGAGATTAAATGGTAGTTAATGGAATGGGTTGCTTTCAAAATCGGGGATAAGCAGAAGAGTGAGGATGGAGGCTGTTAATAGGTACAATATGGCACAGAAAGGACCTGAGACTGAGTGACCCAGCTGCTGGCTGGACCCTAACGGTGCTAGCCAGGAATTTTGGTAAATGGGGACACATCACTGTGTTTCAATCGAAAACGATCACTGCGATTGTGGCAGTAGCTGTTTAAAGGTCAGTCACGCCGGTGCGACATCTCTGGGGAACAGGGCTGTGAGGCAAGTCCTCTCTCCCCCGGAGCACCCGGGACATCTGCTTTCCTGGCTGCAGAACAATAAACCAACGGAACGCCGGTGGCGGCCTCCACGACTCTTTGATTTCACATAGGCTGGAGCAGGGGCACATCCTCACCCCGTGAAAAGCCTCGGATCTTCACGTGCAGCGGGGAGGGAGTTACACAACACGGGCTGTGGACCAGCCTCCTCGGATGGGATTACGAGTTATCCCCCTAAATTTTGCATCAGGATGGCAGATGCCATTTCTGACTTCAGCTCTTTTAAATTCACACACATTTTCTTTTGCATAAAAAAGAAAGCAAACAAACTGTTCCGCAAAATGTTCCTTATTTATCTAACTCATCCTACTAACTTCTTTGAGCCATCTAAATATATATATATAATTAGATGGGCTTTTTTATGTAACTACCACACGATACTTATTCCGCTAACTGGTTCTTTCAAAGCTGTTCTTATCTATAAAATTATCTAATTTGGACATTTTCTATTACCAATAGAAAGTTGTTATGAACCTGAAGAAAAAAATCTGGCACGTATAGAATAGATTTCTTTATATTTCAATCAAATGAGAAAACTTGCCTTTTGCAATGTCTTTTATCCCCAGAAATCTCTCAGTACTTCCTGCATTTGACTGACTCTTTTTTACAGTGGTACTGTTATTTACTCTTCTGCTGAAACATAGCCACCTATGGAGACAAACGTAGCAGTTGTTTAAATGATTCACGACTCGACTTCACGTCAGTTTGAGATCAGAGCCCCTCTTAGTGCAACTGGGAGGGAAAAGATAATTTAATTGCTTAGATATATAATATGCCGTGAGGTAAGCAGTGTGATTACTGATGGTGGCTATTTCCCCCAGATGTTTGGCCCTGTCGACGTTGGGTTATTCCATGGAACAAACAGCCTGTTGTTGGTGAGAATAGGGGCAGAGTGATCCTGCAGTGTTTTGAGCTCCCGTTTTGGACAATTAACTCATTTTCTAAGACCATCTGATTTCCCCCCTTAAGGGGTGACCTTAGGGAGCGTTTTAGCAGTGACTCCCAGAGAAGCAGCTTTCAGGTGCAGGGGGGACCGGTGCTCGGCTCTGAACACCCCCGAGGGTCCCCTGAGCCCCCAGGACAGACACTGTCTCTCTGGCTTTGAAGTATCTGTACTTTCCTGAAGTATCTGCCTGAAGTATCGCTATCTCTGTGCCCCCGAGCGTAAACGGGATCCCGAACCCTCTGTAATCTTTACATTTATAGTCTTAACAACAATAACAACAACAGTTCCTTCCATAAACGGGATTTTCTAGGTCATCAAACTCCCTTGCTTTTTCAGGCACCTGTGTCAGATAACCTCATTCATAAAATGACCAAACTCTATTTTAAAACCAGTCGGGTGGTTTCCCTCCTCTCCCCACACACACTTCGTAGCAGAAGGCGGTTTGGAAACCTCTCTCCTATGGGCAGAGTCCTTTTTATTTCCAAACCAAACCAGATTTATTTGCCGACAGCTTCTACCCCATTTGTTCCCTCGCTGAATTATTTCAAGCACAAGGATCCCAAAAGGTTTTAAATAAAACACAACTGTCTCAGAAACCGGAGAGAGCAAATGAAGTTGGAAATAATTGGAATCCAGCTATCTTTGCTCCAACTTAGTGGTGAGACTTGCAGCGGAAGAGCCTGAGCTTTGCAAGAGCAAGGGAGGAGGAAAGAAGTGGGGGGAATGGGAGCAGGAGTGGGCTCAGCCACGCCGTCCTTCGCTCTGTCTTGCAAGACTCAGGGGATGGGACTGGTCCTGGTGACGTGGTGGGAGAGGCTGTGCAGCCACGCTGTGCCGCCGTACCTTGGGCTGGAGGTTTGCCCGTCACAGGTGAGGTGAAAGGAAGGCTTCTTTGAGTACTACAAAGCTCCACTAATTGCACGGAGGATTAAGGGCCCTGCAGAGGTATACCTGAGCTGTGGAAAAGATGTGTAAAAAAGCAGTGTGGGCTGTGCAAGTGAAGCCCTCCGAAGGCAGGAGATGGTGGGAGAGACGAGGAGGATGTACAGAGGATGCCCTGCCTGGCTCGGGTGTGCTCAGCTGAGGTAAGAGGGGGGGCTCTGCCTGTCTCCCACATCTGGAGTTTGCACAGAGGCAGCTCTCGGTCCAGAAGAAATCACAGAATCACATGGGGTTGGAAGGGACCTCTGGAGATCATCCAGTCCAACCCCCTGCCAAAGCAGGTCCACCCAGAGCAGGTTGCACAGGAACTTGTCCAGGCGGGTTTTGAACGTCTCCAGAGAAGGAGACTCCACCACCTCTCTGGGCAGCCTCTTCCAGGGCTCTGCCACCCTCACAGGAAAGAAGTTCCTCCTCATGTTTAGGTGGAACTTCTTATGTTCAAGTTTTTGCCCATTTCCTCTTGTCCTGTCCCTGGGCACCACTGAAAAAAGACCGGCCCCATCCTCCTGACACCCTCCCTTTAAGTATTTATAAGCATTGATCAGATCCCCCCTCAGCCTTCTCTTCTCTAAAATAAAAAGACCCAAGTCCCTCAGCCTCTCCTCGTAAGGGAGAGGCTCCAGGCCCCTCATCATCTTTGTAGCCCTCTGCTGTACCCTCTCCAGCAGTTCCCTGACCTTCTTGAACTGGGGAGCCCAGAACTGGACACAGTGCTCCAGGTGTGGCCTCCCCAGGGCAGAGCAGAGGGGGAGGATGACCTCCCTCCACCTGCTGGCCACACTCTTCCTGATGCCCCCCAGGATGCCATTGGCCTTCGTGGCCACAAGGGCACATTGTCTGCTCATGGGCATCCTATTGTCCACCAGGACTCCTAGGTCTTTCTCCTCAGAGGCGCTCCCCGGCAAGTCAGCCCCCAACCTGTCCTGGTGCAGGGGGTTATTTCTCCCCAGGTGCAGCGCCCTACACTTGCCTTTGTTGAAGTTCATCAGGTTCCTCTCTGCCCAATCCCAGCTCTGTCAGCCAGACCTACACATTCCCGTCCCCCCCCCTCAGGTCCTCGGCTGCCACCCGCTCTGCCCGTACTGGGACACCAGCAGAAAGCACGGCTCCCCGCGGCACTCAGCTGCGGCCCATGCGGCTGCCAAGCTGGACCTCGAGGGCCACAATCTTAAATTAAAAGCCAGTGCAGCCCAGGCGTAGGGAAACGCTCTTCTATTCTGAGCAAATAATAAACGCTCGGAATGGCCTGTTGGGCAGGGTCGGTGGTGTAAAGGCACGGGGATCAGTCACAAAGCGGTTGACTTGTAGCTGTTGTCCTAAGGGAAATGATGTGTAAAAGGGATGAGCTCAAAGCACCCTGTGCCTGTTACCTATGTATCTTATGAGTAATTTGTCTCTGAAGCAGAGGCGGGGTGGGGTTTTTTTTTGTTGTTGTTGTTGGGTTTTGGTTTTTTTTTTTTATTCCTCCTGTGAAGCTGATTCTTTTCCTCCAGCTTATTTCATCTCAGCAGGAGGGGAGGATGAATTTCTGACAAAGAATAGTTCATCGCTCCTAATGCAAGAGTCCAGTTAATTGATGGTTTTAATGCTTTGCTTTTTCGCGCTATTAAAAACAAACAAACAAAGAAACAAACAGACAAATAAACGGGAAAACAAAACAGCAGCGTGGCAGAGCAGGCTGGAGCGTTCCAGCCTTCAGGGAATGCGGGGCTCAGGGAACCGAGTGCCTGGCGCTGCATTTCTCAGCCCTGCACCGTAGGAGAGGTCCTGCCTGTCCCACTCCTGCCCAGGTGTTTCCAGGTTTCCCAGCGCCAGGTGATGTCTCTTGCCGAGCATGCGTTCCCCTTCAGGCAGCAAGGAGGAGGTTGACGTTTAACGTGAAGATTTCGGGAGCTGTGGGCAGAAGTCGCTCGCCCTGCGTCCTTCTCAGGCAGCGCAGGAGGGGAGGACGCACGGGGAGAGCCAGGGCCCTGGCGAACAGCAGGGAGTCCCAAAGCACTTAAGGATTTGGGGAGAAAGATCCCCCCCAGGAGCGCTCAGTCCGGGCTTAGGAAACTGGTCACTTTTGGAAGCAATAGTTGCAGTGACCCACTCCTCAGCCCCCTGCACCCCAGCTCCCTCCATCCCCGCTTCAGCCCTCCCTCTATCCCCAGCCTCCTGCCGTTCTGCCATCCTCCTCCTCTCCATCCTCCTCCTCCTCCTCCTCCTGCCTTCCCTCCATCCCCCTGCCCTCCCCGCATCCCGGCTCCCTCCATCCCACCCCTCCGCCCTTCTCTCTCCGCCTTACCCCTCTCCTCCCTCCCTTCTCTCCCTGCCCCCGCACCCCCCACCCCCGGCAGCCCCTTCCCGCGGCGCCGTGCCCCGGCAGCCCCCCCCCCCATTTCGTGTGTCCCCCCCCCGCCCCCTGCAGTTCCCCCTCTCGCCGCCGGGGACCCGCCGCCGCCGGAGCGGGGCCGGAGCAGCCGCGGGCAGAGCCGCCGAGCCCAGCCCAGGTAGGAGCCGCCCGGGGGCCGCGGCGGGGACGGGGATGGGGATGGGGATGGGGACGGGGGGGGGGGGGGGTTGTCGACCGTTCGTCCCCGCGTCCTGGACCGAGGGAGGGGGTAGCAGCGTGTCCTCCGGTCGCTCGGAGGCAGCGTCCCCCCCGCCCCGGGGAGGGGAGCGCCGGCCGGGGTCCCCCGCGGGATGCTCGCCCCGGCCCCGGCTCCGCCGCCCGCTCCGGCCCCCGGGGAGAACCGCTGCGGAACCGGGGGGGTCGGGAGAGGCTGGGAGCCCCGGGCAGGCTCGGCCCCCGGGGGGGTTGGAGGGGGGGTGGTGGGGGTGGTGGTGGTGGGGGATGTCGAACCGGAGCCGAAATGTGCCGGCCTGCGGGTGGTTGGCGGCGGCGGATATGCTCCATCGAGCGCTCTCAGGGCAAGCACTTGCCAAAGGACTTTCTTACTAGCCCTTCGCCGGGGTGTGTGTGTGTGTGGTGTGTTGTTGGCGGCCGCAGTGGTTTTGGCGTAGGGGGAGAGTTGCAAAATGTCACGCTGGGGGTTTCGGGGAGCTGAAGTTCAAAGAGTGTGGGGAGACGGGGGATGGTGTGCGTGCGTGTGTGACTCTGGATGGGTATAACTCCTAGGGATAACCTGGAAGCGATTCCCGGGATGTCTCCGGTGTGGGGAAGCGTGTGGTGGACCATCTGTACGGGGGAAGGGGAGCGGGGCTGGCTGGAAGGGATGTTTCCCCCCCGCCCCCCCCCCGGTACTTGTGTGTTGCCTGTGAGCTGGAGTCATCGGCAGCGGGGAAAACGCTGTTTAGCAGATATTTTTCTCAAGCTTTCGATTGGAAAGAAAAGGTTCATTGTTCTGGAATGCGTTTCGGTGGAGTTGTGCTTGTGAATAATTTGTCTCAGAATATAGGAGGCACCTCGGTGTGTGCGCAGACGTGCAGGTTTGACGCTGACACGCTCTCCCCTTTAATGAACAAGCAGCGGTGTTTCTGGGCAGCGGGGGGAACGCTCCACGCAGAAACCTCTTCCTAGGCCCAACTTTATTCCGTGTTATTTATGCATAAACTATGGCATAGCCTGCAGCTCTCTGCCCGGGAGCCCTGCATAGGTGAGAGATGCTGCAAGTGCTAGTCAGCTCTCGCCATCTCCCGGGTTTCTTTCTTTCCCAGCCCGCTGGGCTTGAGACCTCAAGGTTGTGACCCTCGGGAAAGTTAACCTAACACGCAGGAGGTTTGCCTTCTCTCCCACGCGAGCCTCCTTTGCGGCGAGGTGCTGCTCGCTGGAGGATCCAGAGCTGCACCCTGCCTCCCTGGGGGCCTTCCCTTAGCCAGAGGTGCTGAGGGAGATGCTCGCTCTGCCACTGCATCCCGAGCGGCGCTCCTCTGTTCCTGGGCACCGGCTGCCCCACGCCGTGGCAGCAGGAGATTCGCCCCCCTCTCCCCCCCAGCAGGAACTGCTCCTTTTGCCTCTCTGAGGCGAGACAGCCTTCTCTCTCGGAGAAGACGTTCGGCAGCCGCATCCCGGCGGGATGTGCCCACTGCGGTTAGACCGGAGCGGAGCCTTCCCCGGCCAGGCAGCCGAGGGGCTACGGCATCGGGGAGCCCGCATCCCCATGGAGTTGCTGGCGCTCCTGTAGAGCTGCCGGCAGCAACCAGCGGCTGCTCCTGCGACCAGCGCCCGGCTGTTTAGGACGTGTGTGCTGGCAGGTAGGAGGTGGATGTTAACTGTGCTGGCTGCTTCCCTGCCACGGCTTGCTTCAGTCTTCGTTTCGTAGCGGGGTAGAAGCGTGCTCTCTGCAAGCAGTCTGCAGTGAGGCTCCTACCGTGCCAAGGCGTTTTTAAAGTCTCTTGATGCGAGTCTGCGTTCGTATTTATGCATATTAGGCTGTGTATTTGAAGGGAACCATCTGGGTAGAGAAATAGATGGGAAGCGGCTGAACCTTTCCCCGTTGGTTTCCATTTCGGGGTTGGGCCTGATTAGCAGAGCCAGAAGTTGGGAAAGTTGCTGTGTGGCTCTTTCTGGTTTGCAGGTGCTTCTTTCCCCAAGGCTGGTATGAATTAACACCCTGAGAGGAGAGACTGGTACCCAGGATGTGGGGAAGAGGGAGCTGACAGGCTGTGCTGAGCAGAAAGAGGGCTTTAGAGTGTCAGCACAGCAAAGGAGAATGTTCTTTTTTTTTCCCTCCTTTAAATGGCCATTTCTCTTAACCCTTCGTGGGCTGGCTCCTGTGGGGAGGGAGAGCAAGGCTGAGAAGGCATCAGCATCTCCCTGAGAGGGGTCACCTGTGAAAGGTTGGCTCTAAATGGGAGGTTTAGAGCAGTTGCCCGTGGCTCGGAGAGAGACACAGAGGCAGTGCTGCTGCTGCTGCCGCCTGCAAGTTTCTTGCTGGAGATTTCTTTTGCAAGCTGTGCAAGGAAAATAAGCCAAGGAGCCGTGTGGGCTGGCAAAGGCCTAAATGCCCAGATGCCAAGGAGCGTGCAGTAATCTGCGGGTGAATGGCAAACGATTCGAGGGAGCTGGTCTTCAGAGAGCTCATCAAAGGAGCAGCAAGGCAGGTATGTGCAGCGCTGCCTCCGAACTCTCTATTCTGAAAGCTAAAGTGTGTCAGGAAATCCCATCTCCGCTGTTGCGTGTGTGCGCTCACGCTGATTTCTTTGCTTGATGGAAAAGCAGGGAGTGAACTTAAAAACTCACCCGGGACTCGGGGGAAGCTCCCCAGCTCGATGCTGGCCGATTGCACGAGCTCTGGTGGGAAGGCATCTGGCTGCAATGTAGGATCTCTGCTTTCTGCCGCAGCAGCTGCTTTGGCCACGTTGGTTTAGATTCCTCTTTCTCTGGGAGAAGCAGCTGGTTCCGCGTGTGCCACAGATGCCAGAGGAGACCCAGGAAAGGCCTTGGGCCCCTTTGGCTGGTAGGAGAAGCTGTGTGTGTTTTTACTGGGTGTGCTTGAGCCTGCCCGGGGAGCGAGTGCCCGCCTGGGTGGGTGGAAGGATGGGCTTTGGTCTCAGTGGAGGAAGAGGAAGGAGGGAGAAGCAGGGGAGAGGAGGAACACGGGGTGACAGAAGTGATAAAGGACTGGGAAGGAGCAGATGCGTGCTTAGAATCGGATATTGCTGGGCCATATGGACAGAGGAGAACTCCCTCGTCCAAGAAATTTCATTTGCTCCGAAGATGGTTTAAGCTTTATTCTGTATTCAGTCGGGACTAAGCACGTGCAGGTGGTCAGTGTCTTGCCCTTTTTAAAGGCTTGCTGATGTGCCTGGTTTGGGGATATTGATTCTTGCTGACTTGGGAAGGGGGGAGATGCTCACGCGCAGCACTTGTTAGGGTCAGAATTTAGTTATTTTTCATGCTTGCAGGCAGGCAGGCAGAAGGCGAGGCAAAAGTTTCTGGAAGTCTTCTCAGAAATGTTTTTCTGCTCCGGGCAAGAGGCTTCCAAGGCAGCGTATACAAGGCGGAGGTATCTATTAATACAAGGAACCTCTTGCTCTGCGTGAATAGGAGGAACACGCTGAAAATGTGGTCTAACAAGATGGGAACAGCTTGAAGGGTGTCTCTTGGACTCGAAGGAATGACACAGAGGAATCGGTGTGATATTAGCGACTTCATGATGAAAGCTTTATACAGGAGCGGAAAACTGAGCTTTCAGCTGTGTGCAGCAAAGAGGCTGTGGTGGTACTGCAGAGCTGTCGCTGTGCACAGGAGACTACCAACTCCCGTTTGTCTGGCTGTACCCTCTCAGGGGAACTATTAACACAGTTGTGGGTTCTCTGACAAGAACAGTGGGGGACTTGGAGAGCTAGAAGAAGTTGTAAAACCTGTGAGGAGGAAACGGAGCAGTGTTAAGGATCCCCATAATAACTTTTCATCTTATCTGTGGGACGTGGCTTGGAAGGACAATTTGTGGTGTTAGTGTAACGGCGCTTTTCACGTTGTTTGTTCTGGTGCGTGTGGAAGACTCGGTGTGCGACGGTAGATGGGGGTGGCTGTGGCGGGTAATGAAGGTGGAGGAAAATGCAGTGAGGACCAGCTTGAACAGGGTGATTTCAACGTTGGTCAACAGTGAGCGTCTGATGAGTAGAACTCTTGGTAAGCTTTGGGCAGTTCAAAAGTTATCAAGGCAGTAAACCCCAAAATGTTTCCTGTACCTTAAAATGCTCAACTAGTGTTGATAGGAGCTGATGTAAATAAAGAAGTGGGATGCCTTGGGTACTTTTCAGCCATATGTCTGCAGGTGCCCTACAAGAGAGATGAGAAAGAAGGCTTAGCTGTGATTTACACAACCCTGTGGGAGACCTTATTGGGGCTGGGAAAAGTCTCCTGGTGTTCCTGGGTGACACAAGCAGCGCTGCGTGGGTGGTGTGTGACACGGCTAAGCGACTGCGGGATGCCGAGATGCCTCCAAGGGCAGTGGTGGTGAACGGAGGCTCCCTGAGCCCCGGGAGGTACGGGGGGAAAAGGGGAGTCATTTCCCCACACGGGGATGTTGAGGAAACCCCGATTGGCAGTGAATTAGCAGTGATTGAATTGTTTAAAGAGGAAGTAATGGACCAAAGGAAGAAACCTGGGTGTTGTAAATCAGCGGACTTGGGGATGGTTCTTCCAAGGGCCCTGAAGTAAACGAAGTGTGAAATAGCAGCAGGTGTTAACGTGGAAGGGATGACTCTTCCTCCTTGCTGGGAGGTTCCCAGGGCAGGAACCCGGGCACTCAAAGGGAACTGCCAAAGACCACAGGAGTGGTTTTGCCACACGATACCTTTACAGGAATCAAACCCGAGGAAGCGCTAGGATATCAGGCAGGTGAGTTCTGTTTCTGTTTTCTGCCAGCTGGGAGGGCCTAATTATCACTCAGATATTTGGATGGGTCTAACTTGGAGGTCAGGTGGCCGTAGCTTATATGAGAAAGACGGGTGTGCAGTAGGGAATCCTGCCTTCCTAATGCTGCTTGCAGTTTGGAAGGCTAATAGAATGGGAACTGAAAATGTACCAAGGGACCTAATTTATTTGGATTTTTCATTAGATCCACCCAAAAGGGACTATTTTAGGAAATAAATAGCAGAATGTGGGCAATAAGTAGCTGCAGGGTAAGGGGCAGAGTTCGGTGCCGGCTTTCCTAGTTAAGCCGTAGAAAATAGAAGTGTAATGGAGGAGTGCTGATTGGAGCACAGATAGGTGATTATGTGAAGGTGCCTCACACTGAGGCTAGGCTTATTTATTACCTTTAATGATTTGGAGGTGGAAATGGATCAGAGCTGGGTTACAGAGAGCGAGTGTGCCAACAAAAAGGGTTTGCTTTTGCTGCTGAACATGTGGAAGAATTAAGAGACAAGGCTGATGGATTTGAGCGTGCTGGTGGTTCAGGGTGTAACTCAGACTTGGGCGCTATAAGCACATGAAAAAGGAAAAAAAAAAAAACCTGAGTGAATTTTTCCCTGATTCTGTAGCCTGTGGAGCTTCTGTGGGATTCTAGCAGGAGAACGTGCAGGGGCGTGAAGTGATAACGTGGGGTTTGTGTGCGTAGCTGACAGTGCCCCGTGTCTGTGTGGGCACCCTGTGGGTGAAGGGGAGCCCCGGAAGATGCTCTGTGCTGGCAAACAGTGGTGTCCACCTTGGGCATGCTGTGGTCCGGGGGCTCCGTGGAGAGCGGTGTCTGCAGTGCCGCAGCAGTGACGGTCAGCTCTTCCCAAAGCTTCTCGTGGCTGCCGGAGCAGGGATTCGTGGCTGCCGGAGCAAGGGTTGAGGGCATCCAGGCTGTGTCAGCATCCAGCTGGACTGGCTGGCCTTAAAATGAGTGAAGGGGAACTTTCCTGAGTCCTAGTGAGCTCCTTCTTGACCGTCTGGTGGGACCTTCCCCTGAGTTTTCCAAGGGGGTAGGTACCAATGCTACTGACTTCTCAGGGAAGAAGGAGCCGGGATATAAACTGTCCATTGACTTGGGTGACTTCCTACCCGGATCCCACAGTGCCTCTTTTCCCAGAGACTGGGGAAGAGTTTACGGTGTTTGACAGGGAGTGTTCCTGTGAAGTGCAGTTTTCGAACGGTCTGTGGTCTCGCCGTGGTGGGAGGGAGATTAGAAAGCCCAGCGGGTTCGTATTCTGGCTTGATTGCAAATCCCCGAGCCGGGTCTCAGTCGGGTGGCAGGGTAACAATATTTATTCTGACCAGCTTTTGCGTGGAAGCGGCTGCATAATGCAATACCCCAGCGATGTCTCAACTGAGCACCCGGTGAGCCATCCAGCACAAGGGGATTTTCATCTCTGCTGAGATCTCCTGGCTTCAAAGTCTGCAGAATTTATTTGCATCCTTCATGAGAGAGAGAGAGAGAGCCAGGCACATGTGGGTTTTTTTTTTTTTTCCCCCGAGTCTCTCTGTTCCTTCCCCTTCTTCCCCGCTCGCTTTTCAGTTTGTTTATTTGGTTAGCTCAGCATCAGCACAATGATGTGGAAATAAAGCAAAGGAGCTTCGTGTTGGTCTTATTGCATATGCATAAATGAGAGAAATAGATCACACTGGCAATCCCTAGCTAGGCTACAGTTAATGGAAATTCTTCTGTGACCTTATAAACCCTGCTTTGTGAGGATTTATAATGAGTCTGCAAAAATTCATTCTGGGCGCAAACAAGTCATCTGAGGTCTTAGACCCTGTGAGCACAAAGTAATAATAATAATACTAATTTCCCACCCACTCAGGCATGTGCTCAGGTCCTTAAAGATTTTGCTGTTTTTAAAAAGCAGGTTTTTCCTTGCTGGGGCTGTCACGGTGTGTGTGTGTCGGGGGGAGGAGGAGGAGGATGAGGAGGATGGCGCTCTCTGTGCAGCGTAACGCCAGTTCCCCTGCATCGCCTCCCTTGGGAGAGTCGCTTTGGGTCCTTCCCGTGGCTCTCGCTGAAGCTGTTTGCGTCATTAACATTGCAGGCTGATGAACTGTGTGATGGCACCTCAGCTGTTTCAGCAGAAAATCGGCTCTTTCTACAGGATCGTGGCTCTGCACCCTTCTCCCCCTTCCTACACGGGCATCTGAGTCTGATATCAAAGATAGCCTGGGCCTGAGCAGGAGGGGATGGATCGTTAAAAACCCCTGCAACATTTTGTTCAGCCTTAACATTTTGGGTTTTTTGTTGTTTTTTTTTAACCTTCCACTGAAAACCAGAGAGATTTTGGTTCAATGACAGAAGTTGACATCTTTTCTGAAGAATGCCTTGCGTTTCGATGCTGAGGTCCTGGGTTTTTTTTAGCGGCCCTGCTCAGCGACAGAGGGATTGCAAGGCTGCTTGTCACTGATGTCTGAGTCCGTGCTGGGATTCGTGTTGGGCATCAGCCCTGTGCTTTCTCTGCGTGGGCTATGATGGAGCAGCGAATCGCTGTGTCTGATAGAGTTGTTCTTAATGTGGCTCGTCTTGGGTGAAGAAGTGGCAAGGCTGGGAAGTGACCGAGCCCGGCTGCAAACACGCTGGTGAGGTACAGGACATCTTGTAGGTTGTTCATGGAAGCCAGTGCTGATCTCCAAACTGTTACATGTGCCAAATCTGCTTTTTTTTTTTTTTTTTCACCCAAATGCTTCATTTAAATATATTTTACTCTACCCATACTCATTGTTTGCCCTTGCTCTTCCCTTGTTTGGTGTCTGCTTAGTCTCCGTTTCTGCTCCACCTTGTGAGTGCTCTGGTAACATCTGGTGTTAAACGATTGTATGTGTGCATGGACGGCTTTGGAAGCAGGCTATCACATCTCTTTTTAGACTGAAAAACATTTGGGGCAGAGACTGTGCTAATGTTCACAGAGCATCTGGTCCTCTCTAGGTCCAATTCATCACTGTCTTGCAGTTTGCGTTATTGTTCACACCAAGGAAAAGTGGGTGTGGAGCTGGAATAATAATGTTTCACACTCCCTTTGCATTGTTTTTGATACCCATTTTAACCTAGCAGAAAAGGCATAGAGAAATTGGGTAGTTGTCGACTGTGGTTTCGGCTTCCAAATAACATGTTAATTACCCTTACTGAGAAGATGACCACTGTGCTCCATCCTGTGTCAACGGCAGATTTAAAATCAAGGTGGGATTTGGAAATTCTGACTTAAGGGTTCAAATCATCGCGTGGGAATTAGTGGGTGAGGGCCCGTGTCAGGCGGCCCCAGGGCTCAGTGCAACGGTTCCCTCAACCTTCTCATGCTGTACAGATCTTCCAAACGCAACTCCAGCATGGCTGGAGCATCAGTGGTGTTTTCCTGAGGCTGCAGAGAACCCTGAACAATATCTCTGTATATTCCCCGGTTGTTTAAAAAGGGGAGGGTGGGAATACTAGTCATTAAATGTTGGATGTCAACGTTGTAGCTTCTTTAATGAAACCTAATGGCATAAACATAGGAAGCATTTAATGTTACATGGTATATCTGAAGTTTTGTGTTTGGGAAACAGGGCCTTTTGGTGTCATGGCAGTTTGACTTCCCAAGGGTCTTTGAAGAGATACGTCTTTCAGTGATTTGGACTGACGTGCCTTTTGTTCTGTTCCCGCTGAGTGTTAAATAAGATTTAAGTCTCCTCAGTCACTGTTTAGTTACTGAAGAACATCACAGCCAACACAAATGCAAACAAAACTGTCTGGATGTTTGTTTATGCAACAGATCATTAGAAAGTCTGTAGGAAAAAAAAATGTTCTGGTCTGTTAGATAATTAATCTGCATTTTAAGAATTGTCTAAAGACATATTTGCAAGCTAGTCCATTGAGCTGCTGCTCATCTAGTCAATAATCCCCATATTTAATGGTCCCTAAGAATGTATTTCCATAATGTGCTGTGAACAGTTGAGAAATCTGCATCTTTTTTGTCTTAAGATGTCAGTGCTTGCACATTTTCTGTGACAAATTTTTTTTTCTGGCTGTTGGTGAAAATTCCAGAGACATTAGCTTCCCACTGGTAGGGCTGGGGGATAAGGAGGGCGAAGGCTTCTTAAAGCGAACCCCTGGGTCCAGATCCCTTCGAAGGCTGGATGAGTTTGCAATTTCCATCTGGCGGCAGACGCCAGCGCCGAGGCGTGAGCCTGCAACGTGCTGGCAGCGTTGCCCAAAACGCCCCTCGTGGCTAGCGGCGTGGGAGAGGGGGCTTTGTTGGGCTCCTTGTCCCGTGGGTGTCGGAGAAGCAGGAGCGTGTCTCGGAAGGAGGATGTGAGCTATGCCCTGAGCAACACCCGTGTTGTAGCGCTGTTGGAAGGGGGGTGAAGCGCCGTGGTCCTTGCGTGGTAGATGGATCCTGGCAGGAGCCCCGAGCGCGGATGTTCTGGCACTGCTTGGCTTTGGCTGATGGAGCCGGTTTGGCTCCCGGGAGCTGGCTTAGCTGCAGTAGCACAAAGTGTGGCGTGGGACCTGCGGCTGTGGTTGGGCAACGCGTGCCCTCTTTCTGCCCGGCGTCCTGACAGCAGACGAGTTCACTCACGGATGGTGGACCGGGTTCTGGTTTTGGGGGAGTCTGCAGCATAACCAGCTACTCGTGTCTTCTGAGCCCAGGTGACCCCTCTCCCCGTATTGTGACAGATGAGAGGGTTTGAGAAAGGGCGTGAAGTTTAAGTCAAGTTAGCTTGTGTTTCTAGTGGAAAAAGGCTAAATGTGCAGACAGCTCTTGCAGCGTGGCTGGCGTGTGATAATTTACTAATCCACGTTAACGAGAGCGGGGAGTAAAACCCACACTTCTAGAGAGGAACCCCTGGGAGTCGCCGTGTCAAGGTGAGAAGTTGGAGCTTAATTTCATTATCTTATCAATAACTGGCTGGTCTTGTGCCGTGTTGTGAATTCTCAGGAGTGTTAATGCTATCTTTGGCTGTCTAAGCAAAGAACTAATGAATACAAGTAAGAAGAGCGTTGCGTGCAGTCATGGTATCTATACCTTAAAAATGATGTTGGCAAACTGGTGAGAGATAAGAGGAGCTACAAGGATGATGTGAGGTCTGGAAAGCATGCTGGAGAGAGAGAGAGAAGGAAGCTCAATCTGTTTCTTCTAACAGAGAGAAGGTGAAGGGGATTTGATCATTGTCTGCAAGTACTTAACTAGGGGAAGAGACTTCTGCTAGCCAAAGGTATGAAGGAAGGACATGGTTCTGTGGCTGGATGCTCAAGCTAGATAAATTCAGATGAGAAAAAGGTGTGTTTTATTTTTGTACAGCTTTATATTTAAGCACAGGAGCAATTACCCAGGACTCTTGGTACATTTGCTGTTTTTAAATTGAAATGATACATCTTGCAGAGTTCCTTTAGGTCAATTGCAGTCTGTGGAGGCTTGGTGCGGGAAAACTCAGCATGAGTCAGTAACAACTAAAACAGGATTTTCAAAATGGTCATTATCGTCCTTCAAATCGTTCATGATTTTGTTTTTCTTTTTTTTCCTCTTTTTTTTCTCTTTTTGGCAGGGGAAGCAAAATCCAGCAGGGCTTTGGGTTGTAGTTTAGAAGGGATTGGGTTGATGTCAGCTGAGCCCATCTCTAGGTCTTGTCCAGAAGCTCAGGCTGTAATAGCACAGTGCTGGGGGTCCTAGTATGTGCTGAGCTGTCACCCTGGCTGAGTTTTTGGCTTTGAGGATGAGTTCTTTGCCTGGACAACAATTAAAGAATCCCCTCTTCCCACTGTTGTTAGGAAAGGAACCGGCAGCACAAGCTTTGTCCAAAAACTGACCTGCTTCTACCATGACTTTGTAGCTGGGACTTGAAATGTCTTGGCCAGAATTGCTCCTTATGGAGGGCAGAAGGTGGCTAGAAACCTGCCGTTACCACTGCCAGGCACTTGGGATGAATGGAGTCGTGTATTTACTGTATGAGGTGGGGAAATTCTGTTCTTTGGCCAATGATGTAGAATCCTAGAGGTTCCTGTGCACTACATTTCAAAACAGTTTTTTTCACCCCTGGGTGGCCTGTCTTCTGTCCCTGACTGACTTCTCCAGCAAGCTTCCCCCTCTTCCCCTGGTTTCCTTCTGTCTGGGAAAGGTGGTGTTTGGACATACTCAGGGTGGCTGATGGGGTTCTGCTGTCATCAGACTCACTTTCCTCTTACTCTTCCACGGAACACACCAACCTTCAAAGCCTCCGGCGTGTGCCTGTACAGAAACAAAGGATGCTGCAACCACAAATCCCTTGTGCCACCACCTGAGACATGTTCAGCAAACTCAGGGAGAGAGATTAAGAGGCGTCATTACCATTCCGTCGGTGGCTGGCGTGTTAATTAGGGCGCACGGTACGCTCAGGAAGGTTACTTTCACCTAATACCTAGCTCCTCACCAACCGTAAAGCTGCAAAGCAAGGCAGAAGTGGAAAAGGAGCACTGGCAACAAAATGCAGTGACACATTGCACCTTGGAACAAAGTGTGTTTCACGAGTGATTGTGGCAGGGGGGTATCTCCAGGCTGTTGAGCCCGTGCCCTCTTGTAGGGCTCTGCTGCCTCTCCCTTCCAGGTGGAAGGAGTTGCCAGCTGGTCATCCTGCAGCCTTGTCTTCTCTCCTTCCACCCCTTTGGCTCATCTCTTTGCAGAATCAAAGGGTATTTCCTTCCGGATGGCGGCATCTGAATTTTTTTTTTTTTTTCTTTCAATGTTTGATGTTGGTGCGTTGAAGAAAATTAAATTAGGGTTGTATCAGTACGATGGAGAGATTACCATTTTGCAAAAACGCATTTTGCTTAAGTTAGTAATATTGTAACTGTTAATTGAGTGTTCATTGATTGTCTGTCGCTACCTTGATGTAATCTGTTATTCTCCTTTCAGGCGGATGGCCTACCACCGATTAAATAGTGTAGCTGCTCTTGCACCACTTAACTGTCTTGACTGTTTGGTTTTTTTCTCCCCCAGTGATACCATTTTACCAGCGGGAAAATTAGCATCATCATCTCCTCTTTGGAGTGATCTCAGCCTGCATGCTGTCCCTGTTCTCTCCCAAGTACCTTTAATGCACCTAATACTTCAGGGTCTTTAAGTGGCCTGAGACAGGAATTTAAGCAGGGGATGCGTTTGAGCTCGGTCCAAGAGCTGTTGTCTGCGCGGATTTAGGGTCTGAGTTTCCCCAGAAATTGCTTCATTCGTTAGAGTTTCTTTGCTGCTGAAGGTTCGATTATGGAAGTGAAAGGTGTTTTATGGGAACGGGGGCGGGGAAAAAAAAAACCCCCAAACCCGACTCTCTTATGGTGCCTGTCACGCAAATGGCTCCCCGCTCACTCAGGTAAGGGTGGGCAAGTGGTTCGGGGTAACGGCTGTGTAACAATGAGGCTGTGTGTGCTCATGGAATGCTTTTCCCTGGAGACTGGTCGCAGCCTTTTCCAGCGCTTCAAGGGAAGCTCTTCAGGCTCCCTGGGGAGGCTGTGAGCGTAGAGGTGAGGACAGATTCCCGTGGCGGGTACGATGCTGGTGAGCACGGGCAAAGGCTGGGGCAGCAGCTTGGCCAACGCCTTGGTAGCAGGTAGGAGAGAAGGGGTTTGATGTAGCCCCCGCATCCACAAGTCCTTGAGTCCTCTGAGTGCTTTCGTAGCACAAACTGGCAGCGCATTCCAGTAATCCCCTGCACTAAATGATGCTCCTTGCCCGTATCCACTGTGTGATCCAACATGTCCAACGTAATGGCAATTTTTTTTTCCTCAAAGGATGAGACTCGTGGCATCACTTGGTGTGGTTTTGCACATTCGATTATTTCTTCTCTGCCAGATTTTTGCAGGAAATCTTGTAAGATTTGCAGTGGGCTTTCCTGAAGCCATGGGGTGCTCTTTAAGATCTTTCCGCCGTGTGCTTGGTGGACTTGAGCACTTTTGAAAGATTAATTAACCCTAGGTGAGAGAGTATGATTGAGCATTTATATAGGGGGGAGGGAAATTAATATTCTTTTTGCCATTCTGAGTATGTTTAAACTTCTGCTTTTGGCTTGTCTGACTTTGGAATATCTTCTAACTGGTACAAATGATAGAACAATTTATTTTAGATGATGAGTTATGAGAATATTGCTCATACAGCCAGAACACGACATGTTCAATCACATCTTCATTGCACGGGTAAGAAAAAAAAATGATTTTTGTTTCTTGACATGTTTATCCTTTGGAGACTGAGTCAATTATCATATTGTATAAGAGTTCATGCTATAGCTCTTAGGTCTCTGGAAATATCATCATGTCAAAAGGAAAATCCTGCAGGGTTTATTCCAGTTGTTACCGAGTTGGGAGGACAGCACAAGTTAAGAGATATCTAGAGGTGGCATTCAGGCACAGGAAAAAGACTTAATAAAGGTGTGGTGTTATAATATGTAGGTTAGAGCCTGTTAAGTTCTATGGAAAAGCTGTCATGGGGAAGCAAATTTGTCCTCAAATACTTTTTTTTTTTTTTTTTTTTTTTGGTTTATCCTGCTGTGCCAGGGCTGTGGTGCGTGGGGCTCGGGTGGGCTGAGGGGGTGGCATGGGGAAGGCAGAAACAGCAGTGTGCATGCACAGCAAGCTTGGCAGGGCTGGGTGTATACCTGTGGCAGGGGGGTTAAAGCTCCAAAGAGAAATCAGTGATGTCTTTTTTTTTTTTTTTTTTATTTTATTATTAAATTTGCCTGTTCAGTTTTTGCCTATTTCACTGTGCAGCTTTAAACTTCTCTTCAGGGCCACAAGAACCAGAAACTTGCTTTCCCTTGGCCTGTTAAAATGAAGGTGGAGATTCAACTCTTGAGCTGGGGATCCGGGGCTTTTAGCCATATATCAGGAATCATGAGTTGAGTGATCAAATCAGCTTTGCCTTAAAGCTCGGTATAGCCCTTAGCTGAGGCAATTGATGGAATTTGTGTGTGGCTGGCAGTAGTCTGCAGGGTTCATCCTGCTGCGAATGACATGGGTTTGAATTGTTCTCCTCTCGGCGCTGGTAGATTTGCTGGTTGTTTGGTGGGGGGCAGTGTGCTGGAAAGCCTCTCCTCGCTTCTCTCTGCATGCAGAGCATGGACAAGACTGTGCTCCTGGAACGTGGCAGATAAAGATGGGTCGATGCTACCGGAGGTGGAAATGCAGTTCTGAAAGTACAACTCAAAGCAGTTTTCCTCCTTGAGTGTATGTCGAGCAAATTCCCAGCCACAGCAACAGAAATATCTGAGTCCCGTTTGCAGACACTGGCGTTAATACAGTGCAGCTGATATGCTCCATTTGCTTGCATAAATGCGGCTTTTAAAGCTGTCACATATGCTAGATAGAGCCACTACCCCTCACCTGCTTCTTCTTGGAATGGCCGTGCTTAGCAGGGATTCCCAAGACGGTGGAGAGGATGGTTGTATCTACGCGCTTGTGCATATGTCGGGACTAGAAACCCACCATTTCCAAGCTGGTGTGTGTGGCAGCACTTCAGATGAAACGCTCAAAATGCAGCTATACGGATGGAATTTTTGAGCTATATACCTTGGCTCAAGCGCTCCTGTTTCCGTAGCTTTGTTTACGTGGAGGTTTTGTGCTGGCTTTTGATTTCCCCATTATTGAGGTTGTTATGTTTTTATAGTGTTGCATTACTCATTGGTTCCTTTTATTCCTTTCAAGTTTGCCAGCCATGACTAACGAAGAGTTTTGCTGGATCCCTTTTATGGAGCGGGGACTCATGCTGGGTTAAGGTGCGCCTCTTCTTTTCCGTTCCTTTCCCACCACCAAAATTTAGCCCGGGAGGGGATGGTTCAGGAGTGCTGGTGTGGTGTCCAGTTTCACGGAATCACGGAATTGTCAGAATTGGAAGGGACCTCTAGAGATCCCCTACTCCAACTCCCCTGCTGAAGCAGGGTTGCCCAGAGCACATCACTCAGGACTGCATCCAGGCGGGGCTTGAAGATCTCCAGAGAAGGGGACTCCACCACCTCCCTGGGCAGCCTGTTCCAGGGCTCTGCCACCCTCACTGGAAAGAAGTTTCTCCTCATATTTAAATGGAACTTCCTGTGTTCCAGCTTGTGCCCGTTGTCCCTCGTCCTATTGCTGGAAACCACTGAAAAGAGTCCGGCTCCATCCTCCTTCAACCCACCCTTTAGGTACTTGTAAACATAGATAAGGTCTCCCCTCAGCCTTCTCTTCTCCAGGCTAAAGAGCCCCGGCTCTCTCAGCCTTTCCTCATAAGGGAGGTGCTCCAATCCATTAATCATCCTACGTAGTTGCCCTTCGCTGGACTCTCTCCAGTAGTTCCCTGTCTCTCTTGAACTGGGGAGCCCAGCACTGGACACAATATTCCAGTTGTGGCCTCACCAGTGCAGAGCAGAGGGGGAGAATGACCTCCCTTGCCCTACTGGCCACACTCTTCCCTACGCAGCCCAGGATTCCATTGGCCCTCTTGGCAACAAGGGCACATTGCTGTCTCATGGAAAGTTTGCTATCCACCAGGACTCCCAGGTCCTTCTCCTCAGTAGTGCTTTCCAGAAGGTCCACCCCTAACCTATATTGGTGCCTGGGGTTCTTCCTCCCCAGGTGCAGGACGCTACACTTGCCCTTGTTGAACCTCCTTAGGTTCTTCTCTGCCCAGCTCTCCAGCCTGTCCTGGTCACGCTGGATGGCGGCACAGCCCTCTGGAGTGTCAGCCAGCCCTCCCAGTTTGGTATCATCAGCGAACTTGCTGAGGATACACTCTGTCCCCTCGTCCAGGTCACTGATGAATATGTTGAGCTGGTCTTTAGTCAGAGTAGTGCACCCCCTGGTAAAGTAAAAAATGTCCTGCCTTGAGATGAGGGGATTGTCCTTATCCCTTCTCTTCACAAAGGCATTGCAGGAGGATGAAGTGAGCGGCCTGGGACAGAATGAAAGGACCCTGGGGCAGAGCTGGGAGTTGAACACGCATCTCCCGACCTGCCAAAATCAGCCCCGCTCATCCCACAGACCTGCAATGCCACCTCCCAAATGCCTGCTGTAAACATGAAGTCACCGCTCTGAAATTAAATCTTTGTGCACGTTTCTTCTGCCAGCCTTTGGCTAATTTTATTTCTTTTTTTTTTTTCTTTTCCCCCGTACCTCCTTCTCTCTCTGTCACATATAGCTTGTCTAGTAAGAACCGCATAATAGACTTTTAAAGGCCGCTTAATGATGCAAACTTAAAAGCGCAGAGAAGGCATGGTGAGACAAAGCAGAGGAGCTTGCACGGGGCCGGGGAAGATAGCAGGCTCCTATCTAATCTCCAAGAGCCTCCTGTCGTGCAGGTGAGTGTAGGAGGGCCCCCGCCAGAGCCGGTGATAAACGGTGCCTGGGAGGGCTGTGATTACCGCTTTGCATGTGTAGCGATGCTCGCCCCGGGTGGCCCCCTGTGCATCCATTCCGTATTCTGCCTTTTTAAACTTTTTTTTTTTTTTTTTTTTTGTAATGAAGAGGGCTGTGTTTGTCACAAGCATCCCGGAGACGAGGAGCTCTGCTGCTTTTCAAGGCCAAGGCATGCTGATAAATGTGGAGCCGAGGGTCCGTTTACGGGACAAAGCGGCTTGAGGGTGGGAAAAAGCAGGAATATCTGCAGGTAGGGCTTGGTCGTGTACAAAGGGCATGTTTAGTTTGGAGAAGAGGAGGCTGAGGGGGGACCTCATTGCCCTTTACAACTCCCTGAAAGGAGGGTGTAGAGAGGTGGGTGTTGGCCTCTTCTCCCAAGGGAATCATGACAGGACCAGAGGGAATGGTCTGAAGTTGCGGCAGGGGAGGTTTAGATTGGATATTAGGAAGAATGACTTTACTGAGAGAGTGGTCAGGCACTGGAACAGCCTGCCCAGGGAGGTGGTGGAGTCGCCATCCCTGGAGGTATTTAAGAAACGTGTAGACGTGGCACTTCAGGGCATGCTCTAGTGTCCGAGATTTTTGGTTTGGGTCTGTTTGTGGGGGGGTGTGTGTGTGGTTTTTTGTTTTTTGTTTTTTTTTGTGGTTGAACTCAGTGATCTCAAAGGTCCCTTCCAACCATGAAGATTCTGTGAAAGCTGGTTCCTGGGTGTCCTTGTGAAAACCTGGATCTAGGTAGAGAAGTGACATGCCAGGAAAAGCTTACTGGATCCCAGTGACCTTCTCAGCCGACTGTGAATGCCTTCTGTCTGTCTCACTAGCTGCTTCGTGAGCAGCCAAATTAAATGACCTAACCCTGAGTGAGATGGGCTGCGACAGCGCAGGGCTGAGCAAAGCCAGAGTCTCTCTACAGAAAGACTTTACCTGTGGTAGAGACCGGGAAGATCCCCTTCACTGCTTGGATTTTGCTTTACATCAGCTTGGTTGGAGATAGAGGTCAAGCATGATTGGGCTGGGGAACCTCTGAACCCTGCTGGTCCTCAGCAAGGAAACCCAGCCCCACTTCTTGCTCTTTCTCTCTTGTTTGTCCAAAGCAGTCCCCAAAGTCCCAATTCAGAAGAGTGCATGGGTGGGTGGGTTCAGGTGCTATGCTTTGGGTACCTCTTTGGGAAGCTCTTTTGAACTGGGACATGAATCCGTGAGCTTTTCTGGGCAGCAGCTGTCCTGAACCTGTAGAACACCTAAAACCAGAGTTCTGAGCACCAGCAGGGGATTCCGGTTGCATGGGATCCCAAGGAAGGGATTAAATGGTTGGAAAACACTGATTCCAGTTTAAAAAAAAAAGAATCTATGAAGTTCAGTTTTATAATGACAGACAAGCTGGGTTCACTAACGCTTGTGGTATGCTTTGGGGTCGTGGCATTTTGGGATCTTGACAGCGTTAGGAACAGCAAGTGCTGCAAGTGGATACCGTTTGAGAGGTCTTTCACTCCATCTTCAAAGAAAAATGGTTATATATATATATTCATAAAAGATGTTTTCTTTGTGACAATTTGGATCCTTATGAGCCTGTGTCTCCCTTCTTAACTGTGAATAATTTGGTGTGTGGAAACAGGTCACTTTGGACAAGCAGGTGTTACTTAATTTCTGTTAAAAATTTCAAATACACTTTCTATCCTTAAAAAAAAAAAAAAGGCAGTGGAAAACAGATTGAGATGACTCTTTTTTAATTAAAGGAAGTTGTTGACTTGTGTACTTGGATGTTCCCACTGAGATGACTAGCTTGTGAGTTTTAACTCACTGCATGTTTTTTGTTCACTTTTTTTTCCCCGATTCTCTTCCTGAACTTTGCCCTGTGGGTGGAACTAGTGTTAGTCTTGTTAGAGCATCTGAAACTTCTAATTACTGGAGAAACAGCTCTCAGTGGATGGGAATTATCAAGTCAGCTGCTGTGTACGTGTTGGCGCTTTGGTTTTGTGTTTTTTTTTTTTTTTTCCCTAGGTCTAGATGTATCTACTTAATTTAAACAACAGGGAGCATGTTAAGTGTGGCTTGATTGGTGTGTCTGCATTACCGGTCTGCTCTAACCCAACAAGGTGTGCTTGTGTGTGTGTGTGTGTGTCTTCACGTTGTGTACCCGCTCCTGTCCAAGGGAGCTCAAAATTGTTTTGTATTTGGGGTTTTGTTATTTTGCAGCCGGAATGAAGCAACATGGAATTTTATTTTAAAAAAGCAGAGAGTAACGTGGAGCCGCCGGGAGCCGTTACTCAGTGAATACGAAAAGGCACCAGTCCTAATGACGACAGGGAAAAGTTCTTTATGGGATCTGGGAGCAAAAGGCAGGGAACAAATGGATACAGCCTGAAGAGCATAGGATGGAATTCATCAGGGAAACAGGGCTTGCAAATAATTGCATATGCAGTTGTTAATGTCTCAGGTGATTAGTTAGGGCCTGCTGTCCCATCCTTCTTGGGCAAAGGGCCTGTAAGGAGTAAAAAGGAGGTTGTGTGAACTAAAGGGAGATAAAGAAGTGACACAAAGGGTGTAACGGCATTATAGAGCAGCCTGGAAGAATGAAAAAGAGGAGGAAAGTATTGTAATGGAGGCATCTATCTGGATTCTAGCTCTTTGCAGTCAAGCGGTTATTGGCGAGATGCTTAGTGTGTGTGTGTGAGATCAAGCCACGTGAAATGGGGAGGACAGTTTGCTGCCTTGTTTTCTTTTCCCATCTGTCTATGAGGAAGGTAAGGTGGTGAGTCCCGTGCTCCTTGCAGTACTGGGCATAGGATGGTGTGCTGGGGCCCTGAGACAGACAAACCACAGGACCCCGCAGTTCCTTGGAGTTATGGGGTCAAGGAAAATCTCCATGCGTAAGGAGGAGCTGGGTGCAAAGAGACTTTTCAGCAATTCTCCTGCAGCAACAGGCGTGAGATTGTGCCCGTCTCATTTGCGGTGTGGTTTCTCAGGGAGCTTTGCTTCTCTTTCATTCGCTTCTCCGATTTTTTTTTTTCTTTTTTTTTTTTTTCCCCCGTCTATTACTTTGTTGAAAAACTAGCCTGTGTGTGCCATGGCCCTGACTGCCGCGGTTGCTAGGTCCCAGCTATCTGGCACGGTGCTGCTCCCCTCTCCTTCTGGTTTCCCAAGGCCACAAGCCAGTGTTTCAAAGTTGGGAGCTTGAGGCTGAACTCCCAACGTCCGCGGTTAAAGCACAGAAATGACACTTTTGACTGTTGCATCTCTGATGATAACGAGCTGGTCTGAAACAGAAAGCGGTTCTTTGGGTGCCCAAATCTGAGTACTGGCCTCTGCCTTCTCTGTGGCCGGCACGCAAGGGAAAATCAGGCCAGAGCCTTTAAGAGAGTGGCTGTTTCTAACCATTGCCATTTTGGTTGCCGGTTTGAGACTCTAATACACAGAACTCCTATTTGTGCTGTTGCTTTAGCTCCGCCATATGCATAGGCTTGGATGGCGATGCGACGACAGCAAATTTCTGAGCTGGGCTTGCGGAGGGCAGTTAAAATAAGATAGCCCATCAATTCCGTCCTGTAATGTTTGATTTATTAAAGCATGGAAACCTGCGGCCATCTCGGCTCTGAGCACATGCCCACAGGAATCAAAGAGAAACACTCTCAAAGAAAGGGAATGAACTCTTCTCAACGGCATAAATTGCAGCAAGAAAAATTGAGGCTGGACATCAGGAAACATTGTTGAACAGTAAAAATAGTGAAGCACTAAAATAGATTGCGAGGGGAGTTTGCAAAGTATCTGTCACTGGAGATTTTAAAGAGCAGATTAGACAAATGGCTTGGAAGGATTGAGCTTGTTGGATAGACGGGGGGACTAACAGAGCTCTTCATTTACTCCCTGTTTCCCACGCTTCCTTCATCAGTGCCAGGGCTGTACCGAGAGCGCTTCGCTTAACCTCTGCGTGACACGGTCCAGTTCTGGGGCACGCAAACCCCTGGCGACAGGGAATTTGGGGTTCCCGTGCTCTTTCTTAGTAGCGTATTTTTACCTTTCTGACCACTGAGGCGCCCGTGCCAGGTATTGACAATAATACATGAGCAGTAGCCCCGGGCTGCTACAAACTTGTGTTTAATTCATAGCTCTGCCAGAGACCTGCCGTGTAGCCTTGGGCAAGTCATATTAACCTCTTGGGCATGGGCCAAACCAAGCACCATGTAGAGGCATCCATGTTAGGGGCTTGAGATGAGTGATGTTCTTTTACAGTCAAGGGATGATTGAGGTAGTGATGATAAAGTGGAAGAGATCTCGACTTGTATCCCATGATTCCTGAGAACAAAAGCCGGGCCAAACTTTACAGTAATAAACCCATTTTTGCTCTGTATCGAGACCTCTGCCACCCCTTCTTGTACCTGCTGGGAGTGGTTCTGCTCCCCGTGGCGTGCAGTTCTTTCTCTCAAGCAGGTTTTATGTAAATTGGGATGGGTGTTCTATGAAAACGTTATATCTCAAGACTTTCAGGGCCCCTGGAAGGAAAAAAAAAACCACCCATACATTTGGAAAATTAAGTATTTCTGTCAAGAGCATGATAAATCTTTTGCTGTTTAGAAGGGTGAGAGATTAAAATTGCAAAATAGGCAGCAAGGGAGCAAGTCGGTGTGCGTGGCAGGGTTGGCTGGGTCTCCCGACTGCAGAGGGGCCGTGAGAGGGAATCAGCAGAGAGACAGAGCTCGTTCATATTCAGAGGAGTCTGAGAGCCCTGGCGTGGCATGGCTGGGGTCCTCGTTTGCACGTTCAGGGTAACAGCAAGCCCTTCCCGTGCAATGCTGAGCCTGCTTGTGTCTGTAGGTATTTGACTGACTTAACGAGTGTTTTCCCGTGATAGGAGAGCGCTGAGAAGACTGGAGGGCATATATTTGTGTGCTTTCACCGTCTGTTTTCATCTACAAAATCTCTACGAAGATAAATTGCGGAGCAAGTTGAATAGTAGATTACAGATGAAAAAACCCCACCAGTTTACAAATATCTAAGCGTGGGGAGAGGGAAAGGAGAGAGATGCACGGGTCGCCTGGTGGTCTGCTGAGCGCTGGAGTTTACTGCGGAGCTGGAGGTTCAGATGTGCGGTGGGGTAACTTCTGACTTGTCCTCCCTTTAAAAGGAAAATCACAGGGTGTTTTATTTGATCTGGAGAGACTGCATTCTCTGTCTTAGCGGGCTGTGTTAGCCCTCTCAATGTACAAAGCACAAATTATATCCTCCCTGTCTTAAGAAAACCACTTCTGTTCAGCCTTTGCTGGTCTGCTGGATCCCTAAGGCCAGGTTTTTGCTATATAAAGCAGAAGACATCGTTGCATTTTATTTCAGGCTGAAGTACATTCTCGGAGAGATAGCTGACGCATTAACCTGTCAAGCATCCTTACTGTGGTCGCGTTCAGTTGTGTGCCCAGGCCCTCAGATGGGGAAAAACCTTTGGAAAACCTGGGTTATAATCTCTGGGACTGCGGCGAGGTGATTTTGGTCAGGTCAGAGGCTCTGGTCTGAGACGTGAAGCTGTGGCTGGGTCCAAAGGGTGGGCTCGGAGCAGGGTGGCAAAGTGGCAGCGTGGTATCCCCATTTCACAGGGGGGATGGAGCAGCCGGTCCGGAGTCACTTGAGGACAATCCCCAGCAGATGCCAGGAGCTGATTCTGCATCTTCAGGGGCCTCTCCCTTTTCCCACTCGGCGGGAGCTTTGGGGGCCGAGTTCACCCCACAGAGGGGCTGGGGGGACCCCATACCTGCCTTCCCAGCCCTCCGCAGGGTAGTGGCAAGCGGGGTGCCAGGCGGCAGCCCCCTTCCCTCCCCTCAAGCGTGGCCCTGGCAGCTCCAGCGCCTCCGTTACTCCGGCAACAAACTGCCATCAGACAGCACCAAGCAGCTGAATTCAGCCCCTTGTTCCGGGGGGGAAAAAATGCTCTCATTGAAGGCGAGCCAGAGCAAAACTCTCCTGCCTTCCTTCTGCTGAGTGACACCGACATCCATTCGTGGGCTCATTAGGTGGGGGGCGCGGGGGGGAGAGGCGTCCCACAGAGAGGGAGCCATCAGGGCCACCGAGTCGCTTGCTTTGTACCATGTCCCTGGTATTTGGAGGTGGCCGAGGGGATGTCGAAAGGAGATGAAGGCTGGGGGGGGGGTGTGTGTGTGAGAGTGCAAGGGAGCCCAGGGATGAACAGAGTGGGGAGACGCTGGGCAGAGGTAAGAGCAGGGAGAGCCGCCGGCAGCACCGAGGCAGAGGATTCGGCGCAGGAGGGAGGTGGAAATTGTGCCCTCATCCCACCAGAATAAAGTCTCGCAAAGTGCTTCTTTCTCTCTTTCTCTCTGCCTGTTTGTCGGCTTAGGGTGGTAACAAAGGCAGTTGTGGCACTGGGGATGTGCTGCTTCTCTGGGATCGAGGGAGCTGCCCAGAATGATAATTGGGTCCTTGTTAATTTTTTTTTTGTTTTGTTTTTTTTTTTTAAGACGCCAACAGGCTACTGCACAAAGTAATTAACTGGACAGATGGATACAGCAGAATTTGTAAACGTCGACAGCAACAATAAGGCACTTTTTTTTTTTTTTTTTTTTTTTTTTTAAAGGCCTTGTGTCAGCAGAAGGGCTCCAAGTTGGGGCTAGCTTTCAGGGAAGCAGCTAAAATGAATGAGACTTAAACAAATTAATAATCTTGATAGCTGCATATGATGCAGGTGCCTGGTGATGGCTGCGAGGATAGCCAAAAGATGGAGGGGAGAACAAAAAGGCCAGGATTTTAATATACCTCCTTGCCTGTGTGTATATTTTGTTTTGTCTATGCAGAGCATCCCCTCTTTGTGCGTGTCAAGCTGTAGTTTCTCACCGAACGTGTGAGAGGACTGAAAAAACACGGTTGCTGCAGTACCAAGCCCAACCGTGTGTTTTTCAGGTTGTTACCTGTACTCTGGGGCTGTCGGATCTATTTCGAGATGTCTGTAACCGGTGATCAAAACGCTTGTTTTGCTCCCGCCCGTAGAGTTTGGTTAAAGAGCGAAGGGCGTGTGTTTCTCCCACGCTTGCGAACCAGCCCTTTCAAACGTCTCAGTCTTTTCAATTCTTGCCCTTTTCTGGTGTCGTGGGGCACTGAGCTCCGCAGGTTTAATTACGTGTGGGGTGATTCTTTGTGTTGAAGAAATGCCGGTCGCTTCCTACAGCAGTAGCCTCCCAGTTGATGGCCTGTCAACGCCATACCGAAGGCATATAAAATACAAAGTGGAGGGCACGGCCGCAGGCAAGCACCTCAGGCGGAGCTTGGACCGTGCTGCATCGTGCAATTAGTCTGACCTAAACGAGAGCGAAGTACTGGCGTTGATTTGTGACGGGTTATTGTCTCTGTGTTCACGTCGGTCCATCCGGGAAGAGTTGGAGGATGCTGTCCTCCAGCATCATCGGCATCCCGGGAGATGTGTTAGAAGTTAGGCGAGAAGCCCATTTTCCCCTGACAGCTCAGCGTATATCATAAGAACATCCGTCCCCCAGATGAAATATTGTAGGCACAGGGAAAGAAACTTGTTGCAGACGTGTCCCTGTCAATACAGCCAGCAGACAGGTTTTCAGGCTTGTTGGCAGCTCCAGCCCTATTCCCAGCTTGATCCATGGTGCTGGGCTCCGCTGGCGACCAGGTCTGGGGGGAATGGTTTGTTTTGGAGGGGTTGTTTGCCCTTTTTCTTTGTTTGTTTTTAGCAGCATAAAAGCATAAATAAACCCTCCTGAGGGCTGGAATAGTGTGGTTTGTGGCATGGGATTATGGTAACGTCCCAGTAAGCGCAAAGTCGCCGCGCAGATTTTGATGCCGCAACCCAAGGAGGACATCTCCCTCATCGTCTACAGGCTCTTCCTTTGCTTTAATTAGCAGGCAGGAATTGGGACAAGTTGTACCGACGGCGTAAGTGGGGGGCATTATGGGGAAAGAAACTGCAAAAAACTGGCGTTGTTATTAGCGTGGCAAACTTTATCAGGGAGAGAGGGCGAGTGAAAGGCGAGAGGCGGGCGCTGTGCGGCGCCTCCTGAATTGGAACCGACCCTGCCTGGCCGAGACACCCTCCCGCAGCAAAGGGAATACGAAGCATTTGACAGATCAGACCCTGTCAGGGAAACAAGGGACAGTGGTGGGGGAAGCCTGCCTAAATCGTGCTTGGCTAATCAAGTTAGCTGTTTTATGGGATTGCGATTAGGGCTTTCGATACATTGATGATAGAAGAAACCTTTCCTATGGTTTTCCTTTCCTTTCCTTCTTCCTATGGAAGAAACCTTTCCATGGTTTGTGCTCCTGGTTTCCTTTTTCTTCTCCTTGTACGGTTATTCTGCTTTCCCTCCCCTGAGAATAATTTTTTTTGTTTTTTTTTAATTTTATCTTTTTTTTGAGGATGTTGCATTGGAAAAGGTTTGGTTTTCTTTTTTTTTTTTTTATTAGGAAAAAAATAAGAGTCCTGTGTTTCTCCCCTGGGGAAAAAAAAAAGAAAAAGAGGAAAAAGAGACACATCACGATTTCCTGGGTTTGGATGCAACAGTTTGAATTATTGTTGAAGGTTTGTTTTTGTTTTGGTCTTTTCCCCTGCCCTGCTGTAGGACTGGAGAACCTTATTCTGATTTAAATTGTGTCGTCTTCAGCAATTTTGGAGATGAATTGAGAGTTTCTCTGACTTTCCACTTTCATTAGCTTGAAAGTGCTGTTTGCAATGAGGCTGCGTGTTGGGCTGATGGGCCAGGGATTACACATCCTCTGCAGAAACAGGGCAGGTGAGTAGTGCCAGGGTCCCCCTCTTGTCCCCTCAGAGGATTTTGGCCGGGGGTCTCGTGGGCAGGGGGGCTCTGCCAGGGATTGTCCTCTGCTCCGTTCCCGAGTCTCCATGTGAGCAATGAATTCATCTTTTTTCACGTATCTCAGCATCTGCCTGCAGACCTGGTTGCCACAAGATATCCTTGAGTTCAAAGTCATCCAGATTGGGCACTCGCAGGGATAACAGGAGAATCCAAACGGAGAAGAGCAAGAATTATGCAGTCTGATGGTTTTTTGTTTTATTTTTGTGTTAAGTGGGTTGGTTTTGGTTTTTTTTTTTTAAAGGGTGGAGATCTTTCTGATGCTGGACATGGCAAAGGCTAGACATAATTCAGATTGGTTATTAGGAAAAATTTTTACACTGGAAGGGTTATTAAGCCTTGGAATGGGCTGCCCAGGGAAGTGGTTGAGGCACCATCCCTGGAGGTTTTCAAAAGGCGGGTTGACATAGTGCTTAGTGACACGGTTTAGTGACGTGGGGGCTTATTTTGTATGGTTTTCTTTTGGTGTGTGGTGGGGGTTTTTTTTTGGTTTTTTTTTTTTTTTTTAATCAGAGTTAGGTTGATGGTTGGACTAGATGATCTTAAAGGTCCCTTTCAACCTAGACGATTCTATGATTCTCCCTCAGGACAGGTTAATCCGGTTTTCCCTGCCACTTGTTCCAAATCTTCCAGTTTTGGTCAGAGACCACATCTAGGACTGGACGCGCCAGCACTTTCATCAGCAATTTGTGAATTTTGAGGGTGATCTCTTAATTTGTAGAAACTGAGATCCAGCAAACTCATGGCCCACTATACTTCATATAAACAGCAGGGAAGTGAAACAAGCTTGAACTCCTTTCCAGCTTTGGTAGCTGTAAAACCAGCTTTACAACAAACTCTGTGTCGTGGATGAATTGTCTCCAATTAGACTAACTGCTTGTATTCCTTTTACGGGAAGAGCCTCCGGCCATTCCTGGGTGACTTTACTCTTCAAAGCAAGATGATGTGAACAGGTGAAGTCCCATTTATCTGAGGGCTCTCTCATGAACAGTGGCATTGCTGGGAGCACAATACCAGTGTTGCATCCCTTGGATTTTTGTGCTCTACGCCAAAATGTTCAGGTCACTGGTTTGTAAGACAAAAGACTCCTGACTTGAACATAACAGCTCTGCTACAAACTGCTTTAGTTCATTACGGTTGGGTAATTAATAGATGCTCTTTCAAACCTACTGAAGCTCGGAGCTGTCAGGCAGGGAGCAGGGGTAGGCTGCGAGCCTGTCTGCGTAACAGGGACACAAACCACAGCTAAAAACTGTCCCTGTTCACGCCGAGGCCAAGCACGGCTGAGCTGGAGGCAGCCTGGGCTTGTGGCACTGCCTCGGTCTTGGCGTTGCCGGCGTTGAGTTGAAACTGGTCCTGGAGCTGAAGGAAGCGTGCGTCTGCCCAGGCTCTGCTCCGCAGCGCCGGGAGCAGGGGAGGGTGGTGGTTGGAGGAGCGGGGAATCAGGGGTCAGAGACACCAGCATATACGTACATAGCACCCTTGATGGGCTGCTGCTTGTGTAGCACTGGGCTCTTTCTTGCACTTCTGCAGTTCGCTGCACTTTTTTGCCCGTAAGTGAATAGATAGCAAAGGAATGGGAATATCCTAAGGAAAACACAACAAGTGGGGAAACATGTTTCCAGCATCTGGAATAAACCTGAGTCTGTCCATTGACACGTTTTCTGGGTGAAAATGTGGAGGTGTGTAGCCCAGTAGCAAAGAAGGGCCAGGCTGGGCATCAGCATCCAGGCAGAGGAGAGAGGTTCTGAGCGGTTATTACAGGAAACTTCTTCAAGCCATTAAAGTGGAAGGGAAAGCAGTAAAATTTTACGTGTAAAAATGTATGAATAGTATAATCAACTGGAGTATTAGCTCTTATTAGCGGGCTAGAAGTATTGCTGTGTCCCTGAATTGAGGCACTTGCCTTCTAGGTCGTGGGGACAATTGCCCTGGGGAGAGGAGGCAAGTGTGGATCGTGTCCCCACTGCTTGTTAGCCCTTTCCCTCTCTGTCTGCTCTGCCAATTTGTGTGCAAAACCAGGGCAGGGATAGCTGCTGACCATGAGCGTGTTTGCACCTTCTTTAGATGGGGCTCTCCTGTCTTGCCATGCTGGAAATGTGTATCCCCATCACCCTGCGGTCTCGTCCCTGTGGGCTGGGGAACCTCTTCTGCCCCAGCTTGGGGCTGACCCAGCCAGAGAGCACGCGTGACACAGAGGAACCCCAATTATCCCATCTCTGCCTCCTGCTCTGCGTGGGCTTGAGTAAATCCGTGAGAGTTGGAGGAGGCTCCAAAATGGCAAAAATACATACGTGGAAGAATACTTGCAGTTTTAGAGATGAAAAACAAAAGTCGCATTCCTCCTTCTCGTGGCCTCTTTTGCCTTCTGCTTTTTTTTTTTTTTTTCCCCCCCTTTTGGTAAGGCCTTTTTTTCTCCAGTAACCCCAAATAAAGGAGTTAGAAATTGAGTGTGTTACTTGAGGGGCTTGTGGGAAAAAGTGGAAACTTCTTCGTGAGGGGGCTGAATTGCAAAAATTATCAATTTTTGGAAGAAGGCCATTCTCTTGACAAAAACTATTTGAGAAATTTTCCCCAGCTCTAGCTGTAATGTGTTTTGGCCACCATCCTGTGTAATCACAGTTCATTATTTCTGAAGCACGGATGCTGCCTCATCTGAAATATTCCTCACGTGAGGAGCGATTATGCCTCTGTCGGGCGGCAGCTGAGACCTGCTCTCCCCCTTCTGACTCTGCTGGCAAGACGCGATGGCTCCCCTCTACCCCGGACATCTTGGCTCTGCAGGCAATCCGGGAACAATCTGCTGGTTCGATGGAACACAGCGTGCTTTGCCTGGTAAAGATGGGGCTTTGCAAGATTTCAGGGTCACGGGGATGCTATCAAACCCCCTTGGTCATACCTGCATCACGGTGTAGCAGAGCGGGGCTATTGAGCTTGTGCTTTGAAGCAACAAGGAGCTCTGGGCAGACCTGGCTCTGTTCCAGAGCCCGGCTACTGTCTTTCCTCACCTTGCTACCCCCATCCCTCCTTGTATGAAGCTGTGGAAAGGTTAAGGAGTCAATTAAAAGGGGAAAAAAAATTAAAGAATAAAAATTAAGGCACGTGGTTCTGCCCTGTTGCTCTGAAGGAGTGTTCCTGCCTCCCTCCCCTCTGCCCCTTTTCCTGCCACCACCTCCCTCTGTCCCAGAAAGGGCTCCAGTTCCTCTGCCATGCTCCTGTGTGTCCTCTGGTTCCCCAAACCCGACCAAAGGCACCTCTGCCGGGCTGGTGGAACGACTTGCGAGACCTCTGCCTCTGCAGCAGGGCCAGAGACAAGAGTTTTTCTTTGACTCTTGGTGGTGGGCTGGTTATACGATTTAAAGCTATTTCTTCTCCTTGAAGCAGACATGAGCATTTTGCAAATGTTTTGAAGTGCCAGTGACAGCAGTACAATACCGGTACCATTCTATTTAGTTGCTTACTCTACCTCTCCTGCCTTCCTCCTCCCCTCAGCCTCCGCTCCTCCCCGAACACCTGCCTTTTATCCAATTTAATTTTCACACCTCCTCCTGCTGCTGCTGTGTCCTTGCCAGTTATCTCTGTGGTTCTGCAGTGGGTGTCTCTTTCCTTTATTGGAGCGATTGCCGTGAAGTCTCCCATCCCATCCCAAACTGGCTTCCATGAGCCCGGCAGAGCTGACTCTGCCACATCGTCCCTCTGTCCTGGGGGAAGACACCTCAGATGCCCACCAAGAGAGCACTAAAGCATAAGGTTAACTTCAAATTTGTGCTTGAAGTCATGTTGATGTCCCTTCATCAGTTCGGTCACGTGTGTGTTATCGCCACACTGGTACCGTGGAGAGAATGGCACGTTCCTCCTCTGCGGACTTGTCTGGTGATTGCTGTGAGTGCAGCTCCTGTTGCAAAGGCATCAGTACCCACTACCTTGTTTGGGAAGGAGAAGAAACTTTATTGCTCAGACGTGTTTAACAGCTCTCTTTGAAGCTTTGATTATGAATGTGGGGAGAGTGGTTAGCGTGGGTTTTCTTAGTGGGGCATAGCCATTTCCATTTTGACCATGGTACCTAACGATTCTCTTACACACGTGCATCTCTTCTGGATGGCAGTGACCACCTCACGGTTGTTTTAGTATGGTTTCATCCTTAAGACACCTTGCCTGCTTATAGTCAGACCTCTCTGTGTTTATTCTCCTCCTCGCCCCTGCTAGCCCTGCGGAGCCAGCACAGCAGCTGGAGGAGAAGTCATCATCTGCTCTGGCTCGGGCATCACCAGAACTGCTAATGAGGTCTCAGCTGAAGGGCCAGGCAATTGCCCTTCTATATCCCCAAAAACAGAGCCAGATTCTCCTGGGCCCAGTGGCCTCACAGGCTGCATTTGGCTTGCCTGATCTTTATGACTCATAATGGCCAGAAAGGAAAAGACCCAGCATGAATCTCCAGCTCCCATCAGAGTTTGCAGGATTGGCAGTTCAGAAGAGGAGAGAGAGAGGGAGAATGATGTGCTCTTAACAGAGAAATCTGGGCTCATTTGGTCAGAGTAACTAATGTGCCACCAGGGATGCTTGCTCTACCATCCCATTTTTCAGGCTGCTGTTACCTTTTAAAGAGGGCTGGGAAGGCAGAGTCTGAACAGCAAGGCCCAGAAGGGCAGCCTCATCTAGCGAGGAGCATCCTGTTCGTGATTAACCTCTGGTGGAGGATTTCTGAGCACCTTGCTAAGGTAAAAGAAAGGTGCTCAGAAAACCTCAGCCAGAGGTATAATAGCAAACAGGATGCTCCTCGCTCAGAGGGACATTTTCCCTTTCAGTTCAGCGCCCAGTGCCTCACCAGAGAGGTTGCAGGCGCTTGTGGAGGACTCTGCCTTGCCTCCACAGAGGATTTTCCCAACGCAGCTGGACCGGGACTAGAAGAAATGTGAGGGAAGTGTTGGCACTACTCTGTGTAAATGTGCGGGACCTCATAACCGTTGACCTCGAGGCACAGGTGTGGTGCAGAAGAATGAAAAAGATTCAAAGCGTGACAGTTACATCCATGTATCCCCTTTTAAAATGGATAACTGTATCCCCCAGCTATTTTTCTGAGTACTGCTTTTCCTCTGTGCGTAATATTTAGCACTTGCATGAAATAGTGCGACCTGGCCATCACCCGGAGGTACCATTCTGGTAGAAATCCTCCAGGATTTGTAGTTTGCTGCTGAGGACACAGTGGCGTAGAGGGGTGGTGACACCTCCTGGGGTGGAGAGGCCCCGTGGAGGAGCATCCAGGGCTGAGGTCTCTCCAGCCCGCTGCCGCTGTACTAGCGATCTCTGTCATTGCCTTGTGTCTGCAGCCCCGTGCTGATTTATTCAATAAAGGACGCGGTCCGAGGTGATTATGAGGGACCTTGACCAAAACCACCGAGGTTATCCTAACGGGGAGGAAGAGAAGATGGCGGCAGCACAGCAGGGCTGTCTGCAGCTGGTAACCTGCTGTACATCTCCAGAGTGCCCTTTCTAACTGAGCAAGCAGGGGAAGGGGGGAAATTGCTGTCTTTTTGCTAGGATGAAAAGAAAACAAAGTATGGATGGTCATAATTTAGTGGGCTCCTGGGTAAATTTGTATTTCATTCCGATTATTGAGTGCATTCCCTAATTGCAGCAATAAAAAGGAATAGTCCATCTTCTAAATGCAAACGGTAGTGCTGATTGTTATTTAATTAGTTGATTCCAGTGGTCGAGGGGTGAGCTTGGAATTACAATTGCAGCTTGTATTATTTCACTGAGATTGCCGAATTAATTAGAACAACGGGATTCTTCATTGTTGACGTCTTAAGAACTTGTGACAATAACTTTTAAGCTGAAGGAATAATAAAAGGCCATAATGGGTTGTTCTCCTGACACACGCAGCACTGCAGGGACACGTGAGGGAACTGTAGCTCCCCCTGGCATCCCCTCTTTCCTGTTCCACTGCCCTTCCCTCTTGTAGAAGATGAGATGTTTACTCCGAAGTCTCTAGCCTTGCTATGGAGAGCATTGGAGTAGTGTTGTAGGAGAGAAGGAGCAGCTCTGCCACTCTGCAGCCATATGATCAGCTGTGCTTGGAAAACCAATAGCTACAGTGGGCTAAGGAACAGGTTCAGGAACCTTAAAGATCATCTAGTTCCACCCCCCCTGCCACAGGCAGTGACACCTCACATTAAACCAGGTTGCTCAAAGCCCCATCCAACCTGGCTTTGAACACCTCCAGGGATGGGGCAGCCACAGCTTCTCTGGGCAACCTGGGCCAGGGTCTCACCACCCTCACAGGAAAGGATTTCTAATCTCAATCTCCCCTCTTTCAGTTTAAAACTGTTCCCACTCATCCTATGGCTCCCCTCCCTGATCAAGAGTTCCTCTCCAGCTTTCCTGGAGCCCCTTGAGGGGCTGGAAGGGGCTCTAAGGCTCCCCAGAGCCTTCTCTTCTCCAGGCTGAACAGCCCCAACTCTCTCAGCCTGTGCTCACAGCAGAGGGGCTCCAGCCCTCGGAGCATCTGTGTGGCCTCCTCTTGCCCCACTGCAACAGGTCCATGTCCTTCTGATGTTGGTGGCCCCAGAGCTGGAGGCAGCACTGCAGGGTGGTCTCCCCAGAGCGGAGCAGAGGGGCAGAATCCCCCCCCTCGCACTGCTGGCCATGCTGCTGGGGGTACAGCCCAGGGTGTGGGGGGCTTTCTGGGCTGCCAGCACACATTGCCAGCTCATGTTGAGCTTCTGACCCACCAACACCCCTAAGTCCTTCTTGCCACGGCTGCTCCCAATCCATTCTCCACCCAGCCTGGATTTGTTCTTTGGATTGCCCTGACCCATGTGCAGGACCTTGTACTTGGCCTTGTTGAACTTCATGAGGTTTGCAGGACCCTACCTCTCAAGCCTGTCCAGGTCCCTCTGGATGGCATCTCTTCCCTCCAGCGTGTTGACTGCTCCACACAGCTTGGTGTGGTTGGCTGAGAGGAGCATTGCTCATCTTCACTTCATCATGCTTTCCTTCTCCTCTGTGGCTGTGGATTTAGGGAAGGTCTGGGGCAAGGAAACCTGGTGCGGGAGAGTGCTGGTGCTACTACAGGGGGTGACCTGGTTGCTGCATGAATTTGCCAGGCAGGCAGGAGACACGCTCTGCAACAACGTGCAGTGGCGTAGCATTTGTGCGGGGCGATTGTGTTAGCATCTGAGGAGGCTTGCTAATGGGATCCAGAGACCAAACCCTACATTGTTAGACAAGTTCACACAAAAAAAAATTAATCCTTTTGCTGCATTTGATGTGCAAGGTTTCCTCTATGATGAGCAGACAAAAATGTGTGGATGGATCATTGAGGCAAAACCATCAGGAAAGACAAGGTAATTTAAAGTCAAACTTGAGTTGCTGACGTGGGTTAATTCCTAAGTATCGTGGAAAAATAGCCCGTGGTATTCATTGTCACACAGTATAATTGAAGCTGAGAGTGGATATTTATGTGGCTTATCAGACATTTTACGGAGTTGTAAGTGTAAAAGCATAAATGAATAGAAAGTTATAAATTCTTATGCTTCAGGATATGACCTAACTTCTGCTTAATGAGAGCTGAGCAGAAACTTAACCTCGGGACAAGCTGTCTCTCCTCTGCCTTTGTGCTTTCTTCCCAAGTACTCGGTGCTGGCTGCTCTCAGGCCCTGACAACCACACCAGGGGGACCGCTAGTCTGTCCCAAGGGAGGCTGGGTCCCCGGTGGGAAGTGGGATGTTCACCTTAACGATCTGCTGGCCCTCTACCCCAGAAGGTGCTGCTTTTCAAAGCATCCCACTGTGGTGGTTTTATACCACTGAGGGGAAAAAAAAAAAAAAAAATCAGGAAAAGCGTGTGCCCCGTTCTCATTGCTGCACCGGTTGAGGATGGTTTACATCCATGTCAGAACGTTGGTCAAGAAAATAAGGTCGTGCCCTCTCTCAGCACCATCCAGACTCACTGCCTGGGAATGCAGGCTTGTGGGAAAGTGCATTTCCCTAAGGGCTGGTAATGACCTGCAAAAAACATTCCTGAAGTGAAAAACTGAGAACCCTTTAAAAACTGAGGCAATTTGCAAGTGTATCCGGGAAACTGATGGGCAAGAAGAGTTGAGGTTTTGCTCTGAAAAAGTTGGCTTTATTGTTTTTTCCTCTTTTTTTTTTAATATATTTTATTGAAAATGTGTTTCATATAATGGCCTTTCAGTTGGTTTATTGTGATGTAGCTTTTATTGTAGCTGACTGAGTATTTGTGGGGATATTACAGCCTTGCAGTAGAAGAAAACACAAGACAGGTTTTCTCAAAGTATACGGGGGGCATTATTATGTTAAAGTAATCATCTTTCCTGACCAAACTTGGCTTCCTCTTTCATGGGTGCTCTGCAGAGAGTTGTTCCTTTCTTGTGTATGTCTTTGTATTGTCAGGATTAATTTTTCGGAGGGACAAGTCTTCATAAACTGTTATCCACTTCTTCCTTTTTACAGGCAGGAGGTTAGATTTTTTTTTTTTTTTTTTTTTCCTCTCCCTGTAGAAATACTGTGGTTTGAATCTACTACATTGCTCGCTTTCTTCTCTTCCAGGGCCTGCTACCAACTTCTCTGTTTTCCTCTCTCCTTTTATATGAGTTTTCTGTGTTGACTGGAAGTATTTTGAGGTGGCCTCCTTTCCTCCTTCGTCGCTCCTTTGTGGGAATTTGTAGGGATGGAGGGGAGCTCGTGAGAGGCTGGTGTATCCAGAGTAAAGCAGCTGGTATGGCTGCAGTGGTCCTGGGACCTGTAGTGACAGCATCGGGGCTTTTGTGTCCCTCTCTGCTCCCTCAGGGCTGTCCAAGCACGGGGCTGGGAGCCCCTCTGCCCGGTCTGTAGGTGTTGAGATGGGCGATGCTGAACAGAGCGAGATGGAAAATGATACGTATGAACAGTATGGCAAATATTCAGGTATTTACCAGGGTGCTCCTTGGCAGGCATTTGTCTTCATCTACTTAACATCGGGCAGAAATGCATCCCCTGCTTTCACAACCGCCCATCCTTCTTTCCCTCCAGCATCCCCCTGCCCCTCTCTCTGGCATGGCTTCTCTCTCCTGCTCATCCCAGGGGCTGTATTTCACCTGCCGGCAAGACCTCTTCACTCTGGCTGTGCTTCAGCTGAGCTTTTAGCCAGGCATGAGTAAGTGCCTGGATCTCAGTTGTGGCCAGGAGCTTAATGAAGGAGAGCTGTGCCAGAGCAGGGCCTGAGCCGCTGGGAGATGGGGCAGCGTGTGCAGCCCCAGCCCCGCATCCTCCGGTACCCGTGGCAGCGAGCATCCCCTGTGAGAGAGGAGGAGGCTTTTTGGGGTGTGGGAGCTAGGAGGAGGTGAGTCTGTGGGCTGAGGAGGAGGGAATAACATTGGGGGCAGGAACAGGGTAGAAATCTGTGTGCGTCCCTGCAGGTTTCTTGGGAAGGGCTGAGGAATAGCGGGACTCTGGGGGAGCCTTTGGGAAGGACGGCGTGGAGAGGAGGCTGTTCAAGAGCCGGGTGGGTGGGTTTGGGCAGACCTGTCCCTGTCAGGTCTGCCACCCTCTCTTTTGGCAAGCTGCAAAATCTCCTGAGCCTAATCTTTAGTCCAGGAGCCAGGGAGAAAGTGTGCACCCGTGTGTGAATGTACAGGGAGAGGGTGGGCTGCGATGGATGGTTGGTGTGAGGGCATGGCAATGGGGAGTGCAAATGATAGAGAGAATACAGTTTCCCCCACCTCCCTCCAGTTTTGATGTTAGAGTGCTTCAAGCTCTGTTTGCTTGCATCAGAAGGAAAAAGCTTGTGGCATCGGTTTCTTCTCTTTAGTCAAAATTGGTTTGAAGTACAGGGCAGAAGGGTTTGCAGTATCTTCTCTTTGTAGTCTGGCTTCCCCCTTCTCCTGTCCCTTCTTCACTTCTTAATCCATTTTCTCCTCTTAGCTTCTACTTGTACCTGACAAGCAAATGTCTCTTCTCCTTCTCCACAAGTACCTTTTTTCTCTCCATTCACTGATTTTTCTCTTCAGACTCCAGAACATCTCTAATCTCTCTTCATGCACTGATAAGTAAAATGAGTTCTTTTTTTTTTCCCCAGCCAGCAACAGCTCAACTTGGACAGGGCTGAAGGGCAGTTTTGCTCAGGCTGTGATTGACAGGGGATCTTAGGGATACTGTGGGCTGTGGTGATATATTTCCTTCTTTCCCCCTCCCTTCCTCTGGGAGTTTGCCACCTGCAGAAGAAAGGGCAGCCGAGCTCCATTCCCGCAGTGCAAAGAGCAAGGGGAAGGAGACACCAACCCGACAGGGGCATGGGTGAGATCAGCCTTGCTGGGCATTGGTGGTCATGAGTCCATCAGCCCCGGGAGCTGTGGAGATAAAGAAACCTCAGGGGAGAGGGAGGTGAACTGGAGAGGTGAAGAAAAGAGAGCAGCAGCAAGGAGAGGAAAAAAAGAATGGCACCCTGGAGATCTGGAAAAGAGCCAGAAAGAACAGTGTACAAAATACCAGGGAACTGACAGTTAATTTGCAGTCTCCAGGAGATGAAAAGGAAAAGAAAAGGGGGGGAAAAATGTCTTTGTTGCAAAGAAGCAAGTGATATGGAAGAGAGTTGATAGTGGTGTGGAAATATGTGGCATCTTCCTGACTCCTAGGTTTTCTCCTTTTTCTGCTGCAGTAGTCCTAGGTGTCCTAGTCCTGGTCAATGCAAATTGCATCTTCCCAAGGATCTGAGGGAAACCCTTGTCCAGGAGCTCTCCCCTGCCACCACGGGGAGGTTCTAGGTTAGACAAAGATGATGGAAGAAATACAAGAGCTGAAGCTGGACCCTGAAGAGGAGGCTGTTTGCAGTTACAGGGCGAAGCTGGGACTTGGGGTGTGTGTTTTTGCTACAGGTTGGATTTGAAGGGGGTTGTGCCTCCCCCCGTGGTCACCTGCCCACTGAGATCAAAGATTACCTGTTTTGACCTGTGTTTACCTGTGGGGAAGCATGGTTTCTTGTTTCTGTGTCTGCTTCTGCCCCTGAGAGGGACAGCACTTTGCCCTCTGGTCTGGCTTCAAGCTTTTCTCCTACTGCCTTCCTGTACAATAGAGTTTCTGGATTTGCTGAGCTTTTGCCCAACTACACTCCAGGGTGTGTTCCTCAAAGAACCACTGGGAGTTGTGCTTGCTTACCTTAGAGCTAAGATTGACTTTCAACCTGTGCTACGAGTTCAGGTTTTGAGGGATAAAGTGGAGCTTGTCTATTCTGTGATGGCAAATTTTGTGTTCTTCCTGAAGGTGACACGTGTCCCCAGAAGCAAGAAGCCTAAAGACAAGATGTGCCGAGGGGGAGGAGGAGAGCAAGCTATGAGAAATGCTATTTCTTTTGTCCTTTGAGTTGAGAGTTTCCTACAACCCTAAGCTGGAGCTGTCGGAGCGAGCAAGTGGTGAGGCATATGGTGACACACCTCACATCACGCTGGTCCCTGCTGTTCCTACCAGGAAAGCATCGCTGGCAATTACGAACAACTGCTCCAGCACTGCCTGCCTCTCAAAAGGCTTCCTGGCAGCTGGATCTTTGTGGTCTCTGCTGCAGGACCGGTGCTCCCCGCTGGAACAGCAACTGTTCCAGCCTCCCTCCTCCTCCCAGGACCTGCTGTAGAGCTTGTGGGCACAGAATTGCTACCTGCCTCCTCAGCTCCCCATCTCCCAGCTCTCCGGGACTCCTCAGCTCCCCATCTCCTGGCTCTCCGGGACTCCTCAGCTCCCCAACTCCCGGCTCCCCGGGACTCCTCAGCTCCCCATCTCCCAGCTCTCCGGGACCACCAGCTGCTCTTCTGTTGATGTCAATGACCCTCCCAAGCCTGCATGTCCCCCTTCACTGTAATTGCCATTTGCAGAATAATTGACAGATTCCGTATTTTTGGCTTAGATGCAGTGCAATTTCCTGGAAGAATCCCCAGTTAGGTTAATGGGATGCCTTAGACTGGATGCAGCCGTGGTAGTAGGGAGAGACTGGGATGCAGTGGTGCTCCAGCTTGCTCAGTGCTGGAATTCGAGAGGAGCAGAGAGGATGTGTCCAGGTAGTTCATTCGCTGACCCATCAGCCACTGTCTCCTTTGACAGGAATATAGATGCAATGCTTCTTTCTCACTCTGTCTGAAATTGCTTTGTAATAACAGTAGGAGTTGGAGAGGCATTTTTATTGATTAGACAATTGAGGCTATTTGTCTTTACAAAACCAAAAAAATAGAGGTGTCTTTTGCTTCCTACGTATACATTATACATATTTATTATATGCAGCAGTCTCTGTAATCAAGCTGATGTTTATGATGGACTGGATTGAGATGGTATAATGTCAAGTGCTTAGGAAACCTGATGTAAATATGCAGAATAACAAGGACTGGAGTCCAGGCAGCCCATGGAGGGAGGGAGGCCAGGTGCTGGCTTCTTGCACGAGATGTGTGATGCGAGTGAAAAATTACTTTTGAAATGTCTGCTCCTCTGCTCTCTCCCAGGAATGCACCAGTGATTTCTAAGACGTTCCTTTGATCAAACACCATTTCAGCTATTGGAAAATGTGTAGCTGCATCTGTCTCTTGACCCTTTCTGCCAACGGTGCTGCATGATTGCATAGTGTCAGTGTTTCTCTGAGGCTAAGGCAGGAGGATTCTGTGGTGCGGGTATGTCTGTGCACAGGAGGAGCATCTCTGATGCACTCGTCTTAGTCTGCTCTGCCTTTGGCACTTAGGTCCTCTTGTTTTGTGGCTTTCTCTGCCCTCCCCCTTGTTTGGCTTTATCAGCTTCTAGGTGGTACCCGTGACGTGCCAGTCCCAGAGCGTTGATACGGATCTCATCTTTTTATTTGTGTGTCTGTACTAGCTCATGTGTAACTGAGTGCTTGGGAATTAATCTCTGACTGCGTTTACTCTGATAGATTTTCGTTTGGTTTTTTTTTTCTCCTTTTTTATTTTTTTTTTTTCATTTCTCCCCTCCTCCAAGTGGGCACACGAGCATTTCTCTGCAAACAGAAACACGTGTGTGATGGAGCTTGGATGCCTTTAGGCACGTATGGACTTTCTGAGGTCAGCCACTGAATACGGTTTGTGTAACCTTTTCCAGCAGTCAAATAGGAGAGCTCTCTTAGCTGTGCATCTGATTGAATCTCTAGCCTTGGGTTGGCAAAAGGGGCTTATTTTGGCAGGCATTGCACTGGAAATAGCACGTGTTCTTCAGGGGGCCATGTCTCCTTGGTTTCACACTTGCAAGCTCCCTTACCTGCCTTCCCAGGCAAGGAAATGCAGTCCGGGAAGAGACCCAAGCCTCCCCAAGAGTGGGGGAGTGAGTGGTTTGTCCAGATAGAAACGAAGCAGCTTGAATTTGACTGAATTATTAAGCGATCATTTAAATTTCAACACTTGATGCTGAGTTGTTTGTTCCGGTTCCGTAGGGCTTCTTTAGGAAGCTGTGGCATACAGATTGGAGAGGAACCAGTTCACCACGAAGTGCCTTTGTAGGTGTGTTTGTTTATATGGTATCTTAGGTGCACAATATGTCTGTGTACGCCACAGCCACCTTCGTCTTGAAGAAGAAGAGGGCTTGGTTGAAAACACTGTGTGTGTGGCACATATGTACGCGTTGCTCTGTTCTCTCTGTGTGATGTGTTGAAGGAATATTGGATGGAAGCCCGGACGGGGACCTTATGAGACATGCAGTCCCCGCAACCACCGGTACCTGCCTGGGTAAAACTTAGCCAAGCACCATCTCAAAGCTACTATTGTTTTTCTTCCCTCTTGTTAGTTTTTGGGAAGGCTATTCTAGATCCTTGCTGCTCTAATGGATGGGAACGCCTTCAGAATGCCAACCTAAATTAATTCAGAACTTGCTTAGCCCCATTAGTTTTTGTGTCATTATTATCCTTGGACATAAATAGTCATATGGAGGAGTTGTCCACTGAAGTAATCTTCATCTGTAATTGTGCAGTAACGTGCTCATCACAGTAGCATGTGTGTGCAAGCTTATTTGGGTTGGGTTTTGCTTGAGAGTCCCTTTCAGCATGAAGTACAAAAGGTGCCCTTGCCACTGCAGCTTTGCGGGGGGTGATTTACATTTCCACAGAGTCCCCCTTCAAAAGAACTCATCAAACTTTCCCAGGTTACAATGATAACGAAGAAAACCAATTGATGAGAAGGAGGTATCTTGTGAGAAACATTCTTTAATGGAAAATGTCTTTTTTTGATGTGACAAGCTTGTGTGTGTGTGAAGTAATGCCACAGCTTTGATTTCTGCATGGGTTCAAAACAATCAACTTTGTCATGTCCTAGAAGCGAGGAAAGGAAATGATACCAGTAGAAACGAAGTGGAATGTCTGCTGCTTTGGATGGAAGTTGTCTGACCTCTGTCAGAGGGCCAGAGGAGGGCCAGTCAGTCATGCACTTCACCTGCCTGCAGCTTTTAGACCGAGCCCGTAAAAAAAAAAAAAAAAAAAAAAAAAAGATGGCTGGAAAAATGTCATCTTCCTATATCTGAGAATCTTTTTCATTTGAAGGGTTGCATAAAACACCTTCGGCAAACAACAGGGTGGCGTGTGTGTGTGTGAGGTCGAGGGCCGGTGATAGAAATGGGCTGGTGGAGGGCTGAGCGGGGCCACCAGCAGCCACTTTGTGCAATGGGGAGAGGCAGAAGCCACCGTTTGGCTTTCTGCGGTGACTTGCAGAGATTGGAGCGCTGGCTGCCTTCTACCTGCGGTGGTTTAGGTCTTTATTCCTAAAATAGTCTTTATTCCGCTATGGTGTCCCTCGATTCTAGTCTTGCGATGTCTGCCTTAATTGGGTACTGCAGCAGTTATACATGTTAAAATAAATGAACTTTTTACTGCAAAAGGGGGAAAGAAGAAAGACAGATGATCCCTCAGCAACAGCTGTTTGGAGAAAGAATCCCACAGAAGGTGCTTCCTTCACTAATTAGAAATCTGCTTTCCTTTAGGAAGGATAACGTCTACATTCTTGACTCCTGTTCTTGCTTCTAATTACTTCTTGGAGAAACGAATAAAGACACGGTTTCGCATGTTTTACTTAGAGTTGCTGAGGCAGAGAATGTTGAGTGGAAATGTCTTCTGGAGATGGGGAAGAAGAAAAGAGAATGAAATAAAGATGTCAGGTGGCACTTTGCGTTTGAGGAAGGGGGAGCTGTGTTTATTCCAGCAAGAACTGCGTGAGCACTGGGTTAGAGGCAGTAGTGGAGCTGATGTGTGGGATCTTCTGGGTCTCTGGGGAGAGGATGCTGCTCCTTAGAGAGGACAAATCTGTGACAAACAGGTACTTGCGAAGATCACATTGTGAGATTGCCGACAGCCGAACGGGTCTGCTGTACAGCCAGATGGCAAAGATTTCCCTCTCCCCTTGGAAATTACAGCTTTCTTGCACACTGGCTTCCCTGTGTTATTTAAGTGAAAAAAAGAAAAAAAAAACAAAAAAAAAGGCTGCGGTTGTTGCAGTAGCTGTGTCCAGCCATGGGGGAATGAGTGATGCTGGGCCTGCTGCTGTCAGAAGGGATGGCGGGACAGAGGTTTGAGGAAGAGGAAGCAAATGCCGAGCCTATCTATGCGTGAGGTTGGGTTTAGGCTTACGGAGGTGCTACTGGAATCGGGAAGCGGCAGGGAGGTTTAAAAGGGCTGCTGAGAGGAGCCTGTTGCAGGCTGTGGTGGGTGGCGGGGAAGGGAAGGTGCAGCAGTTCTGCAAAACAGCCGCCGTGGGAGGGGAGGAAGGTGAGTCACGGCGAAGGCACCAGAACCTGCGGGTCTCAGCCTCCCCCCGGGCTGCTCAAGGGTCCTTCCCGAGGAAGGAAACAAACGGGAATAAGCCCGGATACATCCATAGCTGGTTACCATTGCCTATGGTGAGAATTAACTCTGTAAACCACTTTGGGGTTCTGATTTAGGCATTACAATACGGAGGGGCTCCACAAGCACTCTTTGATATCTGGTGAATAGAGCAACTTCTTGTCAGAAGTTTCCAGTAAATACATCACAAAACAAATGCTTAGAAAAATGGAAGGTTAAAGCTAAAACTCTAAAAACAAGTCAACATGCTAGTTTGCCGTCTTGTAAAAAACATGCTTTGAATGTTTTCCGTGAGGAAATAATATTGTTTTGAAAGGTGTTTAATCTCTTTATTAAGGTTATAAATATTAGAATTGGAACCAAACATTTTATTCAACCCGAAACAGGCAGTTGTGTGGTTTTCCCCGACAGCTGATGAGTGGTTTCAGTGCAGGGTGTCTCCTGCGGGCTGGAGGGGCTCCCAGGAGAGGCTGCTCGGGCTGCTCTCGGGTGGAAAAGGCACGCAGGGGTTTGTTGGCCTGCAATGGTGGCGATTTGAGCACAAGCCTCTCTCTGTCTCTGCTGAACTTTTTTCAAGCCTTGAGCAGGTGTTAGTTTTCAATCCAGCAATTCAATTACTCCGGGCAATAAATTTCAAGGTAAGTGTTGGAAGCTCCGTCACTTGAAGTACCAATGTTTTTCTTTTTTTCTCCTAGTCTTCGAGGTAGTATTATCAACCGTGGAAGTAATGAAGCCTGGTTTCCTATGGATTTCTTTCTCATGGTTGGATTCTTTGATAACTAAATAAGAGCGAGCTTTGAATGAATGCCCCAGCCATAGAAAAAGCTTCAGAAAAGCTGTATTGTGTGTAAATTCTCTAATAAGAAACGAGCTTGTATGGCATCCTGCCTGTCCCTGATGATGCTGAGAGGCTGCCTGTTGTCTGTCAGCGATTTTTGTGGAACTTTAGGTATTTGAGGGAGCTGGCTCTGTCAAACGTGGCTGCAGGTGGCCAGTGGGTTCAGTTATGGTAGTGGGAGGCTGATAGACTCAGCTCAGGGGAGCTGGTTTCTGTGGGAAAGCGGGTTAGAAATACAGGTGGGCAAAGAACAGTTTGGAAGACGTACCTTTGATATGACCCTGGTGGAGTCAGTGACACCGTTTCTGGACTCTGAGAGGAGGAAGGAGCGTTTTTTCCCTCTGGGAGCTGGTTTCTTCTGGGAGTGTGTGAATAAACATGTCCATTAACACGGCGACAAACAGGACTTGGCATGCAGGGTGGGTGAGCGTGGGACTTAAATTAAAACTGCTAGTTAACCATGACCAGTGGATGGGATTAAAATGCGACGGCTGTTGTGTTTGGCGAGTACCATATCCCCAGTTACCAGAGGGTTAGTTAAATGGCATGCAGTATATTAAAAAATGATCCATTTCTCTGCTGCAGACGCAATCTTCCTAAAATCACTTTACCTTTCCAGCGTTAGTCATTTTCAGGAGTGTGCTTAAACAAAAGCAGTAATGAAATGTGTATGTGTGTCTGGGCAATAAGAAGGAAGAGCAATGAAATACGGATTTCATCTCTCGCCCAGGAGCCCTACAGACGAGTTCCCGTCTGCAGAACCTGTGCTTTGCCAGGTGAATTCCCCCGGCTCTCAAGCTGATGGGGTGGTGCTGGCGTTCTCCAGCTTTGATCTTTAGCATCTTCCGTGGTTTAACCCCAGCCAGCGACTACGACCGTGCCCCCGATCACTCACTCCCCCCCTGCCTCCCCCCGGTTAAGGATAGGGAGAAGAGGGAGAAAAAGGAAAAAACACTCGTGGATTGAGATAAGGACAGTTTAATAAAGCAGTAATGGAAGAGAAAATAATAATAGTAAAAAAATATAGGAAATTTATGATGCAATACAGTTGCTCACCACCTGATGCCCGATTGCCCAGCCCGTCCCAAGCAGCGATTGTGAACTCCTGCCCCCTGGAAGCATAATGTCTATGGTATGGAATATTCATTTGGCTAGCTTGTCCTGCCTGTGCTCCCTGTCAGCTTCTATGGGAAGCTGAGAAAGTCCTTGACTTAATATAAGCATTACTTAGCAACAACTAAAACAATTTATGTTATCAACATTATTTTCATACTAAAGTCAAAACACAGCAGCTAGTAGGAAGAAAATTAACTCTATCCCAGCTGAAACCCAGGCAGCATCCAACGAAGGAGTAAAAATCAGGGGGCAAAATCGGTATGGGAGACCAGAGAGACAAACCTTTCTGTACAAATAACAAGTGATAAGCTGATAACTGGTAGCCAGGTATGCAATTAACACAATTGGTTAAATTAACTGATGGCAGAGATCCCCTTTATGTAGAGGTTTGCTTCAAGTCCTTGTGCCCTTTCTGAAGGCTTGCAGGGAATAGCTGTGGAGGATAGATAGACGTCTTCAGAAATTAACAGTGACTTTCAAGCAGAAGAGATGATTAATGAGAATTTATTGCTCTTGATGGACAAATGAAGCACCTCCAGTTTTCTTGTGAGTGATGTTCAGCTTTCTTTTCTCCAGTAAATGATTCAGCTGCTCAAACTTTTCTAAGAACAATTAGAGGTAAAGAGAGGGGAGAGAAGGGAAGAACTGGCCCTTCTCAGCTTGATTTATTATCTAACTCTTTTTTAACAAGATTTCCAGTGTTGTAAAATATTAAATACATCCTTATATTCAATATCACGTTTTGATACATTTCATGCCTCATTTGCTACCGGAGTCAAGGACAACTTCACATTTTTCATGGCACAAGGCCCAGATTTGTCTATTTATTTATTTTTAATCACTACATTTTTCTTTTTTTTTTTTTTTATTTTTACCTGTATCAATTTGGATTAAATCTTGGCAACCATAGCAACCTCTTCCACTGGGTGGTTTCAGGTTTCCAGAACGTGGGAACTTTTTGGCTTGGCTTATCCCCCACGGACTGCTGTGCAGTAAACATCTATAGAGGATCGTGGCTGGTAGGGAATGGGCGGGATGTGGTTTTGTGTCAAATGTCAGAGGGAGGCAGGCAGCTCTGTCTGTCACCAGCAATGTCACTTTTAAATAAAAGGCTATTTTGTTTAACAGCTCACGTGATATAATGAGGGGGATTAAGTGGAATTTGTTGCCACAGTTAAAGGAAGATGCATGTAACTCCTGTTAATTAGGAAAGGCTCAGTATTTGTCTTTGCCTTGATCTATGTGGGAGTTTTTTTTTTGATTATTGTTTCTCACATTGGGGAACAACAGCTGAATTCTGTTGCCTTCTATATCGAGTCAGCAGTACACAGTGACTCTGCAGGTAGGGATGGCAGCTTGGGATGCAGCAGAGCCAGCGCTGCATCTTTGTGATTGGAACATGGGCTCGATCCTATTTCAGTTGCCGGATCTTGGGTGCATCCTTTTAAATTCCCATAAGCCAAGGAGCTTACACTGGACTCCTTTAACAGCTGGGCTCTGTGGAGGCAGAGTGGTGGTGTGTCTGTTGGCTGGGGGTTAGATTTCTGGGGGGAGAGCTACACTCTCATACACATACCTCACCCCGGATCCATCCCACTTACCTTCACTGAGGTGTCTCGTCTCCTCCTTAAGGCAATGTAGAGGAATTGGACTGTGTTCCCTCTGGAGGTGATATCTCAGATGTGAGTCATCCTCCTGGGCTCAGGGTGTCTGACTTTCTCTTTACAAAATCCTGCTTTTTCTTCCTACTGGCAAGGTGACTCCAGTTTTTTGTCCAAGAAAGTACAGTAAGAGCCATTTGCAAGTAACTTTGGAGCTCAAGAAACTCTGCCTAGAAATAAGACAGACAATTTTGAACAGTGAGAGTAATTAGAAACTGTAATATCTCCCCAAAGGCTTGTGGTCAATTGTCCATGAACGGCAACTTTACATTGCAATTGGATGCTTTTCCTGAAAGATGTGTTGAAATTGGAATGAGCTCAACAAGGCCCATGGCTGGCTGTTTTGGAAGGGGGCCTGGACAACCACAGGGGTCCTTGCTGATCTGTAAGTGGGAACTGGTTTAGCAAAAGAGTCCAGTGTTCGCTGATTTTTGGTTTTTTTCATCAAGCTCTTTTGAACTGCTTCAGCTTTGCCATTGAAGCCGAGTTCCTGAAAGAATGGCCAAGAGTCACGGAAGAGTTTGGCTGCATGGAAAATTTTACAGCTAAGCTATTGGTGGTGTTGCCCTCCTAGTTCTCAGGAGTGCACTTCTCCTTTCAGAAGTGGTCAGCACCCAGAGACTAAATCCTCTCAAGTTGAAGTGATAACATCTCCCAATGGACAGGCATCTAGCTGCCTTTAGGGACGGGTGGTCACCAAGGCACAGCACCCTGAGCGAGTGACTTTGAACCTCGGGTGCATTGGCAAAAGAGTCTGTGAAAGACGAGTGTTTCACAAATGACAAACAAGCAGATTTTCTCCAGAGGAGAGCTTGTGTCTGTACTGGAGAACTTCTAAGACGTTGATCAAAAAAGCTTCAAAGCCCTTCTTTTTAAATGAAAGTATCAATAGGAGTCAGGGGCCTTATTAGTTTAGGGGCTCTTAAGAATCCCACTAGGTGCTCGTTTGCCTCTTTTGGTGGCTGATATCCTTTGAAAATCTGTCCCAAAGTGCTTGAATCACTCCTGAAAATGGAACTTGCACTTCTAAATTACGCAGTTGCTTGAAAGCATTATCCATAGCATTGGCTTTTTCTAATAGCCACATCAATTAAAAGCCTTTCTGCATCTTGCTGTCAGCAGGCCCTTGTGTATGGTCGGGAGTGCAGGAGTCTCACCCAGGCTGCTTTTTATGATCCCCATGCTTTGCAAATGAAACAAAATTTAGTGAGGGAACCTATCTTTGTTCCCCTCCTTCCCATACAGGAAACTAATTGAAAACAACATGAATGTTAATGATGCATTTCGCATTTGGAAGTTAGAGGGGTGATTAATACATTGTACGTTGTATATTAACACCTTCTCAGGGGCATAATGAAGACAAAATATATGCTCTGAGACGAGGTTGTTTATTTCGCGGTGTGTTTCCTGTGTTCCGCCATCCCTTTTCACATTGAAATACAAGCTTTCCAATCCAGAGGGTTTTGTTTCAAAGCATAATTTTAAATCAATCAATAAACTTTTATGTCTTAATCCTTTTTTTTTTTCCTTCCCCTTTTGATTGGGTAGCTGAAACAAAAGGCACAAAGTGAATGGAGATGTGAGGAAGGCAGGAAGAGGAAAGAAAAGCAAAGGGGACCATGTGAAGGGCCAGTGATGTGACAGGTTCCTGAAGCTGTCTCCTCTTGATGGTGGTGGAAACGATCTGTTATTGGAGAGAAGACTAACTAAAGGTAACCTGTTAGAGTCCAGGGAAAGCTTTTTCCTCTCCTCTGCTCCCTGACCGATGGCTGTCTCCAGAATCCTTGTAATGCTTTTTTTTAATTATTGTGATAGATTGCTCTTGTGAAGTCTCTGGCAATGGCTGGAGGCTGAAGCTTTTGATTAATCTGTAAGGGAGTTGGATGCACCGAGTGCATCCATGTGACAAGCAGAGATCCGTCTCTCCTCTGTCCCCGGTTGGTACTGGAATGACGACTGCTGTCTTAACTGGGCTGCTGTGACCCGTGACTTGTGGAGCACCCACGCATGTTTCCCTGTGCGTGTCCCCCGTGTCCATCCTTCGAAGGCACGTCTCCTTCCAGAGCTAAGCTGGGGCTTGGGCACTGTTGTGGCTAAGGGGATTTGGCCCAGCCTTGCTGTCCGTGTCCCCCTCCCCTTCTTCCCTGTGCCAATCTCAAATCCTCTTGGCTTCCAGGAGGGCTTTAAAGAGGGCAGGGCTCTCTCTGCGGCAGTGACCTGTCTTTGGCACGGGAATGCCCAGCGTCAGTGTAGCTGGCACCGAGCACCCCCCTTACAGCCCGCTTGCAGCCTTGGCGGAGGTTTCAGCTGAGCTGTGGCTCAGCAGCAATTTCCTGCTCGTTTTGCAACTTTGCAGTCTGGAAGAGGTCAGAAGTTGCCAACTGTCATGGGTTGCGTTGCAGATTTTTTGAATGGGCTTGTAATTTTAACAGAAAGTTGCAGTTCCCCGAGTCCTGCATCTTTCATGCTACGTCTGCTTTCCTTTTTCTAAACCGGAATAAGTCTCTTGTTTATGACAAACCTTAGGCACAACAAGCATGGTCAGAAACCAGAAGGAAATTAAAAATTCCAGATATATTGGTATTCATACATTACTTCATATAATATGGGTTTTGGGGATTGTTGCTTTTAGCATGATTTTGTGTAGGGACACTGGAATTGTTTGTTCTGCTTGTGTTTTGGCTGGGGTTGTTTATGCTGGAAAGGCTTTTTTTTTTCTTTTTTGATTGAAACGTGTCTAGTTCAGTGCTCACGTAGAAGCGTGGCATCTGCTGAACTTCTCATAGATCTGCAGGGTCAGTGAAGTTGTGACCTGTGAAAGCTTCTTAAGCCCTTCAGGTGGGAAGGCAGGACGTGGGTGTTGAAGGGCTTTGAGTATCAGACGATGCAAGAGAAGTCGGCGGGTCCACAACCACGTGATGGATCAAAACCTTAGCACCAGCTGGCAGCTGAAGCTGTGGCTGACGTCTCTTAGCCCTTCTGGCTAGCCCAGGGAGCAGAGCCTCACAACTCATGCGGATCACTTCAGCCACTCTCCGTGACCAGGCGTGGTGTCTGCCTCTTCCCGTGGTCTCACGGGTTTCCTGAGGACCACGGAAGGTGATGAGCATCTGCCTATTTGTGTCCCTCAGACTGCTCGCAGTATTAAGCTCTGGGAAATGACTCTTTAGCGAGATCTATCCCTTATGCTGTAATATGGTTGTCGTAGGTGGAAGCATGTGGTGGTGGCTGATTGTGTAACTCACTCTGGGAAGGGAAAGAGATCACGCGAGCTGTAACACGTCTATAATTAAGTACAATGAATAGCTATAAAACAACCAACACTTTAAAATGCCATTCTTGGCCACAACTGAATTATTTTTCTCCTTTGGCAAAGTCATTAAAGGGAAAGGTGGGGGGGAGAAGGAGGGAGGAGAACCATGTATGTATCAATCCACTCTGTGTGTTTGCAACCTTAATTTATTATTTTTTTTGATGAATGAAAATTAAAATCTGAGAATGGGTAAAAAAGTCCTGGTGAGAATGGCTGAGTTCCTCCAGGCTGTTGGCAGCTTCTTATTAATAGCACCTGGCACTGCTATTCCCACCGGTTTGGCGATAAAGAACCCCGATTCTGATGTGTTTCTCAAAAGGGGAGGGGGGAATCAACCCACAGTAATTACTACTTTGCAAGTTCAGTATTTATTGACTTTCTGAATGGTGATGGAAATGTGCTTTATATATTATAACACGCAAAATGGCTTTTTTTCTTCAGAACTTGACATTTTTTTCCTGTTCTTGCTACCCCCTAACCCTTTTTATCTGCCATTAAGCCATGTGTTTGCATGAAACCAGCTCCGTCTCTCTGCTTTGTCTGAAATGAGAGCAGGCTCAAATTAAGGCCCTCGAGCTTCTTGAGGGCACGTTCTACCTGATTTGCTTGGCTCTGTCTCCCTACCTTAGGAGCAGTATCCTGTGGCTGTGTATATGATCTTAACCTACCGTGGCCTGGCTGTATCTTAAAGGGCTTCCTTGTTTGGGTCTAATTAATCTTCCATTAGTAACACAGCCCAAAAGATACAGTTAAAGATTTCAGTAGCCCCATATAGAAAGATCTGAAATTTAGAGTGATGGTACCAAGAAAAACCGTGTCATCTTTCAGAATGGTGTAATAGAACAATTTTATCCTCCTTCTGTAATTTCCAGGCCAGCTGTGGTAGGAGGCAGGATTTACTGCTCCTCCTCTCTGGCAGGCAGGGTTGTTCCCTTGACCTTCTGCTCCAGCAGACAGTCGAACCTGGACATAAATCTGGGGCTATTGCTTCTCCCAGTCATCTTGGTGATCTCACTGCTCACTGTTGCATATCTGTCTGTCTGCCTCCCTCTCCTCTTGTGCTCAGGTCCCAGATTTTTGGGGGTCATGGAGCTGTGTCCTTGCTTATCTATGGCTTGCAGGGTGCGGGAGAGACACATGAAGGGGAGGGTTATACTTTCACAGCTTGAGCAGCATATTTTGTGGGTAACCTGGTGTGGCCTGAGCAAAACTTGCTGGACCTGAGAACATGGATGAGGGATAACTGGCTGAGGCTGGGTTACAGTGGACTGGAAAAAGGAAATGGGTGCAGGAGCCTCCAGGAGATGGTGCAGGAGCTGCCAAGGCTTGGGTACCATCTATATTCTTGAAGTTAATGATAATTTCCTGTATAGTGATTATTAGTTAATGATTAATGTAAGGGAAACCATTTTAAAGGAGGGGATGTAAGGTCCTGAATTGCTCAGCTGCTTGTCACCAGAGATTTCTCAACCCTCTTCTTCTGGCACAACCGGAGGCCATCCTTCTCTGCTCTGGAAGTGTCTGTGTTGCATCGGCCTGGTGGCCAGCTCTCAAAAGCCTGTAAGGATTGCTGATGGCATTGCTCAATGATCTTGAGGACATCAGATGGGATGATCTGATGACTGCATCAGCAGTTCAGGTGTGCTGGAATGGTCAGGCAGGAGCCATAAGTGACTGCTCTTACAACTATTCACATACAGAAATTTCTCTTTGGCACCTTGATGCGGTAGCACAGAGTAACTCCAAACTCTCATAATCCATAAGCGTGAGTTCTCATGTACAGCCTCTTTAGCAGACTGCAAGAGCTGCCTCCAGAACAATAACTCAGGTAATAAGGAGTCCCTAGATTCAGTTAGTAATAGCTTGTAATGACTCCCAGAGAGTGGATTTCAGCCTCCATAATCCTCCCAGCCGTACCCCCCTTCTACAGCGGTGTCTGGGAGGAACCTCACCTGCGTCACGAGCAGCCTTGTTTTTTTTGTTGAAAAGCTGAATGCAGCGGTGCTGGTGGGGAGCAAAGGTACAAATTTGGGGGGGGTGGAGGGGAGAACATTCTGGGAGATGGAGCAGTGCATGGTTTTTGTGATGGAGTTGGGCATGGCGTGTGGGGAAACGGCACTGGGGCATGGAGGAGGCAAAGGGCAGTGGGCTGGCTGGCTGAGCAGGTAAGGGCACAGACCTGAATGCCTCTTTAGAAACCTTGATCAAAAAAAAGTTCAGGCTCGGAGACTGTTAAGACCAGGACGAAGGCTCAGATCAATAGGCTTTGAATGAATTCCTATAAAAAGGAAGAATTTGGTTTTGACTTTGTAGGCACACTGCAGGAGAATCTAATCCATTGTCCCCAAAGGAGTCGTTCCGGCCCTCCTCTCATCAAGATACAGAGGGGTTTTAAAACCTGCCAGGTTTTAGTGAGCTTGGAAAAGAAAAAAGGAGGGGGGGGGAAGGAGGCGGAAATTAAACCACAAATGTTCACAATAAAATGGTGATAGAAATGGAGGTGGACGGGGAAGACGAGAGCGTCTCAATTTAGCCTCAGGAGACCAGTAACTTCCCGGGGCATTTTGGGCCGTTCTCAAAAGTCTTTTTGCCTGTCTGCCGCAAAAGCCCGGGCAGCCTGAAGTCAACCCAGTGGTGCGGTTTCAGCGTATTTTGGTGTCAAGCCCTGCGAATCCCACCCAGGCAAATGGCCGGGGGGGTCCACCCCCCCCATCTTTTGAAATCAGAGTTGTCGGAGCCTAGAGGCCAGGCACAGAAGCGAGCTCTCTGTTGGTGAGCATAGGACTAACTGTTTCACGGGAGCAGGGCCTTGCATCTCCTCCAGTCAAGCTTCTACAAGCTCGTGTTCTGCAAACAAGTAGGTTTTCCACCTTGAAGCTGAGCTCTGTGTGTGTGTGTATGTGTGTGTGTATGTATGTAAGAGCAACTCGGTTTATTGTTGTTTTTTTTTTTTTTTTTTTTAATAGTGATGTTTCATTTTTCTGTGGTGCCTCTCGGCTGTAGCTCCCGAATCTCCTTACAAAGAGAGGTTTGACCTTGTCAGGGTGTGCATACTTTGCTGGGTTCTCTGAGAAAGAGTTGAAGGCATCTTCTCTCCATGTAGTTGGTAAGAAGTCTTTACAAGCATGTCTTCGTGCCTCCGTACTCAGCACTGGTGAGGCCTCACCTCGAGTGCTGTGTTCATTTCTGGGCCCCTCACTACAAGAAGGACATTGAAGTGCTGGAGCGTGTCCAGAGGAGAGCCACCAAGCTGGTGAGGGGTCTAGAGAATAAGTCATATTTTGGAGAAGTTAGGAGAAGAGGAGGCTGAGGGGGGACCTCATTGCCCTCTACAGCTACCTGAAAGGAGGGTGTAGAGAGGTGGGTGTTGGCCTCTTCTCCCAAGGGAATCATGACAGGATCAGAGGGAATGGTCTGAAGTTGTGGCAGGGGAGGATTAGATTAGATATTAGGAAGAATGACTTTACTGAGAGAGTGTTCAGGCACTGGAACAGCCTGCCCAGGGAGGTGGTGGAGTCACCATCCCTGGAGGTATTCAAGAAACGTGTAGACGTGGCACTTCAGGGCATGCTCTAGTGCTCGAGATTGTTGGGTTGGGTGTTTTGTTTTGTGTGGGGTTTTTTGGGGTTTTGGTTTTTTTTTGTGTGTGTGTGTATGGTTGGACTTGATGATCTCAAAGGTCCCTTCCAACTGTGAAGATTCTGTGATTCTGTCTTTGAATCCATGTTGGGACTTCCAGGCAAGCATATGGCGTAACCGAAAAGACCTTTTTGAAGCTCATTTGGGTAGGTCCATGCAGTACCAAGGCAAGAAGAACTAATAGGGAATGATTCCACTTTTATAGAGGGGGAAACAGTGGGAAGACAAGACAGTGAGTTATTTAAGGATAGGGAACAGGGCAGTTGCAGAGCTAAAATTGGATTTCTGGAGTTCCGATTCAATAGACCAAACTATCACGCTTGTGCGTGTTATCTTTTACAGGCTCACTAGCAGGCACAAACATGTACCCACCCACACAGTTTTAATCTCAGTTGCTGTGTCAGACATTGCTGATGGGTGAACCCTGAAAACTCCATGAGGCAATTTTAGAGGCATTGCCAGAATTTCCCTGGCTGTTAGTCTAAGAATGTCCCCCCCTTGGGTCTACCAAACTGAGCTGGGAACCCTTGGAGAAGCATCTGTTAGTTCTAGCTGCGGATTTCCTGGGAAGTGGATTCCCCCACAGACTGTTGAGCTGTAACTTTGTCCCTTCCGGTCCCATACAGAGCTGAAAATGGGAATGAAACCGTGAAACTCGTGCCTCTTCCCTGTGAGCATGCAAAAATCTGGGTCACGTTTTGATGGGGCATCTAGAGTACACAGGTGAGACTAGATCCCCGTTGAACTTGCCCAAACCTACCTTGTTGGCAGGTGGATCAGGTACTGCCAAACCTAAATCATGTTGAAATGCACATTGATTATTTGTGGTTGTTTTTTTTTTTTTCTTGAACCTTCTGGACTCCCACAGAGTCCAGATACCGGGAGGTCCAAAACTGAAAGAAGTTTGCTAGCTATGTTTCATGAAATCTTGTCTGTAGTGTTATTTGCTGGTTTTAGTGGGAGGACGGGATGTTTCAGGGCTTGCAGTGTTATCCAGTGATTTCAGTTCAACGTCCTGTCGACCGTGGGCTCCCTCTGTGATTTCCGGACAAATTGTTTTATCTCTTTGGGTCTCAGTTTTCCCATCTGCGAAGTGAGGATGGATAATTGTACCGGGGATGGGTAATTGTGAGGAGCAGCAGTACGTGAAGCTGGGCTGAGAAGGGCTCCTTGCATCTGTCACCTTCTAACTCCTCCTGGTGGGGAGTAGTATTGGGTTTATTTGGACATGGCTCTTCAGAGAAGGGCGAACTTGGACTCCTCTCTGAACCCCAGCAAATCTGCTGTGGGATAGCAGCCATTACCGCCAAGCTTTGATACTCTTATTTACACATGGCAGAAATGAATTGTAGACACAGCGGATGACTAAACAGATTAGTTACCACGTCGTTAATTACCTTCATCCCAGCACTGTTCTGGACGATGCTCTGAGGCAGAGCAGTGACCTGACGATACCAGTGCCATGTCGCCTGTCCTGTGCCATCAGCGGGAGAATTATTAGAATCGCTTGAACTGGTAAATCACTGGTGACTGCTTTTGTTAAGTGAGAGAGAGAGCGTCTCCATAGAAGAAAATTTCCTTGCTAAGCTGTTTGGTTTGTGTTTACAATGAAGTATTCGCGTTATTGGTTTCGGAGTGACTTTCGTACGTCCTGCCCCACTGTGGAGGGGAATAGGAATGGCTGAGCCGACTGCACCCAGGACAGAAAGCCCTATGAAATTTGATGGAGTTGAGGATGTTGTTAAAAGACGCTATCTTCTCATTTTAGTAAATATTAGTCTTTTCTGTGAGTGCTGGCTGAAAACTTAAATTGTGGAATCTTAATGGCAGCACCTTCTAGTGGGCCCAGCACTGTTGAGAGGGCTGGGCTGTATTTCGGGTTCCCCTCCAGGCTTTGGTTTGCTGTGAGGAGCAGGGCTTGTCTTGGTTTGGATGACAGGAGCATAGTATCCGGGGACAAGGATTTTGTCTGCAGCCTCAAGGATCTCATTTGGAGTGCTGCTGTAGTTCAAATAAATGACCAAGTCCAACGAGGCAGGGGATCGGGGTGTGGGTTTATTGAGGGTGGGTGGAGGGAAACACATTCCAAATGCAGCTGGAAAAACGCTGCTCCAGGTTTCCAGCCTCCGGGTTATTCCTGGCCAGAGCTAATGATGATATATGAGTCTTACAGAACACTCTTCATCCTGAGACCTCAAAAGCCCTTCACTGAAGAGGTCTGCAACATTATTCTCACTAGGTACAGGAGGTAAAATTAATGCATTAAGTGATAAAGTAGTTTAGCCAAGCAGCAGAACTGGGGATGAAACCTGGGTGTCCTGGAACAGCGTCATGCTTTGCCTCGTAGGAACCGTTGCCTTTGCCAGCTCTTGGACTTCTCTGGTGCTTTGATTACTAAGTCAAGCCCTGCTGGTTTGAAGGGTCAGCAAACTTACACCTCTTGTTCATGCATGCGTCCCTGTAAAGTGCTCTTAACCCTATCTCCCAGCATCTGCGATGTGCTTACAGTGACAAAATTAAACACAAATTTATCATCATCATCTTCCTTCTGCTGAGCAGCTGCTGGGGATACCACACGCTAGTGCTTTATCTCTTGTAAATTGCTCGCAAAGCCTGGGCAGGGGTGTTGCAAATTTTTAGACTTTCTTTTTTTTTTGGGGGTGGGGTGGGGGGGTGGGCTGGGTGTGTGAGAGCTTCTGCAGCACTCTAAAGAGCCCTGTGGCTGTTTTGAGACATGGCCCCGTGCTCCCCATAGGGTCCCATATCTCTGTGCAGTGCTGTCTTGTCTCGTTCTTTGCCGGGAAGTGACTGCAGGCACAGAGACATCCCTTTTCTTGTTTCTGGCTCTGGGGTAATCTAGGTTATAATCCTCAAATTAACATGGTCAAACCAAGTTTAAGGGTTGAATTATATCAGTGAGAGAGTCCAACACGCTGGCTGCTCCTGAAATGCATCTGTATTCCTTTCTCCCTCTCCGGCTCCTCTCCTAGGGTGCAGAGCAGCTTTGTGACCCTCAGCCTTTTCTCTGTTCCCTGCCCTGTGGCTCTCAACTATTAACAGTTAAAGCCTGTTTCTTGCAGCTTGTGGGTTTTTTCTATTTTTTTTTTTTTTTTCCCCCTGCGTGGATCTTGATAAGCTGTTTCACATGAACCCAGATATCTGCCAAGTGCATACCTGGCTCTCTCCCTCCTCTTTGGCTGCAGCTAAGGCTGTGCCACCCTCGCTCAAGCACATGTGTTAACTGTGGGCATTTTTCTCATCCCCCAGGCTGGTTTCGGTTCCCTCAGTCCTTTCCTCTGCCGTGTGCTGTGCAGGCGGGCTGTAGGCATCTCCCTTGGTTTGATTTTTAAGGTCCCTTCCAACCTAAACCATTCTATGATTCTATCCTGGTCTAGTGGGAGGTGTCCCTGCTTATGGCAGGCTGGTTGGAATGAGGTGATCTTTGAGGTCCCTTCCAACCCAAGCCATTCTGTGATTCTATCCTGGTCTAGTGGGCCGTGGCAGGGTGGTTGGAATGAGGTGATCTTTGAGGTCCCTTCCAACCCAAGCCATTCTGTGATTCTATCCTTGTCTAGTGGGAGGTGTCCCTGCTTATGGCAGGGTGGTTGGAATGAGGTGATCTTTGAGGTCCCTTCCAACCCAAACCATTCTATGATTTGGGCCTCAGATTCTCTCCTCTGTATAAGGCCACTGCTACCCTAGTGCCAGGGCAAATGTGTTGGGCCATGAGGCAGCCAGGTACCCAGCAAGGAGGGGGTGGATCAGCACCGGTGGGAGCAGGACCCTGCAGAAAGCCAAAAAAATTGGGAAACTCCTGCTGCATTGGAGAGGAGCTGGCGCTGCCGTCCCTCCGGGAGCAGCCCCTCCTGATCCTCCTCTTTTCCTTGGCTTCCCCTCGGTCGCCTGGTGCGATTCAAAGGTGTTGGCTCTTCTGCCTCAGCTTCTTCCTCGCCCCGGGGAGGAGTGGTGTCTCTCGGTTGCGCAGGCAGTCTGCCACCGCTGCGGAGAGCCCGGGCTGTGTAGGTGGCTGCCTCTTGCCTCCGCCGGAGCGCAGAAGCCGGCGGCGCGTGGGAGAGAGCGGGCTCCGCATCCCTCCTGTGCGCTCCCCTGTGCTTAGCGCCGGTGAGCTCACCCTCCCGAGATGCTAATGTGCCACACACAGATGGCCTGAACAGTTTGGGGAGCAGACTCTCTTCGTTTGTGTAAAGGCAAATAGGCCTTGAAGTGACTAAACTGCTACAGCAATAGTGATGGCGGGGAGGGGGGCGGATTCAGATTTTTTTTTTTTTTGGGTTCGTTCTTAGGCTTGGTTCCTTCAGTTGGGGCTCCAGAGGCTTCGGCACACGTGAGGAAATCCTTTGCGTGTTTGCGCTTCCCCGGTGGCATCCTGAGCTGCTCAGCTCCTGCGGTTTTGCTCTGAACTGTGGCATCATGTCACAGTTCGTCCGACGTCTGCTGATAGTCACTTGGAAGGGGATATTGCCTCTCTGTTGGGGAAACTTCTTGTTCATTAAGGAGTTTATCAGTTGAAAAAGTCACCGGGGTGGAAAGAGCTATTTCTGCCCGGGTGGAAAATCCCTGCCGTTTATTTTGTGAGCTAAAGGTCAACTTGGCAATCTCCCTTATTTAGATAAAATATGAAACCTTCACTTCTCTGCTGTAAGCCTGCGCTTGCTGGACCGCTTTTTGGTATTTCAGCCTGCCTGTAGGAGGGAGCAATGGATTGGGGAGACTCTGGTGCTCCCTAGGTTTCTTGCTCACTCGGAGGCTTTACTCCCACGTCGACCCTACGCGCAGAGGTGGCTGCAGCCGACCATGAGCTGATTAAACGCGATGCATCGAAGTTAAAGAGAGCTTGAGACTACCACTGCAGCTGTGATCGGCTGACAGGATGCGGCACTGCCCAAAATTCTAGTCAGGCTAAAATCAAATTAAACTTTCCCAGCATGATATTTTTAGGAGGGGGGAAAAAAAATTTCAAAAAGAGACGGAAAAAGAAAAACCCAAAACAAAAAAGCCCCCCACGGAGTTCATCTGGTGGATGGAGTTACATTAAGCAAATGGAAATTAAAGGCTTTTCATAGAGATCTTCAGTATAATTTGATGGAAGACTTTAATTATTTCAAAGTGCCTAAGAAAAGGAGCTTGGAAAGATTTGGAGGGGGTGAGCGCTCATAAAAATATCTCTCTTCACAAGCATTTTGAGCTGTTGTTGGACTGAAAGGCTGCTGTCAGCTCAAAAAGAGGGATTTGAAAATCCTGTGCCCCCCATCCTCCCCAGAGACCAATTCCTGCATGAGTGGCAGTCGGTCTCGTAAGAGAAGGCCAGGGAGCTGCGAGGAGGCGGCTGAAGGAAGAGCAAAGACTTCAGTGCTGCCGAGCAGCTTTCTTTATCAGCCTTCACAAGGCACGTAGGATGAAGAGGGCTCCTGGCCGTTAACGTGAGGACGGCGGGCTGGGGTTGATTTGGATCTCTCGTGGCGTTTCGGACGGTAGAGCCAGAAAGAGCATCTTCTCCCTGGCACCCCGGGGAGATGGTCCATTGAAGTCATAATGCTAAAGTTGTCACTCATCCAATTCTTGCTTGGACAGCCCAGGAATTAATGGGTCTTTGTCTAGTGTCCAGGTTGACATAAATTCAAGTATCTGGAGACCAGCCATTCTTTCCCCGGGACTTGGATGCTCTTCTGTCTCCAGCCTGCTCACTTTTAGGCAGAAATGTGGCCTCCTCAAGCTCTGAATGCTCAGTGTTTTCAACAGATTCTCTTCCCCAGACGTGCCATTTTGAGATACCCCTCTCCACCTCCATACGAACCTCTCCAGGAGGGTTGGCTGATGGTGTTGCAGGAAGCTGCAGTCATCATGGGGGCAGGACCGTGCCAGCTTGTACATGGGATAATAGCACTGCCCTCCTCTGCAGGGATGCTCTGAGGATAAACAAGGCCAAGGAAGTTCATAGCAAAGGAGTGGGAAAAACATAACCAACTTAGTTAAATAGGTGAGATGGGGAGAAGAGTGGGATCCAGTCCCGGGGACTGCATTATCTAGCAGTAGAGGGCAGGTACTCATTTCTCCTGCCTGTGGTGGTGGGTGTTTGGCAGATAACTGGCAAAAAGGCAGCCTCGGTAGCCATGGGGATGGGAGAAGGGGGATGCTCAGATGCAGGCAAGGAGCCAGGGCAGGAAAGGAGGACAGGCACACATTGAGCTTGCATGGCTTGTGGGTGAAATGGTCCCAAAGTGGGGAGCCCTTGGGATAAATGTCCACACCAACTATCTAGAAAAATGAACTCCGTTTCTAGGAGGCTTGAGTGACAACAGTCATACATCCTGCTTGTGGGGAGAGAGGGAGAAGGCACCACAACTTAAGAGTGAAGCTTGGTCTGAAGGGGCATTGCCTTTGTCTAGCCCTTAATGAGCAGCTCCCTGGGAGTGCTGTTGGGCAAGATCCTGTAGGATGGTAGGTCTGAGGCTGTTCAGGGACCAGGGTTAATCCAGCACTTCAGTAATAGGAAATTATGCACTGTTTATTGCTGAGAATGTTGGTTGGTTGTTTTTTTTTGTTTTTTTTTTTTTTTTTTTCCTTGACGTGTCAAAGGCTTTCTGCACCGCTCGTTCTTTGCTGCATTTTCATCCCTAAAGCTGCTCCTGGAAGAGTTTGTGCTTGGCCAGGCTCCTGCCTGGTGCCGCTGCAGAAGTTTGAGCGGTTAACCCTTTCTGTCTTGTTCTGCCAGCACCAAACCCCCCCTCCTCCCACATCCCATCTCCTTGTGCCGACGGGCACTTGCGTCACTGGGCGAAATTAGAGTCCCTCAGGAACCCCGTGGGCCCCCGCCGCCAACGTTCAGATCGGTGGCTGAAATCCAGGTGTGAAATAGCCTTCCCGAGGTGCGTGTCGTCTCGGCAGAGATGCTGCTTTGGTAGAACAGCCGTTTGAGCGCAGACAGCGCAGCGGTGGATGCAGAGAGCTTCCGACGCGACATGTCTTCAGGGCAGGGACTGTTCCTATATAACAGGCAGCAACCGCGAGGTGATGGCAGTTGGTTGTGCTTTTAATTTAAGGGTTTATTGGCGCACACCAGGCTTGTCCTTGTTCCGTTAATAACGGCGTCTGCACGCTGGGGTCACTGTCTCACCACGCTCTTTGAGGATTTGTTGTTTAAGCAACGGCGTTTGAGGGGGGTGGCAGAGAGAAAACGGGCCCCCTAATGTTAGCGATTGAAATTCTGGCAAAGCAGGCTGAGAGGTGGAGGGGAAGGAAGATCTGCTGCGCGTGGGGCTGGGGGAAGAGCTCAGGCTGGAGGTCTGACGAGTGACTGCCCCCATTCACCTTCAAAATGCTCGGTGTTATCTCTCCCTCTGGGTATTTGTCCCTCTTCCACCAGCAGTATCTAAGCTACTTTTGGAAAGGAGTAATGTGGAGTTTAGCATTAATAGCTTTTCTTTTGGGGGCAGGAGGAGATGCAGAGGCTGCCAGGCTGCCATTTGATGGCAGTTAGCAACAATCAGCTGGGCTGATGGCTACTGGGCAGCTGGAATAGTTGGAAGCCTGCTGGGCTCAAAACTGGTTCAAAACGAGTTGCTGCTGAATCACAGCCGCTCAAAACTTCTTCTGCTTGGAGAAAATCCGAGCTGAAGTGAGTCCCAGAGGGTGGAGGGAGAAAACCCAAGTGGTTCCTGTAAGCTGGGGAGTTAAGGCAGCCTGCCGTACAGTTTATGCCTCACGGCTGAGTTCACTAAGCTCTAATTGATGATTTTCCCTATATTTGGGGCATGCATAGCATCTTTCCCTTGTGGATTCCTTGGTGCCTAGTGGGAGTTGAGTTAAGCTTGCAGTCCTTCCCTCTGTGAGGAAATCTTTCTCTCCTCTACTAGACTGCTATTGCATGAAACTCATAGAAACCGATAGGTTTATGAGGCTCCATCCCCATGAAATTTGGTTGGAAACTGGCCGTCATGGTCCAGGTTGATTAGGGGGTGGGCACATTGAAGGGTCTTGAAATCACAGCTGTCTAAACCTCTCTTTCTCCGGTGCTGAGACCAAACCAGAAGTGTCCGGATCAGAAAGAGCAAACTCAGGATGTTGGATGACTGAGTCCTGTTGGGTCATCTGGCCAGACGGGCTGTGAATTCGAGCTTAAGGATAACAGCTGCATTAGAATACGGTGCTGGATTTTGGATGGATTATAGGTCAAGATGCAAACACTGAAGCTGGGCTAAGGCTGGTTAATGAGGACAATTTATGCTTCTAGCTGGAAGAGAATGATGTGATCAGGGTTTTCAGAGTGCTCAGCATGGGCATAACTTAGTCCCTTTGTACTTTCCTCATTTAACTGGAATTGATGTTAAGCCAGTGATGAGAACAACTGAAAAGCCAACCCTGGAAAGGGTTGTTCTTGCTTGGTTTGGAAATTGGATATTGCTGATGAGGATGAGCACTTTGGGAGCAGTTTTGAGAATGCTGCTAAGTCAGGAGCACAGACAGCCTGATTATAGCTAACTTGGAGCAATGGAAAGGCAAGGTGGTCAGAATGAATTTGTTCTGTGAACAAATCTGTTTTTCACACCGAGGCAATGTCCTGTGCCTTTGTAGGCCTGTGTGTTATGCTTTGTTAATGAAGCCAAGTGCCCTTTGCTTGCTCCACATCAAACCCCTGGATGAAATCCACAACTGCGGTGTTATTTTTCTGCTTGTATATAGGAAGGGAATTCTTGCGCTGAAGTAAGAACGAAGTGAAGGTCCGTTAAGTGTCTGAGATTTATCCCATGCTTAACTCTTCACAGTGATGGTAAAATGGAGGCTCCGTTTGAATCAGTGGTGAAATGTTTTGCTGGGTGTGGGGTTTTACTCTGGGCTTTCCTAAGGCTAGTTCTCACGGCAATTCAGGAGCGCAAGTCCCATCAGGACTTTTATGTATCTCTGCTGGCCTTGAGCGTAGAAGAGCTTAGATCTCTTGCAGGAGTGACTCTGCCTGGGCAAGGTCTCTGTAAGTGAGGAGGGCCGATGGCATTTGGCTGGCTGAAGGGAGGGATGGTAAATAACTTATGCGAAACCACATGTGAAGTCTGGAGTTGTCCAGGAACTGTGTATGCTATGGCCATACCTGAAGCGAGGTGGCCAGATATTTGAGAAGCAAAGGATAAGCTGGACACAGAGCAGTTATCTTGAGGTTTATGAAACTTGAGTGGTGCTTTGTTCGAAAGCACTTCTTCCATCGTCAGACAAGCTGCTCTGTGCCTGTAATTCCCTGTGAGGCAAAACACTCCCAAGCCTTAGAATAAATACATTAAAGGCCGTGAGACAGGGAGAAGAGCATGGTAAGAAACTGAGAGATGCCAGAGCGAAGACTGTGGAGAGCCATGTCTCTTACTGAATTTTCTGCACTTCCATGAGAGGGAAACCTGAGCAGCTTTTCGCCAAGGCTGTGTGTGTGAAGATTTCTCTGGTCTTTTGCCTAGTAATGTATCGACAGGCCTAATAAGAAATTTCCTGTTGTCGGCAAACATTGCCTCTCTTCTGTCCTTCACCGTCACGGCTCTGAGGGTGCTCCTCCTGCTGAGCCAGGGAGGTGAGGGCTCATTTCCCAGTGAGCTCTTTTTAAAAAATCTCCATCAGATTAAATGAAAAGCCTATTCCCTCAGGCTCACATCCTCTGCAGTGACCCAGTGAGGGAGTTTAGTGATTTTAAAAAATTTTTTTCTTCCTCCTGCCCCCCTAAAACATTATATACTTGCACTTGTCTGGGTGGTATTTCTCATGTGGCCAGGACTCCCCTCACTTCTCTGCTGCTGCCTGGTGTGGGGTTTGGCCCGTTGTTGCAACAAATAAGGGAAAAATGCCAGAGCTGCCCATTCTCCTCTGTCCCTCTGGGACCTGGACGTTTCATCTCAGTAGCACAGTAGCACTGCACCTCTAATTGGATGCTTTTTAGCGTTAAACTGTTAATCAAACACTCAGGTTGCTGGTTTGAAATCGGTTTTGTGCCGCTTATGCTACAAGCAGGATTAAAAGCTTCTCTCATGCAAATTAATTCCTTTTAAATGCAACATCACTTACCAGTTTGGACTCTGGTTCTGCTTTCTGGTGCAAGACTATTGCTACAAGGCAGTCCATTACTCCAGCAGCTCTATTTTGCGCCTGGATGTTGTGTGCAGCTCTACTGGCGCGTGTATGTGCTTCTCCCAGCTCCTGTGTTTTCCTGCTTTAGTTTGGCAGGTTTCCTTGCTCTCTTGTGCAGGCTTCTCTCCTCTGCCCCTTCTCTGTCTGCTCTCAAGCCTATCACCCCTGTGCTTTCTTGTGCATGTTCTTAGCTTGGCATCTGTCCTCTTTCCCACCTCCTTTCAAATGCATATGCTTAACTGTCTTCCAAATGCACACCCAAAGAGCCTTGCTCCATTAAAATATACAAACCAAGTCTTACAAACATCATCTCCAGCCATTCATAAATTACCTCCTCCTTGCCTCAAAGTACAGGCTTTTTGAGCTTGCATGTATCAAAATGTTCTTTGGGTGATAGATGGGAGATTAATCTATTTATTTCACTTACAGTTTTGGCAGCTATAAAAAGAAGCAAAACTAGCTTTTTGGCCATAAACCACTTCTTGCAGGTTGATTTGGTAGAGGCTTCTTTGTTTTCCTTTCTTTTCCCTCTTGAATCTGCCAGAGACTTTAAAGTGAAATAAATAGATTAATCTTCTTTCTGTAGCCCAGAGATCAGGTTGATGCGTTTAAGAGCTTTCTCTCCCCTTAGACTTCTGATATGTTCATGGATCCGGTTCATATTTTAGAACTTCCTTCATGTGTAAAGAGACTCAGTGGTAGCAGTAATTCTTCACTAACAGCAAATAGGGGTTAGTGCTTGTTGGATTTCTTTTCTTCTGAGAGCGCTGAAAATTTTCCATCAAAGTGTTTTTGATAAAAGGAAATTTTGTGGAAAAATATCAGTCTTTGTGTTGGGGTGGAAAAAAACACCCCAAACCTGAAGATCTTCAAAAGAAAAAATTGGTATTTTGCAAGACCATGTGTCTTCAAGGTTCAAATGCTGTGAGCCAAATGGCTGAAAGCAGGTTTCCAAAAGTGTATATACTTATCAAAACAGAACTGTGAGGAAGAGTGGCAGAACTGGAAAAATCACCAGTTCTGAGGAGGGGAAAATGGTTTTCTGAGCAGCTCAGTTTTCTGTGGTGAAAGGGCATACACTGAGTGTGAGGAGATCTCGTGGAAAGGGTTTCTTAAAGCAGTTTATTCTGGACACAGTCCTCGGCACATTATAGAGCTGGGTTTTTTTTCTTCCAGTGTGTGCATGTACACGACCCAAGAGAAAGCAGTATTCGGGCTGAGCTTGTGTCCTGCCACCTGCTTTCGAGGAACACATTGACATGGGGCTGTGTGTACCCTGCAGTGAATGGAGCTGCTTTGCTTTGCGTTTCCATGTGTGCTGTAGGACAGGGATGTTGCAGGTGGGTGAGCTGATGTCCCCAATTTCACAGGGTGGCTTGTGCCCGGGTCACACGTTTGCGTTGGGTTTGTTCTCTGTTGGAACAAAACTGAAACTTCAAAACTCCATTTTTATCCATTTCTTGGTGTAAAACAATTGTTGGTTTAAAGGCTTTTTCTTTTTCCTGGTTAAGCTTTTTACGAAGCCAAGGCTCTGACTGTTTTTATTTATTCGGAGTCCCCCACAGGCCTCTTTGCAAGGAGAGGGATGTTGAGCGATTGAGATTCTGCTCACCTAGGAGTTTCCCCGTGCCACCTCAGCTGGAGGGAGCGGTTTGTATTCCCCCTTCCGAAAACACTGGCTGGTAGTGGGGCTGTGTGTGTATAGCCGTGCAAGCGAGCCGCTCTCGCCCGCACCGGAGGAGGTTTAATGGAAGTGATGACCTGCAGAGTGGGTTGGAGTCTTCTGCTGAATAAATGTGGCGTAATGTTTGAGACGAGAGCCCTGGCCCCTTTTTATACGGGAGAAAGGGCTGGTGCAAAGCTGTAACGCTGGTGCAAGGCTGTAACGCTGAGGCTTTGGCGAGTGCCAGGTGTGGGGAGGCAAACAAAGCTTCTCTTGCTGCTTTTTGTAGATGATTTGGCATCAAACCTCCCCAGCAACTTTATCCAAGGCAAACAGCCCTCGGCCTTGTAATTACCGTTATGCTTAAAACGGTTAAAAAAAATTGAGGTGATGTCACAACATCCAGCTCCTGGGGTGGGAGGAGCGGTGCTGGTGTCACAGCTCTGGCCCCTCTTGAATGGCAGCTTGCTGTCCTTCTCAGCTGGAAGAAAATCTGCCTTTCTCCTTCCACCTACAGACACTCCCTTTCCCCCAGGCTTGTCGCGATTTTTCCTTTAAGATAACAGCTTCAAGCCAATTAAGAGTGTCTGAAGTGGGTAGGGCAGACATCGCTGTGTGAGACCACAGTGCTTTTAACTGCTATTGTTTGTTAATAAAAATAAATTGTGGGCACCAGGGAGGAAGAAAATCCCACATGATCTTAGTTTTCTCTGCTCGTTGTCTTTTTTTTTTTTCCCAGTGAGAAGAAAATTGTCACAGCCAAGGGAGGCTTTTTGGGAGATGATGTCGGGGTCGTGCTGGGATGGTTTGGAAGGATACCGGTCCCATAGTCCCCTCGCACGTGTGCCCCCCATCTCCTCGGCTCAGCCGCTCTGTGTGCAGTGTAAATCATCGCCTAGAAGCTCCGATGCCAGGCTGTGATGCCAGGGGCCGAGGCACGGGAAAAAACGGCATTTTTGATGCCGGGAGCAGTGACTTCTGGCAGAGGGATGGCTAAAAGGCAGCATCCTCCTCTTTGTCACGCTGGGGCTCATCCCTCACAGCTCCCCGCTGTGGCAACGCGGCTCAGGGGGCTCTGCCGGGGAGGCTGAGGCAGGGTAGCACTAAACAGCCCTGTCTAATGGTCCCAGAGCTGCCCTGTATTGGGATGGTTTTGCTTGTGGTGCTGCGCACATCCATCACGTTAAGCGCCTTGGTGTTTTTTCCTCTCAAAAACCGTGGGGCTTTCTTCATTGGTGCATTGGGGGCTGGATGGCTTTGCTGTGCCCGGCGAAGCAGGGCAGAAAGACAGGGGACAGGAGCACGCAGATTTGCCCCCTTCTGCGTGCCCGATGGGTTTTGCCGGTGTGGTTGTACTGGCAAAACCTCCTAGAGAGAATCAGCTGGAACCCCTTCCTAGAATAAACTAAGCTGCCCCGACAAATGAGTGTTAATGCTATCAAGTCGATGCCTGTAACGGGACTTTTGTCAGCACTGACTTGGCTGTGCCAATAAAGCTGTCAAGTATTGACCAACTCGGGGGGGGACGGGACCTGGGAGGTCGTGTGATGGGGCTGCGGAGGAGCGGAGAATTGAATGGAGAGCCCTGCGACTCAGCCTGAAACTGTGGCTGCTGGAGTCTCCCTGCGTTCCCAGGTCTGTGGTTGATAATGCTGGGGGAAATCTAACTTTGAGATAGCTGAGCCTATATGCGGCTTGTATGAGGAATTAGGGTGGGTACACATTGCTTTTATCTCTGAGCAATGATAGGAAAAGTTGATCAGGCTTTGCTAATACTGGGGAGGATTGAGAAGGGTGAGACAAGAGAGAACTCAGGATTGTGGAGAGAGAAAGTTAAAGAAAATAATCCACAGGAATGAGAAATGTCAGGAATACGTTCGTCCTTCTGCTTCACTGCCTCCAGAATTCTTTTCTCCTTGAAGTTTCTTGCTTCTTTTTCTGGAAGTCACGAAGGGGGGAGGGAGAAGAGAAAAAAGAGAGAGATAAAAGAACACAGCCAGGAGAATAATAATAAAAAAATATCCATTTTATATATCAGCTGAGCAGGTGTTTATCACTAATATCACCTTCCCTTGAATATCATCTACTCCGCTGCTAACTGACTGACCCTTGCTGGAGCCGGGCTGTCACTGTGGTGTGATGGGGAGTCAGAGGTCCTTTTATCCCCTTGACACCTGGGCAAGAAAGATACCGCTGGTCCGTCTCTCACCTCAGATGAGTTCATCCCTGGCAAGCCACGGCGTGAATATTGCGAGGGCAATGCGCGAAGAGGAAAGGCATGGCGGGCTGCAAGCAAAGCAGGCTCTTTAAAGCTGATGAAATCTAAAAGGAGACATAGTTTTTATAGGAACATAGAAATTGCTAGACTGGAACAGAACTGTGCTTCATATTGTTAAGTATCCTTTTTTAGTGCGAGCTGCTTCCAGAAGCAGCGTAAGGAGGCTTGCCCCAAGGGGGGATTCTTCTAACCCTCAAACATCAGGAGTTAACCAGTGCCTTGCAGCGTGAAGGGTTTACGTGTCATCCAAAAAATCTTATTTTCTCTTTTTTAAAACAACTTTACTATTGTAATCCTAGCTACTCATTCTCTTTATAAATGCCTGATCCTTTTCTGAATCTTACTGAGGTTTTGACTGCAACAATACCTAGTGGTAATGATTTACCCATGCTAATTATGCGTTTTGCAGAGGAAAACATATTGTTCGTAGCTTTAAATGGAGTGATTTTTCAGTTTAATTGAACTTACATCTCTGTGTCCCTGGGGCAGGCTTGCAATTTAGTTCCTCCTCTCCCCCTGAGACACACAGGCACTTTCTCAAGCCCAGCAACAGTCACCTGTTGGAATGTTTTTCAGGTTTTTTCCCTCTTGTCAGTTCCATTTAAATTTGAGCCTCTCTGCAGATGAAGCCTTGCAAAAGGAAATAGCTCTCTTTGCTTGTCGAAAAGGCTCTGTTAAGTTGTTTGTTGATATTTCCTGACAGTTTTTCAGAATTCCTTGCTGCTCTGCAGCTGTTAAATTTGTTGTCTCAGCTGTGAGGATTACTCTAGCTTTGCTCGAGCTGCATTTTCTCACCATTCATCAAGCTTCTGGTGATGCACAGAAAGATCCATCAACACCAAAGCCACCTCCGAAGTAGCATTTGGGTAGAAGTCTGCCTCCCGATTGCCTGGATAAGATTGCAGTTGCTGCCAATTCTCAAAGGGTGTTTGCGGTTTCTCGGTGAGCTTGCAGACGCTGGCGTAGGGGTTTTGCAGTAGAAGTGAATGGAGGTTGCGTGAGGATAAAGCGCGCGATGGGGTCCTTGAAAGCCCGCTCCTGGCACTGCTTTCCAGGACCGTGGAGCCAAGTGCCGGTGCAGCTGGAGATGCTGTGCTCTGCCTCGCTGGGATGCAGCCCATCTCCAGGGCTACCCAGCTTGCTGGGGCCAGATGGGGCAGGGCAGGTGGCAAACAGATTTTGCGGGATGGTGGTATCTTTGGAAGCGTGAACAGAAATAGCAACGCACCTGGATTTCTTGAGTGTCCTTGGCAGGTTGGGCAGAGGGAACAAGAGGGAGAGCAGAGAGGTGGCTGGTGTTCAGGGGTATCTTCGCTATTGGTGTGGCAATAGTGAGAGTTCTATTCTGTGATTTAACATTTTATTCTGCCTTTTGGCTTTTGCTGTATTGTCGCAGATTTTTTTTTTTTCTGCAAAAATCTCAAAATATCAGGATGATGCAGCGATAGCAACGAAGAAGAGTAGCATCTCACACAGTCATTAAAAATGTATAAGTAGTTTCAGAAGCAAGTTGCTTCCTCTGAGAAGCAAATCGTCCATAATTCTGCTTGGTATTTGGAGACTTTTATCTCTAGAGAGAACTCAAAACTATTCAGTATAGTCTTGATTTATTTTATTCTCTTGAATTTCCAGAGCTGAAGATGAAAAAGGGCTTAACAGAAAAAGAATTTCATATTTGTGCTGTATGGAGGAGAGAAGCCAGGGACCAGTCCATGATCCAGCAATTCCCATACCACCCTGAAGGACCCTAGGAAACTCTTTTCTAGCCAGCCCAGTCCTTTTGGGGGTGGCAGATTCAGAGTGCTTTATGAACAGCTGCCCATCAACCAGGCTCACTTGCTACCCTAGCACACCGCCAGTGCGATAAAGAGGAATCATTAATGCAAGAGCTGTAAATATACAGGCTGACAAAAGTTCTCATGTTCTTGGTGGAAACGGTAGTAAAAGGTGGTGGTTTGATTTATTTCCCGCAAGCTGTGGTGAGGGTGAGCTGGGATAAGTCATCTTCACATGCACAAGAATTAGTGCAGCAAGTTGCTAAATATCCTTGTTCTCTTAAGTGTTTTCTTGGCTTCTAAGGCTTCCTGCTTTGTCTTGCATGAAAGAAGGATGTCATCTTCCTTCCCTCTCTGTGTGGAATTTTTGGGCCGCAGTGGAGTCGATACCCCAGTCGTACCCGTGATTCATTACTGCACTTGGGCAGAAGCATGTTTTATGGCTTCTCATGGGGAGATGAGGGAGAGACAGATGCATCTTGCAGCTGTAAAGAAGCAAAAGCTGTTGGGAGGATGGCTAGCTCAGCAAGGCAAAAATTACTTTACAATGAAGGGTAAGGAGTTTGAATTGTTTTTATCACCCTTTCGTGCCTGAATTCAGAGAGTAGGAGGCAGGAGGAACTTGGGGACTGGGGAGATGAAGAGAGCCGTGACGACTGAAATACCTTTGTTCCTTTGAGAGTGGAAACCTTGATGTTAGGCTAGGAATAAAAATCCTCTCTCTCTTTTTCCCTCTCATCCTACGTCTTGAATTCTGGGGTCTGTTCCCACTGCTTGGCGGGGCAGGTGTGATGGTGGGGAAGCGTCCTTGTGTCGCACTCCCTGGGTATTTTGCAAGCACCTCCATCAACCAGATGGTCTACGGGTATGGGTTGCGAGGAGCCTGTGTAGCTCTGCTGTTTGGCGAACCCCGAGGTGTATTTCTATTGCTGACAGCTGTTCCTTGGGTTCATGCTCAAAAATCAAAGTACTGGGAAGCCTTTCTTAGCGATGGGTAATGCGTTAGGTGAACGCAGCATCCCTCTGTGCTCCATGTTCTAGGTAATTACAACCCTGCCGCTCACGTAGCAGAGCACAGCAGGTGCCCTGTACTTATTATTTAGCTTTGCTATTAACTCTAAGCTGGTGATGCAAAGGCAGCTGCTTCTCTGGGAATCTCGTAATTTGCCTCTTCACCGAACCAGGCTGCAAACAGGAGAGGTGGCTTTGAGGTCTGTCCCTCGGAGCTGAGAGTCGTGGGACCCTTTCCCAGACCTTGGTCGTTTGCCTGCAGTTGGTCACCCTCGTGCAGTTTGTCTTTGCAGAGTCTAAAATGAGAACCACTCATTTTAGCCTGGTGATCCCATAGTGCTTTGGCAGAGAACGACGGGGATGTTAACTCTGGCATCCTCCTCAAATGGCAGGCAGGCATTTCCCTCCACTGCTTTGGCTGGAAAATAGGGGCTTTTTATCTGCCTTTGCTTGCCATAATCCAGAAGCACAGTTATGCTGCTGCCCTGCTTTTCCCTCACAGTGGCTGCCTTTTAGATGCAGATACAGAGGCTTTGCTGCAGGTGGGATCGTTGTATTTATCTGCACAAAGGCATGATCTTAAAACTCCTTGCCAGATGATATTAGATGGATGTGGCCAGTGTTATGGAGGAGAAGCGCACACTGGTGGAGGAGGAGAGGGGAGTGGGGAGTGTAGCCAAGGGCTGTCATCTCTCACTGTCTCTACCAGAGGAACGAGCTCGGTGCTGTAGCAGGGAAACCTGCTTTTAGCACTGGCATCTTCTCAGGCCTGGCTCTTTTGGCATCTCTGACCCCTCTGTGTGTGGTTGGTTCTCTTACTCCTCCTCATTTTGTGGGAGAAATGCTGACAAGTCTTTGTTTGTCCCACCTTTCCCTGGGATCAAGCCATACTCCATGGGCTGTTGGTCCCTACGCCCTCCTTGGCAGAGAGAGGAAACACATCTGAGGTCCTATATCAGATGCTTTCCTAGTTGAGAAGTAGCTGTTAATTGCCACCAGCTGACAAGGGATGCTCAGGATGCGCACTGAAAGGACCCTTAGGGTAGCGGTGCAAGAAGTGGGACCTAAAGTTGGAAAACAAGACTTGGGGAGCGGCTTTGGAGCTGATCCTGAGAGCGACGCAGCTCCTGGGGGTGCAGACCTCCTCTTGAGGTCCCCCCCAAGCCAGCTCCATCTCTGGCTCCGCAGGGGAGGGCTGGGAGGAGATGGCTGTGTGCCACTTCAGCGCTGCAAGCGCTGGTTCCACAGCCTGGGCTGTAATACTGGTGTGAGTAAATTTGACGTGATCCTGCTGTTTTGTCAATAACTTGGAAAGTTTTGAAATAACTGCTTCAAAGTGCTCAAATGATACGTTGCTCCACAATCCGTCTCTGCTGCTGCCAACGCTTCTAAGTAACCAATTTACCATGTCCTTAACCTTTTAGGGCTTCTCCTCCCTAGGCATTACTCTGTAACTCCCACTAAAAAAAAGGGAAAGTCACCATTGCCCTTCTCAGAGGTGGCTAATGATTTCCAGGTGGTTTTTGGCAGCTTCTGCTTTTTAAAAATGTGTTGAACGTGCAACTTCTGAAATCAGGATGCTCTTCAAATGTCCGGCTGACATTCGGGCATGGGATTCCTTGATTTTTCTCAAAACGGAGAGAATTGGGAGGCAGAAGGCAGGGCTGCTGGTGGGAACTTCCCAAGAGAGACGTGATCCAGAAAGAGATCAAGCCCTGGGGAGTGGAGATGTGCAAGGGCTCCCTGCTCAGCCCCTGCCTTGCCTTCGTTTCTATGGCCACGTCTCAATATTTCTTCTGCCTCCCTTCCCTGCCTGTAAAAAGGGGATAGCCCCTCTGGGGAGTGCTGAGATGAGATGGAGGAAGTCTAAATGTAATCTCAAAATAGATGAATTGAAAAATTACAAGTAAAAAGCAACGTCTTTCTTGAACAAAACTCCTGGTAGCTTCAAAGGCAGAGTAAAGACTTTGCCTGTGTCAGGACTTCAGTATTTGGCCCAAGAATTAGACAAATGGAAGAGTGTGGGAATGTTTGCCAGCAAATTGGAGAAGGGAAAGATAAGGTAACAGATGAAATACTCAAAATCAGCCTTTAAGGACATTGCTGCCTGTGGAGATAATTTTATCAACTTGAGGGACAACCATTTCTCCTATAAAGTAAAATCTAGCCTCTGTGCAGCTGTTTAAAATGGTGTTTGTTAAAAATCCGTTTAACTGTTCTGTGGGACAACCAGGGCCAATATCTGTACTAGTAATGGGTTTGTGGATTCTCCACCTACTGCTCTTCATTTTGACAGTGTTTCAACTTGGAAAGTTAAATCTCTTGTGTGTGGGGGTGGTGTTACCTTGTAAGAGGAGAGGAAAAAAAAAAAGGCCTTGCTCTTGGTCCTGTCCTGAATCCTCTTGTGCGTGAAAGGGAGGGAAGGAGGTGGTGACTGTCGTTGTGGCTGGAGCAATACTAAGAAACGGTTTCTAGTTTGGTGGCCAAAGTGCCTCTCTTGTCTCTGACTCCCATCCCTCAAATTGTGTTTTGGTATGAAAATGTTTTGTTCTATCCTAAAGCCAGAAGTCAGTATTATCTTTTAAGTTGCATGCTGCTTTGAGTAAAAAATAAATAAATAAAAAATATATATAAAAAGGAGGAAGGGGAAAAAAAGAAAAATTAGAGATGTGACTCAGTATTGATTTTCACTTGTTTTTGTGGAAATGCTAAAAATGCCAAGATGAAATATTTGGAGTTTTCCTTGTGTTTCTTTTCCTTTTTTTTTTTTTTTTTGTTAGAAGCTCTTTGCCCAGCTTGACTCCAATTCCTGAATAATTCATAGTCTGTAAATAGCTTCCTCCTCCTCCTCCTTTGGTAAATAGACTCTTTGTCCCAAGTGTTTGGCAAGCTTGAAGCAGTGTCATCCTGCTGAGTCGCTGGCTCGAGAGCTGAGGTGCTCACGGCGGCCTGTGTTCTCTCTCTGCAGAGTTATGTCATGCCCAGACCACCAAAGGGCTCCATGAGGATTTATAGAAGATGCCCCGTGTCTTGGCGCCTCTGGTGCTCCTTCTGCTGTGGCTGATGAAGATCGCTGCCAGCCCCCATTCCCTGAGGATCGGTGAGTACCAACCTTGCTCTGACCTGCGTTGAACCATCCTTCTACTTGGTGTTTGGACCACTCTGTGGTAGAAACGCTTGGAGAAGGGACGCCAAGCCTCGCCTGTGGTGGCTGGGCTCCCTGCCTTGGTGGTGTGAGGCTGAAGTTCTTCCTGAGCTACAGTGTCCCACCTGCATTGTGGAAACGTTCTCTCCTTCATCTTGTCAATGAAATGCAGTTTATATTGAGTGTACGTATTTGCATTGATTTTTGCGGTGGTAATGTTACCCGATGGGAATCTCTTTCTGTATAAATTTGAAGTCAAAGGCACTCCTCAAAGAGTCACTGAGGAATGAAACTTGCTCCCCCCCGCTATGCCCTACTCCCCTTGATGCTCTCCTAAGCTCCATGCAAAAGGAAATAGTTTTTTTGTCACAAATTTATTTGTCCCCACAGTGATGAGCAAGGAGTGTTTGAGCCCAAACTGAATCTAGTTAAGCAGTGCCACAAGAACATTAATAACTCCAAAATGCTCCATTTGTAAGAGAGTCCTATGCATTTGGTCTCCTCTGGGCTTTATTAAAAAGTGTTTAGGAAGAGGCACCATCATCTTTGCTCTCTGCCTGTGTGGATTAGGGAAAAGAAATGCATCCAGAAACCTTGTAAGGGAGCTTGTTTCATAGTATTGACACTTTGCTCTGTTGTTTAGAAAGGAAACTGCTTTTCCTGACTATTCTCTCTGGAGCTACTAGCTGGTTTTATTAACTATTTGTTGCAGATAAGAAGCAAATCTATTCCTGTCCCCATTTGCAACTTTCGCAGGTGACACTTGAAGTAAAATTACTTCTCCCCTCTGCTAGTGGAGCATGGAGCGGCTCAGAAATATGGCAAGGGAGCATCTGTGCTGGCAGGAGCCTGGGAAGGGTGGCTGGGTGTTTTATATCCCCAGCATCCGTGATTCATGTGGAGCACTCATGCTGCATAGACTCGGCTCCGCAGACTGCATTTCACGTTGATCGGCAGATCCTCCACTTGAGCCAGCGGATGTGCTGGGGGTGGATGGTATATTATCAGGATGCTGAAGGTGAAAGATCCTTCGTTACACCTTGTGCCCCAGCCATACCCCCCTGTGGGGAAAGTACTGCGGGTGCCTGGGAGCGTGAGGGGAAGGGAACCTCCCTCAGCAGTGCACGGAGCAGCACCAGTCTGGGAGCTGGTGTGGTTTTCCACCTCCACAGCGCGACCCAGGGTGAAATGCGAAGGTGTTCGAGAGGGATGGTACACGACCGTATGCCTCTGTGCTTAGCGGAGACGCGTGGTGGGGAATAGCTGAGTGCGGGGTGGTTAAACGTGAGCCTCTCCTCCTTAGCATCGTGTACCTGCAGAGGTGGTTTGACTGCTGTGCGATGCTCTGCCAGTGCTTTGGTCTCCATCCCAGACACTGCTCCACTGGTGGTTTTCAGCTCTCTCACTCTGAGGTCATGCTCTCTTGGACCCGTCTCTCCAGTTTTAAAATCCTTGTGCATTTAGGGATTGTTTGCTTTTGACTTCCCTTTGCAAAGATAATGGACCTGCTCCAGACACAGTTGCTCTTAAAGCTTACACCACTGCTGCCTAGTCCAGGGTGGAAACGCTGGATTTCCTTAGCCTGCACAGGGCAAGGCAGGGGAAGTCTGTCTGTTGAATCCTCCTAGGACTGGAAAATGTGTATTAGGATGTCACAAAGACAATGTAGAAGTCAAGATTTCAGAGGAGTAATGGTGTTGAGGGAATGGGAAGGAACTTCGCCGATTCTTCTAAAAGGCGCTGGAGGTCGTGGCTTCTGTGCCAGATAGTATTAAATGTAAGAGTGGCCAGAGACCCTGCAGTCAAGTCACAGGTGTCTCCAGTCACCTCCTGCCTCCTGACAATAGGACACCAGCAGTCCTGACCTTGGACCATGCTGATTCCCCCACATGAGCCTAAAGCAAGAATTTACCGAGGGAGAGGAAGCTCGGGTAGGTATGTTAGTACATACCTACTGCTTTTGCTTTGCTCGTGGCCACAGAGCTAACTTCTCTGAAAATGCTGTCTGAAGCAGATGGGCAAAGAGCTGAGGAGGGGTTTGGGGGTTTGGTTTTGTTTCTTCAAGACACAGTTTTATTTTAACAATATATCCAGCAAAAAAAGTTAATAAAAATAAAGTAGAAAATAAAAGGAGAGAAAAAATATTACTAGAAGCTCTGAAATCATTCCCAAATGCATGCTTTTGGCAAGGCTGGGGGATATGGTATCTAGCAACATAAATCAATGCACTGCATAGGAAAGGAAAACAGACCAGCATGAACATTTAAATATTCAAAGGAAACGCAAGCTAACATTTAAAATAATTCTGAAAGCCATCTGGTAGTGGACTGCTCAAATGCACAGTTAGATGATCAGTAATGTGAGGTGAACGTAGGCAATGCCATGTCTGGTTTCTTCACCAAGTTGTTAGAAGAGATTATTGCCTGCGGCGCTTGGCTTCCAGGGTGGAAGGAGGCTCGGTGGTGCTGAGTCAGGGGCACTTGGCTTTTAAACTAAGCACTGAGCTTCCCTGCTGATGCTTTCTTGGGGTTTCGGGTGGATCTTGGCCCTGGTATTTCTCGGTGGAGTTTCTAGGCAGCAGATCGCTTAATCTTTGAGCACACAGTGCCAGGGAGCTTTGCTAGCCTGGATGGGACCAGCAGCGAGTGTTGCATTGCAGTGAGCTTTAGAGGCATCATCTATGCAAAAAAAAAAGTGAGCAGAATGTGGGATACAGGGTGACCTTCCCTGTGCCTTTGGCATGCATAGGAACAATCTGTAGACTATCGTATGCTCTATTTCTGTCCTTGATACACAGCAAAAAACAATGGTACAAACCTTTTTTTCAGCCTTTTTCTTCAGCCTTAAACTCCGTGTATTCCCTTCTGCTCTGATCCTGGAGAAAGTCTCATAGTTCACAATGTTCTGGAGACCTTTGTGGGGAAAAACACCGACCCACATGCTTCATCCAAAGAGGGTCTTTTTTCCAAGAGTGGTGTTTTGTTTATCGGTCAGCTTGCTTGGTCTGCCTTGGTGAGGTATTATCTCCCTAGATGCTCAAAAGTCAATTGTGCTCGGGGATGAAGAAGCAGACAGGAATGGGCATGTTCTCGGAAGTTTTCAAGAGTTCCAGGAGGTATGTAACGAATTGCCTCGAGACATCCTGTAGCCCTTGAAAGAGCCAACATACGTCCTACCAAGATGTCCTGGGAGCAAAACCCAGCCATTGGTGCTCGCACAACGTGTGCCCTTGCACATGCTGTCCTGCATCCAACCCCACCAAAAGCACCAAAACATCAGCTCCCTCCTGCCCAGCCCCATGGCGGGCAAGGGGAATAGCTACAGTGCTCTCCAGGCCAGCATCTCCCCTAGCTCTGGTTTCCTGCAGCATATGCTGGCTGTAGAAGTAATTCTGGGTTTGTTTTTTGTTTGTTCACTCGTGCTCAATAAAGTGTCAGGAAATTTACTTGAGTTATTTACCGAGTTATTTACTTGGTCTTATAGAGCAGACCGTCAGAGCCCTAAATTGGTATTCTCTCTCTAGATTCATTGGCTGTACTAACAGCTCGTTTAAAATTCATATATAAGCCAAAGTTGTAGTTTATACATGGCATTGTCCTAACCAGCGATAGGCTCAGTAGCACTGACATGCAATCTACTGACAAACTCCTTGCAAGGCCTCCTTCAGCTCTGCAGCTCTTTAAAGTGCTCTTTTCTGTCTGTCCAAATCCCTTCCCTCCCTCCGCCTCCCAACTCTGCCAACTTTTTACAAAAGGTGCATCTGTAGCATTAGGGGTATTTTGTTTGGTGAAACTTGGTGGTCTTCTATCCTATACCCAGTGAACATCCATCCATTACTTGCCCAGCTGCTAATTGAAGCAATCTGCACTGCTGTCCCAGTGCTTGTGGTAGGGTTTCATCCACCAGAGAAGCAATGAGCGGTCAAAGTCTCCACGAGTCCAAACTGATGGTGGGGTGTCACTAAAAGTGCCAGCCTGGGACATTTGTCCTTGTGTCTGGGCATGTTTCCAAAATTCTGGAATACCTAAAGGGCTGTGAATCTCCTACATCTGCTCTGACCGTGGAACTATAATGTCAAGAAAATGTTCTTGGGATCCCCCAGAGCACGTGGGAAAGCAGTGGCATTTAGCTGTGCGCGCTGAAGTAGGTGGGAAGAAGCAGGCTGGAGACATGCATCCAGCTTTTTCTGCATCACGCAATCGTATAGTGCCCCTCTATTTCCTACCTGTCGCTCTGTCACAGACGTATTGAGCAGAGCATCATTTGTGTGGCCTTGCACCCCTGCGTAATTACCCTCCCGAGGTGCTTATCATACTTGTGTAGTGAGCTGAAGGCCCCGTAGCTGCACGGTGTGCTTCTGCCCTGTGCAGTGCGGTTTGTATACTGGTGTACACTGGTGTGTCTGAGCACTGGTGTGCCTGAAGCGAGGAAGCAGCGCTGAGCATTAAAAATGCGTAAGGCAAAAAATGAATGATAATGGCAGTGGAACAGAATTGTGGACCGGTTAGTTCAGTTTCCCCAACTCCCAGAGGATATGCATAATTCTCCTAAAGGCACAGCAGAGAAGATCCCACAAGGCAGCGTGTTATTTAACATTAAGATTTGAAAGGGTGATGGAGCCGCTGCTGATGACGGTGCAGTCAGTCCCCTGGATGCTGTAGATGAAAAATGGGGATGTCAGCCCCCATGGGCAAGTAGAAAAGCTTCCACCCAGGTGTGCGGTCCGAGATGGGGAGAAACACGACTGCGACCATTACGGCAGGTGGGGAGAGCTGTGGCTTTGTGGTGGCTTGGCTTGTGCCAGCCCCAGCCCCCTGACTGCAGTGAGCTGGCACGGCTTGAAACTCCCCTTCTCTCGCCTGCGCGGAGGCGGAGGAGTGTGTTTAACACAGACAGACAAAGCACAAACTCCTTTCCTGGCATATCCGAGGCCTTTGTGGATGATACCCATGCAACCACAATTAACTGCTGTCCACCATTTGGCTCTTCCCCAGCAGAGAGATGGCCTTACCCTGGCTTTGAACCCGGCAAGGCTGCTGCGATCAGCTTAAAGCAGAGAAACGATCTGCGAGTCTCACATGGTGGTGCTGTTGCTGGAAAACCTTTCCGCTTGTAATAGCGATTGGTGTTTAAGAAAACAAAGCTTCTGGTGGGGGTTAGGTGACTCTCTCCCTGGCCAGCTGTCCCGCCGGTGGTGGGAGCAGAGGTTTTAGGTACTGCCTGTGCGGGAGGGGGCACAGCTAATGACTCCTCGCCAGAAGGCAGCGGAGTGGAGCGGAAGAATTGGGCTGGAAACAAAGCAGGTTGCTGAGAACACGTGTGGTTAGCTGGCTCCTCTGCGCGTGGACCTTACTGTTTTTAAAGGATTAAAAGTAATCCTTAAAAATCCTTGAAAAGAAACCACTGCGAGCTGCGGGGCCCCAGCGCCCGAGGCTGTTCCCGCATGCCTGGTGGCGGCAGCACTCGTTGGAATAATGCTTTCAAGTCCCGCCGTGTTTGGACTGCGATAATACCAGCCTGGCTTGAGGAGTGGGGTGGGAGGAGGATGGATGTTGGGGTCAGGTCGAGGGGTACCTTCTGAGCACGAGGGATGGTGGAGGAGTTAACTGTAAACTGTTCACCAAGTTGCATCTGGAGAAACAAGGCATGAACGGAGGGCTGTCCCCATCCTGCGGTGCCAGGAGCAGGTGTGGGCTGCAGTTTGGTTGACATTAAATGTGGGCAAATAGTTTTCTGTGTGTATCTTGGGTGTCTTAGTCCCTAGGAACCCAAGCTAGAGGCTTTCCCGGGGTGCTCCATGGCTCCCCTCGTGTCCACACAGTAGTTGCTCGTCTCCTGGAGACCTGCCCACTGGTGTATCCAGCCCTTGGAGCTCGGAAGTGCTACTGGCTGCCTGAGTTCAGTTCCATCCCCTGCTCCATTCATGCCTCACTGGGCTCATTTGAGCACTCATATCTAGGGTTTGGCCTATATTGATTTTTATCTTATTTTTTTTAAAAGACTTTCACATTTCGTTCAGGACTTTCCTAGAATCTGAGTGCCTAAAGAAACGGAGAACTGTGGAGGAGGAGAGGTATCCACATCTTTGTTGATGCATGACTTATTAAATTTGTCTGGCTGAAACATTGTAAATGTTTAATGTTCCCCAATATTAAAAAGGCCCAGTTGAGTTCATTAAGGTGAAGTAGATTCATAGTTATTTGTCATTTGCTGCTGAAGAGTAGTGAGAAACAGAGAAAACTACAATATTCATTTATTAACTATTTGCCCTTTTAATTTTGTTTTCATTATTCTTCTAGGAGAGTGATATTTTATTTATGTTTTCTGATTTACGTGCATAAATCTTTATTTTTAAAAAGGTCACCGGTGTAGATGTCAGGCCCTTTCGAGCAATGCCTTGTCTAGACTTGCCCTTTGGTTCTTTCCAATTCTCCCAGGTACTGCTGTTTTACGGTGCTGGGAAGAGCGGCCAACAGTTCCCCATCTCCTTGCCATACCTTCCCTGTCTTGAGCGGTCTTGTAAAGGCAACTCATCCATGGAGGCTACTTCCAGGCTAAAAGGAGCCTGTTTTTCCAGAAAAAGGCAACTTAAGCTGTTCAAAGAGGGGTTGCACGCTGCCGTGGTCTTTAATCTAACCCCTTCTTTGAAATGATCAGGTGAAAAGTGGTTTTCTTGAATGCTTTTGCTGTTGGATGCTAGGGCAGGGCGTTCAGGCTCCTTGCAAATGTTGGTATTTGAGGAGGTGGTGGTGGCTGGGTGGTCACCTTGTGTGGGTTGGGTTTTGCGGGCTGTTCCTGCTGGATCTGTGAATGGGTGTTTTCCTGGGGATGCGCCGGGCAGGTTCTCATTAGCACCATGGAAGTGGGGAGGGAAGCAAGGGCTTCTGAGCGAGGAGCCCTGGGAGAAAGTGAGCGGGAATTGGGTTGAGCTGCAAGCGAGTTCTTGAGCAGTACTTGAGGGATGCAGAAGTCCTGCCTCCCTGCTTCGTTTTGCTTTGATTTTAAACAGCAAGTGGCTTGTTTGGCATACTGACTGAGGACTGGATACCAAAGAGGGAGGGACTGATGGGTTCCTCCACCACAGAGGTTTCTACGTGAATTGCATGTGGACAATGTTGAATACGTTTGGCTTAAAACCGACCGAGCTGCCTGCTCCAGGGAGCCTTCATGGAAGAGAGAGGGGCTTGGGGCAAAGCGGGGTGACCCGACTTGTGTGACTTGGGCATCTTGCCTTCCGTTGATGGCCCTGTGGGGGAGAGGTGTCCATGGCATGTGGCAGGCAGTCTGTTGCCCACGGGGGTTGTCCTGCTTGCCCGGACCCTAGGGCAGGTAGTGCCCCTCGCCTTGCCTGGGAGATCCGTGTGGTGGGGCTGAGTGTCTCTCCAGGCTGCCATTTGGCCACATAAAGCATAATGAGCTCCTGGTCTCTAGCTAAAGGAATCCTGCACTGTAATAATATGAATAATAAATGATAAGCAGATTTATATCTTAGATCAATGCTACAGGGCATGGAGTGAGGAGAGGTGTGGATTCAGCCAGACAGGCCATCTCTTTATGTGTTTTGTACCTCTGTGGCAGAGTTATTTTTACTGATCTGCTCCTGTTAATTAATGTCTGGGAGGCAGGCTACATCGTACATCCCAAGAGGCCTTAAGCTTTGTTTTGATTCATTATATATCCACATACATATCATGTAGGTATAGATCTCTGTGTGCAGAGCATGTCGATGGCAAAGTCAGCTGGTAGTTATGGAACAGAGCCATGTTGCTCAAGTAGCAAATCGGCATAGTGCTCTCCTTTTTTTTTTTTTTTTTTTTTTTTTTTCCATTTGCTTGTTTAATGAAAGTTATTTGCTCGCTAGCACGGGTAGAGCTGTGGTGTGCCTGGGCACAGCGGCCGGCTGCTGCCCCGTGCACTGCTGCTTCGTAGATCTGGAAGGTGACTGGGTTCGAAGTAGATGCTAATTCAGCGAGAAGAGGAAAATTTGCTTTAAGGAGGGGAGCCAGGGAGAGAGGGACTGGTCGCTGGAAAGGTCATATATATATATACGAGATATAGATATGTATTTCACAGGCACAGTGCTGTGCAATCACAGGGGAGCGACACAGGGCAGACACGGGCAGGGGCACGTACAGAGTTTTGCTGCAGAGGTCTCATTTTTGACTTTTGTTCCTGAATGTTGAAGATTCTCCCTGAGCCAAGGATCAGGATCTGAGCACCTTATAACCTTTTTTATATCTAAATACTCTTACTGCCCCTGGGCAGCACTTTGTGTGTTTGCCGCTGAGCCATTTTTAATACACATCATTTTGTTTCATGGAGTGAAAGCTAGTCGTAGCAAGAAGTACTCTTTCATTTCCTTCATTATTTTTTCATATATATATATATATATGAATAAAAAAGTCAATTACATGAATGAAAGATGCTTGGTTCCCTGCCTAAACAGCTGCCAAAATTAATTCCAACTCTGAGCCAAACTCGGCAAAGCTGGAATTTCTGCAGAGAGCTCCGGTGCGGCGTGAGATAGGCTTGTGCATTAGTCTGCATTACAGATTACTGCTGCCCAGCCCCGCGCCCTTGGCTATCTGTGTGGGCAGTTGAGGAAGGATGGATTTCACACGCTCTGGGGTGAGCTTGACTCCCCTGCAGAATAAGCCTGAATTAAACAGCCTTAGCAGCCCTTTGCTGGAGTGGGTGCCATCACGCTGCAAAGCAGTGCTCGCTAGATAGGGAGCAGCTGTCTTGGCAGCTCAGAGCACCTGAAAACTTAGTGCCAGCGTCAGCAATACTTTGAGCTTCAAATTTGTTCCTCCCCGTGGACCAATTAACTTGCATTTAAAGAACTACCTGAACTGGAGATTTTTTTTTTTGGGGGGGGATGTGGACAGGAGCTGGGTTGAGTTTCAAAATGTGAATAAGCACGCAGGGGAAGGAAGCCCTCTGTGCTTCCTCCGTCCAGGCAGCCTTTGGGAGGGCAGGGAGCAGTTATAAGGCTGATCACTGGGGATGGGGCACCTGTGGATATATGGCTGAAGAACATGGTGGCTTGCTTTTAGGGAGATGCATATCTGTAGAGACTATAACCAGTGGTTTGGAGGTCGTTTTCAGGAGGTGAGGTGCAGGGTAGCCTTGCAGACTAAGGCAGTGGCCCAGGTTTCTAAAGGTGAGGTGAGATAAAGCCAAAGTCATTGCCTGTGAGCTGTTATAACCTTTTGGAGAAGACAAGCTGGAGGATGGCAGATGGGAGGAGGAAGACAGCAAGGCAACTCCAGCTTGTAACAGTCTGTTGGAGCAGAGCTGAGATCCTCACACTGAGTCTAAGGTAGGGTTTCTTTCTGTTTGAAGCGATATGCCTTGTGCTCAGAGGTTTATTCCTCGTTCTCCCGCTGTGTAGCTCTTGGCAAGTTCACCTGTCCTTGCTCTGTAGGTGGCTGGACTGCAAGCTCAGGGGCCAGCTCTCCTGGATGTAAGGTGTGCAGCTCTCAGCTCCCCGAGGTGTTAAAGCCCTCCTGCTAGCATTAGGCACTGCCGGGCTGCTGGGCAGCCTTCCCAGAAAAGGTGCTTTTGACCTGAAAGGGCACTTATCTCAAGTGCCCCTCTGCAGCTAATTGCTTGTGGCTCAGTTTAAGATAAACACATTCCTGTAAAGCTAAAAAGCCCAAATTGTCCTGGCTTGGATTCAGAAGCTCTAGCTCTTGATATCCAGGTGTTTTGAACCTTATAGCATTTTAAAAAGCCCCAACCCCAGAAGTAGAGACCAACCTGCTGACAAAGCGGGTGAGACAGATCCTGGCTCTGGCATCTGCGAGGGGTAGGTCCTGCCCTTCCCTGCAAAGCCTTGCTCCTGGCTTTGTGCTCCTCTTCCTCTTCTTCTCCCTCACAAAGAGCTCACAGTGATGAGATTGCTGGAAAAAATGCTGAGGAAAAAGGGAAGGATGGAAGAACTTCAAAGAACGAGTTTTGCTTTTCTGTAGGATGTCAGCTATGAAAAGCACCAAGCTGTAGGCTGTGCTGGTGGGCAGGGGAAGCAGGGTGCGTGTGGGAAAGAAGGGGGCAACACCCAGGGCATGATCTGTACCTAAAATATCTGGGAACAGGCAGGAGAAATGGGTGCCCTAAGTCCGCATGTTGTTTGTTGCTGGGAAAGCTGTCCAACAGGATGATGTCGCGTTAGGGTAGCATCGTTCCCCAGAGCCCTTCTTTGGGGTGTTACCTCTGGAGGAGAGATGAGTGTGGGAGGCCTGAGAGGCAGAAGGTGAAGATCCTGGCTGGAGGAGAGCTCCTGAAATGAGGAAGACCCAGGAGATGGATGGAGACAAGTGCTCATAACCATTGCTGGTTATGCCTGAGAGTGGTAACCTGGGGCAGTGGCAGGGCATGGACCACAGGGCTCTCGGGGTTGGCAGAGACCTCCCTGCGGGGAGGGACGTGCAGACCTGGTGCTCGTAGGGATGGGGGGAGCGAGGGAGCTCCATGGGCCATAGATAAAAATGAAATGCTAAGCTCAGCGGGCAGAAAAGCAAAGGAAGCAGATGCTCGTGTGTCAGCAAAGAGGTGGACTTGAGCACGGATTTAGAGGGGAGCAACAGGGGTGATTTGCACTGGAGGAGCAGCTCTTAGCCCGTTGCCAGCTCTGACTCGACCTCTGCCAAATGAGGACGGTGAATGTAAGAAGGCTGCAGGGAGGGATGGCTCATTTTCCCAAAGACACCACTAATGAATTCCTCTTGCACCTCCAGACGCTGTAGGGGTTTGAAGAGGCTAAATGGAACTTTATGTGAAAATGATGGCTGAATGTCAATTCTGCTGTCGAAGCCAATTTGGGAGCTGGAAAGTGCTAAAAGAATTAAGATTGTTAAATGGAAATAAGTCTACTTGGTTGAGATGAAATAGGGTTTAAATGAGTGAAATTATCTGTGGATTACCCTTGTTGGAGTACTGCCTTATTTAATAAACTGAGTTTTAATCTGCTGCAGGGATTCCTGAAGGCAAAGCTTAGCCTACGTGGGGGTACATGTATGTCATGAAGGGGAAGGACCAGCTGTGCTGTCATCCTCCGGAATGGAGACACAAGACTAAAGGGTGATTATAGTTTGCCCGTGAGCGCTTTGCCCTTTCACGATGGGCTTGTTTGCTGCTTCGTAAGGGGTTTGGTCTTTGTGCAAGCTTCTTGGGTAGTTCTCTTTTGCTGCAGAAAAGGTTAGGCGATACCTGTTCTGGATACTGCGTGTCCCTGGGGAGCACTTCTAGCACAGGGCCATGCAGCACTTCATGCTTCCCAGGGTAAATGTAGTCAGACCTTGAGGGCTGGAAAGGGGTCCTGCAAGGGGACCATCTCTTGCTGTGTTTAGGAGGGAAAGAGAAAGTGCTGGAAATCATCTCAAGGGCTGCAATTTCATTGCAAAGTGCGAGTCTACTAATTATTAATGGGCACTGATTATCTGCTTCTGCAAGAGCAGATCTGTTGCAGAAGAGCACCTAGGTGCTTTTAGCTAACTTTTAGCTGGCCACCTCACTTAGTGCAGATGTCACCTGTCTTGTCGCATGTGTTTCTGACCCATCTCTCTTTAGTGATGTTCATGAAAGCATAACTGCTCCAGATGCTTCTAAAATTGTCCACGGAGGGAAGGACCTGATCTTAGTGCTGAGCACTTTGATCTTTCAGCGCTGTGGGACTCTGCTCTTGGTTGCTGGAGCTTACGGTGTGCAGGAGGGACACATGGCTTAGAGGGGAAGGTCTGAATGTGGGGTACAAAAGGCTAATGCACAAGGAGGGATGCGGCTTGATTTTCCTCTTAGTTGTGGAACTCTGAGTTTTCAGAATATCTTATGTTCTGTACTTGGAAGATTCAAGGATTTTCAAGCTGTCTTCAAGTAGTTCTTGGAGAGAAATCAACTCCAAAGTCATTGGTGGGTTAGGAGTCTCAGAGGGGATGCAGGAGAACCAGGATCAAACTTCAGCCCCCATAGGAGTCCATGGCTAACCTGTCTGGGTTATACTCCTATCTGTTTAAAGACTGTGTTCTGTAAATATTACATCTTTGGTAGCCCTTGTTGTCGTCGTTGTCAGGAGAGCTAAGAGAACTGGGTAGCAGGCAGCACTGAGCCATTGCTTGCCAGAGCCTTCCCATCCTATGTTTTTGCCCCTTTTCCTGGGACTGTCCTGATAAGCTGATCTCTATAAATGCTGAAAGCTCTTGCATCTCATGCTGCTAAAATTGTGTTCGAGGAGGAATTTAGAGCTGTGATAGGAGGAAGAAGGCAAGGAAGGAGCCCTGTTTGCCCATATTTTTTTCTCTTGCTGAGGGGATTGCTGTTCACTACCTCATATTGTAGAACAGAACAGACTCAGAATGTGCTGTGTTCTCTGGAATTATTCCTGGTTTCATATCGTAGAGGTGCAGGCCAGGATGAATGCCTGAGATCTAGCCTGAGGCTCATCCTACATGAGCTTTAAGACTTCTGTGATCTTCTTGCCAAGCCCACGGGATAATGAAGTCTAAAAAGTCATAATGTGGTTTCAGCTTGTGTTTGTCTGAGGATCTCCACATTCATTACGGTTTCCACCCCCTTCCCAACCCTGATTTGTGGTTCTTCTGCTTGGAAAGAAGAATCTGCTAGCCTGTATCCAATGGGATCAGCTGCCCCATCTCTCTGCTAGAGGGTTTTGTAGTCTCCAGCACCTTACAGAATTTGTGCCTATGGAGGCACGTGTGTTCATGCCATAACATTTGACAGTACATTTGGTGGCTTCTATCTAATTTTACCATGGCAGGATGCCCCTAATCATACTCCTTCATTCACCTCACGGAGTGGTTTCTGGTTGTGTTCAGCTGCCCCACACACCTTCCCATTTGACCAGCGGCAGAAGTCCGTTCTGTCGCTTGGCTTCGGCACTTCAGAACGTTTTGTTCTGCATCCCTTGCACAGAAGATAGCTTGGCAGTTGCAGACCTTTAGCATTTATTATCTGTTGTGTTTCTGTCCGTTTCAGCGGCACGTGGAATTTTTTGGCCTGCTTGTTTCACTGGGGGCCCTGGTACAGTGGGAAAAAATACTTCATTATTCCAGGCATGCTCAGAAATATCACGATCTTAGCGATCGCACAAGACAAAGCAAAAGAACGGCTGAGTTGGCAACGAAATATCTCGCAGTACTTGTGCAAAGGCTTGGGTATCCCGTGCAATGGCCACCCCAGATGCCTCACCAGCCCCAGTTGTGCTGCTTCGCTGCAGAAGCTGGTGTTGGGCTTTTGGGGCCAGGTGAGGCTGCAGTGGCTTTGCCCCGGCAGAAAGCAGTGCCCCAGTTCTCAGAGCTTGCCTCAAAGTCTCCAGCATGACCAGTCATTAAGAGGTAATGCTATGGGATAGCTGCCTGCTGGGTCTGGCAGACAGCAAGCACTGCGGTTGTCCAGTTTGGCATGGCTGAGGAGCGTCACCAGGGTAGGACAGGGGTCTGAGCACTCGGGTTTTGGAGCAGAAAGCTTGTTTTCATTGTATTGGCTGTGGTTGAAAAGCCGGTGCTTCTCTCATGCGTTTAAATCCCATGGAGCATCTCATTAGGAACAAATGATGCCTCAGGCTAGCGGAGCTATAGAAATGTAATCTTTATTAAGCACCCTCAGTGGTCAGAGTTACTTGATGAGCTCCAGAGTTTTATTTGCAGGCAGCTTGGGTTGTCGTTTAGGAGGAAAGCGCTTTGAACTCCCTCCCTTCGCCGTCTCTAGGTTACTGTTTTCTATTTCTGTGTGTTTTCAGTCCCTACAGCCCTGCAAATACTGCTGGTAAAATTGTTGACACTGGGAACAAAATGAATGGAAGGGACTGGGTGTGTATAGGCCAGGACCACGCAGCCATGCTTGGGGAAGGGGGATACAAGGTGCCTGCAGGGCATCCTGAGTTGCCCTGAGCAGGACGCAGGCACAGCTGTTTCCATGGGAAATGGTGTACGGAACCCACAAACTGGTGCGGGAACATCTATGGGAAGTTCTGTCTCCGAGTGCTTCATTGCTGCAGATTTGGGGCAGGAATGGCCACCGGGAGAGCAGCACCTCCTCTTGGAGCCATCCTCTCTGCCCCTCCGTGCTGGAACATAGAGTAACCCGCACGGCTGGTTGTCTTTCATCTCTGGACTTCTCAAGTTCTCCACAGGTGACAGAAAATGAGCTATAAACTATAAGCGCAAAGACCAGTGAAAACCAAAACAAATTTAAAACAGCATCCTGCCAGATGTTTTGCTTTTTTGCCGGCTAGCTGGAGGGAGAAGGAATAAACAGCTTGGAAAAATAAAGCAAGACGTGGGGTGTGAGCGTGAAGGTGTTGCACACCTCAGCTGCACAGCTAACCCCGATGGTTGTTTGAGGCTGTGCTGCTGCACAGGGCTGTACGGGATAGTGCCAGATTGACGTGGAGGCAGCCCCAGCCTCACCCTCTGCTTGAGTGATATCAGGGCATCTCAAGGTAAGTCCAGGAAGAAAAAGGGAGAGAGGGAAAATTAATTTGTGGCCACTGTAGTTGGCTTTATGAAAAGGAAATGAAGTGAAGGCAGGAGACTCGGGAGTTCGCCTGCATCTGTCTTGTCAGGCATGTGAAGCTGACACAACGACGGAGACATTACAGACTCCTGTGTAAATACAGGCTCTTCTTTTTTCTTTTTTCTTTTTTTTTTTTCCCCATAACATGTCTCATTTACTTAATAGCCTGTAATTGCTCTGGAGGAGCAGTCACTGTTTATCAAGGAAGAGCCACTTGGTCGTTTCAGCCAGTTCTAGCATTCATGGGTTTGGAGTTTTTTGGCGTCGGGGTAGGTACAAAGTGCGGCAGCAAGAAGGGCTCAGTCCCCCAAGCTCTGCGCTGCGACGGGGACCTTTTAGGAGGAATGCATTTGCCACGGCAGTGAGGGCAGCTGTGCATTGCTAGAGATGGCTGTGAGCTGGTCGTGGTCCCTCTGCTGCCTTCGCTTCTCCTCCTCCTCGTTGCCTGGCTCCTGCCCTGCTGGAGGGCAAACTGCAAGGGGTGGGTGGCTGCTTGTTTGTCCTGGGACTGTCAAGTTTATTGCAAGGAAATGGGAAGCACTTTCAGGCATTTGCTAGCAGCACAGAGAGTCTTTGAGCAGAAGTTCTTGCCACTAGGCATGCCTTTGAGAGACGTGTCCTGACGCTTAGGGAATCAATTAGCCTCGAAAAGATTTGGTGGCTTGGTTTACAAGAGCACTGGCTTTGAGAGTTTCATTTCCTGCTGCTGAAAGCAGCCACCTCTAGCATGAAGCATAGATGCTTTCTAACACCAAAAGATGAAGTGAGAACAAAAATGAAATAAAATAAAATAAAAAAAAAAACAGAGCAAAACTCTGGGAGAAACGCAAGAAAGAGCATCTGTGTGACTAACACCCGAAGCCCTTCTGAAAAACAGTCATTTGCTGAATATAGCCGTACGCTTTTGTTTTAAATGTCCTGGCTCTATTCTTTGCTCTCCCCCCACCTCCCATCTGGAACCAATCCAGCATTATTCATGCTTGGAAAGGCAGAACTGGCTCTCAGTGCTGAGCTGCCCGAGCTACAGCCAGCACCTGCAGGGAAATGTGCAACAGGTTCCTGGGCTGCTTGTTTCTCCCCAGCCTTCGGAAGGGAGAGCAGAGGGATGCTGTACGGGGGTGCAGGTGATGGGGATGTGCGTCCCCGCCTGCTCCGCTCCCACGGGTCGGCGCAACCTTTCAGGGCGAAAGCTCCCCGCTCTTCTGGGAGCTGCCGGGGCTCAGGCTCCGCTGTGAAACGTGATAGTTCATGGTAGTTTTCTCCTGGTACTTGGAATATCATTGCTTCTCTGCTGGTTTTATAGATCTCTCTGCTACAGGTGAATTAAGCAGGTTCTGCAGTGCCGTGGGGAAAGGTGTCTTTAGCTTCCTGACCAGCAGTTTCTAACCACCAGGAACACGCTTCCCAGTTTTGCAGTGGGCTTGAGGTGGGGGGGATTTTGCTTTCAGTTGCAGAAACGGAAAACACAGTGAAATTACCTGCAGGCATTACTTTTTCTTGCACCTCTCCTCTTTTGCCCTCCTGCTTCTGGCAACAAGCTTCAGCCAAGCGTATACCTGGGTGGGTTTTGAGACATCTGGCCTGTCTTGTAAGATATAGCCATTTCCAGGAGAAATCCCAAACTCTGCCTTTCCCTTCTCGGAAAATCTCTCCCCACGTAGTGAATCTGAATGTGTTCAGATAAAAGCTGAGAATCTGGAAACGTAAAAAATATTAGCATTGTTTTCGTGTCTTTTTCTAGGCAAGGTATCGGTGCCTGAGTGGTAAGACCAAGTGGATTTCTTGTTGTGCAGAAGAGTCTGTCTCGCAGAGCAGCAGGGGCCGATAGCTGCGGTTGTGATACAGGGTTCTGCTCCTGCCTGGCTTTTTTTTTCTTTCTCTCCTTTTCTTCTTTTTGTAAGCCTGGGCACGACACACACATGCTTTAGATTTCAGTCTCAGCTAGCTAATCTGCTTTCTGACCTACAGAAGAAAATAGCCAGTAATTATTTGTTTACTTTGTGCATTTCAACTGTGCAAGGGCTTCCTTAGAAGAGCTAGGTGATTAGTAGAGGAGGTTTATTTTGTTTTCCCTCTCACATTGTCTTTTAATTTGGTAGGACTGGATTTCTTGGTTTCTCTTTCCCCACGTTGTTCCTCAAAGTCAATCTGACCCTGCTTTGCACTGTATTTCCGTGAAAGCTGGAAGGCGCTGAGCATCTTGCAGATGACAAAAACTCTCTTTTGGGCTGGGATTATTCAACTAATCTCGTGATTATGGTGATAATCCCTTTTGCAATGGTGTCCCTCTCCAAGGAGCTCTTTCCTCGGGGACTTCCAAGTCCCAAATCACATTTTCTCCTAATGCGGAAGTGCTCTGTATTAAATTAAGGCTCTCTCAAGGATCAGAGGTGTGCGAGTCCTCTGGTATTTATATCTTTGGAGTCTCTGGTGTATCATCTGTTGCTTTATTGACCCTCTTAGGGCTTGGGGTAGGGATGGAGGCTCCTGTTGGAGAGGAGATGGCTTTTCAAGCTTGACCCCCGTGTCCTTGCAGTAAAGAGAGCGAGCCAGAGCTGACCCACCAGCCCTGGTCACCATCAAAGCCCGGTCAGTACTGCCTGGGGGTCTGCCAGCTTGCTGGCTTCAGAGGTTGGATGCTTTTTGGTTGGGTTTTGCTGCTGCCTCCGAGGGCAGGCAGGGAGGCAGGGAGAGCGGTGCTGCTCTCCGAGCCGTAATCCCTTCCCGCTCCTGCTGCCAGGTACTTGGCGGCAAATAAATATTTTGCTCACAACTCATTGGAGGTGGCACCTAACCAGATGTGCTCTCACTTGGTACGGGAGGAGATTTATTTGGTTGTCCATTTATAGCTTATTATTTTCTTCTATCTCCCCCCCCCAAACTTAATAGCAGTTTGCTATCCACCAGGGTATACATTTTCTTCTGATTAAGTGCCATTTAGCCGTTGGCTGCTTGCTCATTTTACTTTTATAGACACATTTACAGCAGCACAGACAGAGGCACAAGCGCCTAGGAGCAAGGGTAAGGAGAATGGAGAGTCGCAACAGCTTGATTAGATTGGATTTTAATAAAGTTTCCAGCTAAGCTGCATCACAACTATTCCTCGCGGTGGAGATGCTGGGGGTGCGGGGCTTGCACAACTTCTCACTTGGTGGGACAGCCAGCAGGAGGCTTCTCATGAAATCCTTGACCATCAGGGATGTCTGAGTTCTGCGTAGCTTGGAGCTAATCTCTCTAGGGTGAAGAGCGATTTCCCAGCGTTTGGCAGCTGCTAATTAGTTGCAGATGATGAGATAATTTATAAAAATTAGGAGCGATTTTCTTCATTGTGCTAATATCGCTTGGCAATAAAACCGCTCTTTTAAAAGGGTGACTTTTCTCTAATGTAGGGATCAAGGCTAAAAATATACATGTGTGTATATCGGGAGAGCAAGAGACCATGATTCTTAACCACACGCGAAGAGGTATTTCAGAAGTTCATTTGAACCATAAGAATGAATTCAAATTGAAATGCAAATTTCAGCGTCGCTTAGAGCACTGTTTGGAAAAAAATGTTTGATCGTGTCACCTTGGTGGCAGGGCAATAGGAAAAAAAAAAAAAACAAACACCAAAACCTCTCCAGCATGCTGTGGAAGGAGGCTTTAGCGTGGAGCAGACAGCTTGCATTACGTGGGGGGTTTTGGCAGTGAATCAGCAAAAGGAAGGTCGCTTTTCTCCCCCTTCCCCGGGAGTGACAGTGAGTCACTGCCAGTTCATAACGTCAGGCAGGAGTAGCACTTGCAGGGAGCAGTGGGGAGGGTTGCAAGAGGAATAACGATTTGTGAGGAGTGCCCGGGGGAAACAACATGCGTGAACCAGGGGAAAACATGGAAGCAGAGCAGCAGGGAAAGGCTCAGCCTTATCCGGGGGCTTCCTGTGGCTGTTGGAGTTGAGATGCAGTGGTGGGATCCATTCCTCGTGGAGGTGGGGTTAAGACGCAGTGGTGGGATTTCTTCCCCGTGCCACGTCGGTGTTTGAAGGGGAGCTCCTCGCTTCTGAGTGTCAGGTGATCTTTGCCTCTTTAGCTGCCCCTTAAGCCTGTGTGTGCGTTTTCTGGCTGGGAACTGAGAACAGGGCTGTTGCTGTTGATGTAGTTGTTTGGAAAAAGGCGTTCATTAGGCTGAGGAATGAATTTTCTGCAAACTCAGGTGGCCTCCAGGACTCCATCGGGTTTCAGATGATTTTGTCACAGCACTAATCATAGAATCACAGAATCTTCATGGTTGGAAGGGACCTTTGAGATCATCGAGTCCAACCACAAAAAAAAACCCCCAAAAAACCCCAAAAATTGAACCACCACAAACAGACACAAACCAACAATCCCGGGCACTAGAACATGCCCTGAAGTGCCATGTCTACACGTTTCTTAAATACCTCCAGGGATGACGACTCCACCACCTCCCTGGGCAGGCTGTTCCAGTGCCTGACCACTCTCTCCGTAAAGTCATTCTTCCTAATATCTAATCTAATCCTCCCCTGCCACAACTTCAGACCATTCCCTCTGGTCCTGTCATTATTCCCTTGGGAGAAGAGGCCAACACCCACCTCTCTACACCCTCCTTTCAGGGAGTTGTAGAGGGCAATGAGGTCCCCCCTCAGCCTCCTCTTCTCCAAATTAAACATGCCCAATTCCCTCAGCCTCTCCTCGTACGACTTGCTCTCCAGACCCCTCACCAGCTTGGTGGCTCTCCTCTGGACACGCTCCAGCACTTAATCCCTCAGGTGAGCGGCGGCATTTCGATATCGGCAAACAAACTGCATTTCTGCAGAGATAACCCGATTTGGAGTCAGGCACGAGAGCAGGAAACAATTCATCGGCTCCTAATGGTGCCTGCAGGTTTCAGGTGGGGCTGGATCCAGCCGTGGTGTGGAAGGGAGCCCGTGCCCGGGGTAGGACTCCGCAAGCCCTGGGTGTCCAGAGGAGATGCATGTACAAGCCACACAGGTTCCCAGGTTTGGCCTGTGATGATGGCCAGGGTTTCCAGCTGAGATGGAGCACCCTCAGCACCCTGTGCTGTACGCTGTTATTTACAGCGAGAGGCAGCGTCTGTGCCGGTTGGTTTACGGGAAGGCAGATCATGAGCAGAATGGAGAAGGTGGAGAAGGTCGGTTCCTCCGTGTCTCTCCTGGGAGGAGAAGCAGAGGACGCTGAATGAGCCTCCCATAGGAGCCACGTCCAGGACAAGCAGCAGGATCATAGAATGGTTAGAGTTGGAAGGGCCCTTAAAGATCATTGAGTTCCAACCCCCCTGCCATGGACAGGGACACCTCCCACTAGAGCAGGTTGCTCAAAGCTCCATCCAGCCTGGCCTTAAACACTTCCAGGGATGGGGCATCCACAACTTCTCTGGGCAACCTGTTCCAGTGCCTCACCACCCTCACAGGAAAGAATGTCGGGTTTGTGCAACAGGTGATTGATGTGTTGAGCTCAAAGGGTGTTTTGAGTACAGAAAGTTTTCATAGATTTAAGGGGAAACTAGGCAAGCACAGGGAAGAGAAAAACACTTCAGAGTTATTAAATATATAAACAACATCAGTTTCAGAAGTTTCCTAACCTGAGAGTAGCTGAAGGCTGGGAGGCTATTAGTAGGAATTATTGGATGGACTTCTGGTTTGACAGTAACATTTGTTCCTGCGATCTAGATCTGAAGCGGAGGCACAGAGAAAATGAAAGGAATTGCCTGTAGCAAGCTCTCGAATTAGCACCTACGTCTCCCAGGTCTCGCGCTGGTGTACTGTCCATCAAGACTGAAAGGTGTTGGAATCCGGCTGGGCTCTTAGCAACACGCACGGGGAACTGGTGGCAGCGCTGAGCCGTGTCTGTGAATGCGGGTGCTGGGGGCCAAGCGGTGGGTGCCAGGGGATGGGGGTCGGTTTGGGGGTGTGCAGTAAGAGGACAGGGGGAGAGGTTTGCTGTGTGCCGAAAATGTTGATGGTGTCCGTGTGCCGAGCCATTGCCGCTCCGACCATCTGATGGTAATTGCGTGGGAGCCTGCGTGCACACATTTAGGACAGAAGACACAGAACTTCGTGAGCATGAAATTGCCTTCCAAGATGGGGGGGGACGATGCCGGAGGGCAAGAGTGTGTGAATGGAGCAGAGCCCCGAGAGTGCATCAGCGTGACGAAGAGGAGGATAGGCAGCCGTGTGTGCAGGATAGCGGTGAGCCGGCGCTGGGTGTCCATGTGTGAAATAAAGCTGCGATGGAGCAGGCAGGAGCAGGAGATGCGCAGGAGGAGCGGGACTGGCGGCAGCTGCTTGCTGGCAGGAGCCAGGTGCCAGAAATGCCTGTCTGCTCTAGGGGTAGCAGGAATTGCCAGGGGAACCGTGCTGCTGGGGTATGTCTTGGTGCAAAGCAGGGCTCAACGTCCCTTGGGATCTCAAGGTTGGAACGAAATGGAGACGCCATATACCACCAAGGTTCAGCCAGTGCACGCTGCGCCTCTGTCCTCGGCCACAGAGCCACATGGGCTGTTACAAACTGATCAGCAAAGCCTTTTGGAGGAGGTATTTGCACAAGCCTAGCACTGGAAGCTGCTGCTTGAACTTGGGTTTGTGGAAGCAGAATTAGTTTAAACCTGAGTTTGTTTTTTTCTTACGTGAAACAAAACACCCTTCTTCCATTTCCGTAGCTGTATGTTCATTTCTGCTTTTTAATGCCATCCTTAAATATCTGCTTCATCTCTAAGTGATTCGCTCTTGCGCTTTATGGTGGAGCTATCTTGCTCTCCCAATCTCTCTTACCCTCTCCATGCATCAGTTTTAGTTGCCACTTTTCTAGGAAAGCATGTTATGTTCCTTCCACCTCTATGTAGATGTTGATACGTAATTCTTTCCAGCATTTTATTATCCTCCCTTGGAACCCTTCTAATTTAAACTTCTTTGGTTTTATAGTTTTGGGTGCCTTGCTTTATCTCTCTGTATATACACATAGAGCTGTGAGCGCAACCTCATTTAGACCCCATTAGGAGGACTTATATCCTGGCCTAATCTTATCTGTGAAATGCCTTTGAATCTTTCCTTACTGCAAGTCCTTTTCTAATTCCGTCTGTCATACATCTTTTCTTCAGCCTTGTTTTTCAAACCAGAGGTCTTTGGATGGTGTTGCCTAAAGCTGCATGGCCTCAGGCTGTGGTCTTGTCCAACATGATGTGCTGTGTGAGGTCAGCTGGGGCAAGACGTGGACAGGAGACCACCACAGCAGAGCTACAGTGCTGGTGGGAGGTCGTTCAGCATGGTCTGTAGTTGAACCAATGCATGGTGTGCTGGGGAGCTGCTGTTACCTGTTTGTGGATGCTTCACATGCATCCTGATGCCAAAGGCCCAGGAAACAGGTGATAGGTGCACTTAGGAACTTTCCTACCTGGTGCTGGGAGGAAGCATGTCCTTTTCTCTTCTCTGGAGTTTTTTTGGTGTCTGTCTTCTTGTGTCCACCCTGTTGTTGGATACCTCATAGTTGCTGGAGACAGTATGGAGTCTTGTCTCTTGTAGTCCAAATGAATGATCTAAGTAATGGTCATTAACCTAAAAGTCAACGGCAAAGCCATTAGCCAGGTTGCCCTGGGATTGCCATCAAAAGGACCTGGTTTTAATTTTCTGGCAAAGGCTTCGTGAGCTCCTGCCCTAAGTATGTAGCTCTGCCATGTGTTGGTAACCAGCTTATGCAATAGGTGGAATCATCCCCTTTATACATAACGAGCTCAGGAGGATCATACCGCCTGTCTGCTGGCTAATGGGGATCTTTCTCAGGATAAATTCATCTCGCTGCATGTACCAATCCTTTTGCTGCCGTGATGCTTTGTATAAGGTAAAAGGCTGCTCCGCTGTAACTCATCACAACACAGTGACAAGGGTCCATTTTTGCAGCACGGTTTGAGTGCTGGAGCCTTCATTGCTTTGCAGAGAAAGCGTGGACCAAATTCAGGCCAAAGGCGTTGGAGGTTGTTTTCTTTATCGCTGTACATTGTGAATCCTGGCATCCCTGCTCACAGACCTGCTAGCTGAGCGTTATGTTGTGTGGTCACTGAAGTCGGAGAAGGGAGCTTCTCTCCCCAGTACTGTCTCCTTTGAAAACCTTTTTCCAGCTCCTCCATGGGCTTGTTATCCCAAGCAGAGGAGCTGTCGGTGATGCCTGCTCTAGGAAGTTTGTGGGTAGCAGGGAGGTGTGTATTTGAAGCACAAAGAGGCTAGAAGCTGGCACGAGTCCTTTCCTCGCTTTCCAATTTGACAACTGAGCAGGAAAGCGGCTTTGTTCATCACTTCTGCAAAAAGCCTGGATGGTGTCTGTCTCTGGCCTCGTTGAAATGAGGTGGATCTGAGTGACTCCTATGTGTTTAAAGGAACAAAATGGGGGGCAGGGGGACGTAGCTGACGCTTGTACAGGTCCACCTTTCCAAAGAAGGATTTTGCATCTGGCTTTTTCATGGAGGCAAGTCCATCTGGGCCAGGGAGGGAGACCTGCTGCGGGAAGGTTAGTAAAAACTCTGTGGCAAGGGAGGCGTGTGGATCTGAGAGCACGTGCCACCGGCGTTGGGATGTCTGTATGAAATGGGTCAAGCTGCTGGCTGTGGGTTTCGGCTGTGGCTGGACAAAGCACAGGAGGGAAAGGTGAAGCAGAGAGATAATGAGGAGGGAACCAGGCCATCTCTCGTTAGCAAATCATGCTTGCTTTTTAAAGGGAAAGAACAAAACATCTCAGTCCCCTTGCCCTTCAGGTCAATAAAATGAACACTTACTAATGGCTGAATCAGAGACTCAACAACTTCATTACACGAGTAAAATCAATCGCCATTATCTAGCTCTCTTCCTATTGATCCATGCTGCAGTATGTCAACATGCTCTGGCAGATGGCTACGAGCAGACGTTGGTCTGCTTAATATGTCTGCGTGCCGTTTGTGCTGAGGCCCATTAGAAGGCACGCTGAACAGGTCGGTCTCTTCCTGATGGGTCAGACTTTCCTTGGGTCTTCCATCTGGGGTCCCTGCAGGTGACTCCCCATGCCAGCACGCTGCTGAGCTGCTGGCCAGAAGGTGTGCTGGAGCAGCGGGGCCACAAGCTAAGCAGAAGGGTTAGCTCGCGATGGAAGAAGCCACACAGCCTTGTGAGAAGGGCTACTGAGGCGATTTTGTAGCTTCCGGACTGCTGCTGGGAGCCTTGGATGTAAATGACAACGTAGCTAATAAGGTCTAATTGGCTATTAAAGGAGGAAGCGGCCCCAGAGATGCTAAGGGCCAATTAACCCTGGGAGCTGGGAGCGTGACACTGTGTCGCTGTGCAGTGATGTGTGCACGAGCCTTTCATAAATGGATATAGAAAAGGAGCAGTGGAGGTCCTTACCAAAATCCCTTTGAAATGACTCGGGATATTTCAGGCGTCCAGCAAGCGAAGCGTTCGCTTGCTTTTTTAGCGGACTGGAGCCTGGATTAGCGGCTGACTAGCGTGGGCTCCCCCCCAGCGCAGATCTTACAGAAACCTGTGGGGGTCTGAGGGGCCGTAGTGAGACGAAACATCTCAGGTGCCTTTTTAAAAAAAAAAAAAAAGTCTGCTTAGCTCTGAGGAACTAAAAGCTGGGACAGATCCATGGGGAAGCCTTACTCCGGCACGTGCTGGCGGTGGGAGGATGCGGGATGCTGTGATTGAGGCTTAGTGTGTGGTTAAACCAGGGGATGGTCACGCAGCTGGGGACCAGGAGGGAGGCAGCTCAGCTCTGACAGGAGACGGGCCTTGGAAAGCTGAGATGGTTTCTTTAGCAGCCCAGTCCAAAGCTTGTTGAAGTCAACAGGGGACCGTGGGCGGCTCAATCAATCATTCTGCCTCAAAACCTCCTCTGAGATCAGGGCCCTGGGGAGCCGGTGTTTTGACACGGACTTGTCACTAATTTGAATAAACAAATTGCATCTAATGGCTTTGTCCTCTAATTGATGCCACTGCCTTCTTATTAAAGGATAATGGAGATACATAATGTTGCAAAACAAGCTACCTGTTTTCATAGTCTATTTTTCTGCTAGGAGCATGGAGACAAAAAATGGGATTGGGTGGATTTGACTAGGAATTGGGACCCGTCAGTCTCTGCGTAGTGTGGGCCATGTGGCATACATCGGGGTCTACTGCTTTCCAAATCTTTCTTGCATGAGGCTGACTTTGTGTATTGCTGTTGTGATGGTGGTCTTTCTCCTGTTCCTCTTCCTCCCATTGATTTTATTCCTTCTGATTCCTGCATTTTGGCTGCTCTGAACTTTGGCCATTCTGCACTGCAGTGAGTTCAGTCCAAGCTGAAGACAAGTTTTGACAGTAGGACTCGGCTCGTGGAGTCGGAGGAGTGGCAAGGATGATACTGTTTGTCTTCTGCTGGGCTTTTTGCAGAACAGAGAGAAGGGAACCGTGACTGTAGGGTCTGCCCTGCAGTAGCACACCATGTTCCAGAGGAAGAAATAAGACTGATATACTGCTAATAGCACAGTTCTCACCATAGTTTTCCATGAAAAGCAGAGCTGAGCAGAAGGGAAGTGCTGCTGTCCTCATTTCCTCATTTCCTGATGATCCCCAAGGACGTTTTTCTCTTGTTGTGTCCAGGAAGCAGATGAGAAGAAGATCTAGTGCTGACCTCAGCAGTATAGACAAAATCGATTAGCGTGTTTAAACCTGTCTAACCATCTTTTAGTCTTGTCTGGGTCACGAGACTGCTATTGATGATCTCTAGTTTATGCCCTTGCTGGTTTGGGAGTGAGCTGGCCTGAGCTGGAGTTACGGCTCCCAGGAGCCGGGCTGTCTGCTGGGTGCCGAGACCCACGGCAGTCGCTGGTGGGCAGGGGCCAGCCCGACAGGTGGGGTCTGCTGAGCCCCCACCACGGCCCTTGGCAGGGGCAGAAGGGGGTTCGGAGGCTGCTTTCCATCTTGACTCGGGTACGGAGGAGACAAAAGCTTCTTTTAGCCAGATAGCCTGAAGCGCTTTGCTGAAATAATTTCTGTTACCTTTTATCTGCCTCAAAGGAACACTTAAAAAAATCATCCTGCCCATAGCGGGTAGCCTGATGAGGCTAATTTGGTGGTATGAAAACACAGCCACTTGGAGCTTTCCGTTCCATGTTCTGGCTAATTGGATATACTTCCCCTGCTAGCTTTTGCCCGCTGTGCAGTGTTGCGTGTGTTCAAACACCCTATCAGGAGCAGGAGGTGTCTATATATGTGTGCATTTTGGCTAATACATTTGTGGAGGTAGGAGTCGATACTATTAATTGTCAGCCCAACAGAAAATAGGACGTACCATCTCCAGCTGTAAAGGCAGCATGGACCTCGCTGGCTCCTCCGCCTTCGACAGCCCACAAACACCGGCGTGCGGGGGTAACATCACAGTCTGCTCTTCTCCTTTGGCTTGCGGTTTTATTTATTTTAGTAACCCGTGTTTGCAGGCAACAGTGGAGAGGTTTCGAGGGGAGGAAGGAGAATGTTCTCCCAGGGGAGCAGGGGCTGGGAGTCGCTCGCCGTGGGTGGTAGCAGACGGCGGTGGCGGAGCGGGGATGTGAGAGTGGCAGGACTCCAGGGCTCGTGCAAACACACAGCAGCTCTGGGTCACTGCCACTTCCAATTAGTGGGCAGAGGGGATGATGGCATCCCAACCGGGGGAGATGAGGCCGTGCACTTGAGGGGACCGCTCTGGAAGGGTGGCCGTAACTGTGCAGCCGATGCCGCCAACCCTGCCCACGTGTGCATTTACAGCTGTCAGGGCGCATTGTGTTCCCCATAGAGATGGAGTTGATGGAACAGTTTGTGTGTGTCTGGACGTAGCATGGGCTGAACGAGACCTGGCCATGCACTGGGTACAGCTTGCAGGTCTAGGTGTCCAAGTAGAACTTCCATCCCTGCGGTTAACCCTTTGGTGTTGCCTTTCCACCAGCACTGAATTGCTTTTGAAAATAGACTTTGTTAGAGGCTTGCTTGAGGAGAAAGGTGGACCAGTTTTACTTAGGAGATGACAAAGCTTCTGGCCCAGGGATAGGACAAGAGGAAATGGGCACAAACTTGAATATAGGAAGTTCCACCTAAACATGAGGAGGAACTTCTTGACTTTGAGGGTGGCAGAGCCCTGGAACCGGCTGCCCAGAGAGGTGGTGGAGTCTCCTTCTCTGGAGACGTTCAAAACCCGCCTGAACACGTTCCTGTGCAACCTGCTCTGGCTGGACCTGCTTTGGCAGGGGGTTGGACTGGATGATCTCCAGAGGTCCCTTTCAACCCCATGTGATTCTGTGGTTTGCCTTCAGGATGGAAAATGTTCTCTGTGGCTCAATGCTAGAGGGACAAGACAGGACCTCAGAGCACCAAGGAAAGTTTACTCCCCCACGAACAGATTGGTTTGTGTCCACTCACGGATGCTGCCACTGAGTGTCCTGTCAGCACACACACCTTCTAGCACAGACGTCAGCTGTGGGGAAAAGGCAGAGAAATTCAACAGGCTCTGGCTGAGGTTTTCACCTAGGCAGCAAATAAATTGGCTGGTGATGCTATTCTCTTTTCTAAATTGGCCGTACCTGGAATACAGCCAACTTTCTCTTTCTTTCCCTGGGAGACACCTATTGCTTCTCCAGGGAAATCTCCGAGGGGACCTGGGGAACAAGCTTGGCTTGTGGTTGTAGCAAGCAGCGGGATGTTGCAAAGGTTAATTGCGTCCAGCTGATGTGCTACTGAAAACCAGCATTTTAGGCTGAAAAATTACTGCAAAACTGAATCCCTGGTGTTGCCGTAGCCTCTGCCCGAGACACGATCGCCTTCCCGCCTCTCCCTCTCTGTAGGGGTAAATGGGCACATCATTTAGGTGCCTGGGCAGCAGTTGACAACAACAATCTCATACATGCTCATACCCAAGCCCTCCTACGGGTAAAAATTCATTCGCTGATGAGCCTAAGAATATTATCGGTTGCGCCTCTAATGGCCAAGCACATGTTGCAGATTTTTGCTTAAATGAAATCCGATGTATTCAAAAGCTGCACAAATCTCTTAAAGAAAATGAGGTCTTAGCAGGAAGTCTAAAACCAAACAGAAGGCTCTTTATTGACCATCGGATGCTGTTTTCGAAAGGATACTGCAGGTGGCTGTTTCTGTGTAGTAAAACATGTAGGGTTGATCTGTATGTGGTTTTTCAGACAGTTAAGAAAGCAATAAAGTTAAATTGGTAGAACTGTCTAATGTGATTACAGCAAGATGGGGATAAATGTGGCTTCATTAGATCTTGTTTTGAAGTAGGAGACTGTCATTTTCTGATGGAAGACTGAGATGACAGGGAGTACTGGTATTTGAAGTGCCTTTTTTAAGAATGACCTGCTCTGTCTTTTTGACATCAAACATATGTATGCAGAAAGAGAGCACTGGTTTATTTTTTTCTGGTGCAGCAAAAAATTGAAAGCTCCATTTTTAGTCTTAAGTTTTCTATCAAAGGGTTTCATGAGGGAGGCGGGGGAAAAAAAACCCCACCTTGGGTAGAAATGCTTGAACATGTTGTTTATTATGGGGTTGTGTGCAGAACCTGGGCTTGAGCTGAGACCACAGTTAGGTGCAGGCATCCCCCACGTAGTGGCTGCTGTGACCCCAGGCATAGCCTGCACATTCCAGCTGTGGAAGGATGAGGTACTGCTCTGTGAGGTGCTCCTCAAGGGAGGAGCGTGAGTCCACTGGTGAAGGCGGCTGCTTCTTACAAGCTCATGCATTCAGGGTATCCCAAGTCACATACCATTAATGGTAGGTTTTAGTTTTGGTGGAAGCTCCTGAGTTGGTGGCATGTGCAGGACAAGCCACAAACTTAGATCTGATGTTCCTGTCTTTGAGGTTTCAGGTTTTGGGGAGATACGGGCTATGTCTCAGGATAAGTCCAGTCCTTAACCACCCTGGAACAAGGAGGCTTGAGTTGTAAAGATGGTTTTCTCTAGTGCAGATGGTCTCCTTGCCATCAGCACTTCGTAAGAGGTCTTGAGCTTGCCCCGTTGGTGCCACACATACCTGCCTTGCCTCTTCTAGGGAAAGGGCTCAAGCTGATGCTCAGCTTGAGGCTGGTTTCTTTGCCTCCTGGCTCTAATCTCACTATTGGTTATGAATTGATTCACAGGGACTTCCCACTGTCCCTGGGATGTTAATTAAAAGATTTCTAGCCTTAAAAATTCCTTTGCGCTGTTGGTCTTCTGCAAGAAGCTACGAAGTAGATTGGTGTTTATGCTATTAATCCCCTGGTATCTCCAGGAGACCAGCACTGGCTGGAGCCATGCACAGATTGATTTTTCCTGGTGGTTGGGAAGAGGGAGAAATGCAATATCTGATGCCCCCTGGCCAGGAGATGAAATCTAGGAGGCTGTGGATAGAAAAGCACCAAGGAGGACAGGAGAGAAAAGGGATGGCTCAGATCCCGTTATAGCAAAGATGATATGCCATCAAATGAGTAATGCTGATGGAAAATGTAGCAAGTGACTAATGCTGCAGCCAGAGTAATTGTTTGGAGGACTGGCATTTCTAGTATGAAAAGATTTAGAGTGAGCTTTCAGTAAATAAAGGAGAAATTGGTCCTGAAGTTCAGGGCCAAGATCTGGCAGCTGAAATTGAAAAAGGAGGGGGGTTGTTTTATGTATTTTAAGGAAAGAAAATAATTTTTCGAACTGCATTTCACTTAATTGAATACCAACAAGAAGGGCTGGACTGAAAATATTTATTCCATAGAATAAACAGAACAAGTAACACCTCAGCTAGGCTGCTCATGGCAACCAGCCCTGGCCATCAAACTGTGCCCTGCAGAGCTAAAGGGGACCTTCCGCATCCCTGCAGATGTAATCCCATATAATTATAATTTCAGTCCCCCCTTTTTGTGCTGTTACGAACATTAACTAATTCACTCCTTGGGCAATCTCTGGTGTAACTGCTGGTGCGAGACTGCTTATGCGAGGTTTTCTGGAGTTCGCTGTGTGCGTGGTGAGAGCAATGGCAGCTTTTCTGGGCGGTGGATGCTTCCCTGCGAGCTGGGATTAGTTCATTTCCTTCACGGATGCTGGGTAGCCAGGGCAAGGTAGAAATCCCTTTGTGATGGGCCGGCTTTGTTGTAGTCCGTAACTGGGATTTGAGGCTGTCTAGAAGAGCATGTTTGTGTAAACTAATGAACCCATTTTCTTGCTCCCTTTATCCATCTCCTGATCTTTCTGCTCTCTTCTTCAGCAGTACCTTTTCCACTGGGTTAAATCAAAGTGCAAAGCTCTGGTTATCTGAGTGAGTTAGTGACCCTCAAGATACTTTATACCAGGGCAAATGGGATGCCATCAAACATCGGCTTTTGACCCTCGTTCTGTAAGGGGTTTACCTATTATGTGTGTGGATGGGTGCAGAAGAATGGATTCGTTAACGGAAGCAGAGCAAAGCCAAGCCATGTTCTAATGAGCCGCCATTTGGAGCTTTTATAAAGGTCTGTGGCGCTGCTTGTGGCTTCCAGATGGGCAAGGGTCACCCTTTTGTCTTCCTCATTTCTCCCCAGTCTCCTCTGGTCAGGATCAAGAGAGCAGTTTAATGGTGAGGACAAGGTCTGGGCCTGGATGCTCAGGTCCATGATGTCCCAGCTGTGCCTCAGGCTTGTGCGGGGACCGGATTGGGAATGGGGCTGTCTCCTCCCAGCCACGCAAAGACCAAAGCCATTGGGGGCCTGATACCAGGAGCTCAGGGGGTACCTTGGGTATGCAGGAGCCGGCAGGACGAGAGCAGATGGTGGTTTCCATTCAAAGCACATACTCTCTTGCACCCTTTGTCCCTTTCTGCCCGCAGCGGGAAGGACGGCGTTTCCAGCGGAGAGGAGCTGGCAGGATGCCTGTCCCCCTCTGCCTTTGGCAGCCCATGGGTTAGGAGCGTGTCACGGGAACCCGCGAGCGCGGAGCTGAGCTCCGGGCTGCTGACGCTCTGATTAATACTGCAGCAGGGCTTGTTATGCTGGAGAGGAACCTTTACTCCAGAGACATTAAATATTAATAGCAGCAATAGAGACACGGATAAACAAGAGCGAGTTATAAACTGTTCATTTTGAGGGCATCGGTGTTAACTCTGGCAAACTTGTGTTACAGCCAGCTCGGGAACATGGGCCAAAGGCTGGTGCTGCATTTAAATCCCTGGATTTCCACCTGTCCTTAGAGTTCCTGACTGTTTGCCCAGCTCTGCCATGCAGAGAAAACCCTTCCTGCCCACGATCAAGCCCCCGCAGCGAAGTGGCAAGGTCTTTAACCTGACACCGACGCTCTTGCTTGGTCTGAGCTGGGTCCGTGCAGTGTGTTTGCTCATTCCGCTTCAGCGCCGCTGCTCTGCTCAGGAGTTAGTTCCCCAGGTTCCTAGACAGCTGAAAACTTACCTTCAAAAAAATCAGGCATCTTTCAGCCTTGTATCCTGGATATTATAAAGTATCCAGGTGGGATCATGTCAGCGCATCAGGGATGCTTTGGCAGGACGAGATGGGCTGGTCTCAACTGGTGCTGAGAAGCTCTGCGTTGCTGGAGCTGTAGGTCTTCAATTCTCTCAATGGGACCTCTATATCCTGTGCCCAACACAGACCACCTTATTTATTCGAAAATCCTCCTGACGCACGGTGGTACTTTAAGAATCAGACAGGGTTTTGCGTGTTTAAAACTTACCACTTAATGGTGGAAATGTCTAAGGCTTTTGTGATAATAATACCAGGTGTGTGGGCTGGGCAATCATCGCATAACTCGAGGAGCTGGGCATATAGGAAAAACACTAAATATTTCCAGTGCAAAGTGAGAATCAGTAAAAAGCATTGTGTTTACTACTTAGATTAACCAGCTTTCAGATGAGAAATGATTGTAAACCCATATTTTAGTAATGCAAAGTATTATTGACTGAATTCAAAGTGCAATCATTTATAACATGTCATGTCAACGTTTTTACTGTAATTTCTAATACATTCTTCTTCCCAAGGGGGGGAACAGGGGAGACTGCTGCTGGCTGATGTGACTCACTGCAAGCAGCTGCATTTTGGTGTTTTGTATGTTTTTTGGGTGCGCTTTTTGGCAGCACCCCCATTATTTAGGGAGGAGCACTGGGACCCAGAATATATAGGGAGATTCAGAGGTGCATGAGCCTTTGGGCCAACCTGCCAGTCTTTAAGATGCCTCTTTGAACAAGCAGGTCCAGAAACTGCTTCTTGTTGAAGAATGCGAGGCTGGAGGGAGAGTTCCAGCTCCTCCTGCAAAGTAAGATGATGAAGGACTGATTGTGCAAAAACCACCTGGGCAATGACGTGATCATCTCGCTAGGTGACTTGGGAAACTCCAGTGAAGCAGAACCATGGAGCTGACCAGCTGTTGGCACGCAGAGCAAAAATAATAATAATTAATGTAAAAGTAAACAAAACCCAACCAATGGCTGCGGAGGGAAAAGAGCAATAAAATGAGCATCGCTCTGCCATCCAAAAGCTGACCAGTGGGGTTTAAAATCCCCTCTTAATAATGTATGCAGCAGCAAGGAAAATCAGACTGGGAATCTAAAAGTTTAATATTGGGAAAAAACTAGTCAAATAAATCTTTGTTTAAAAATTTGCTCCCCTTGTAAGAGAATTATATTAAGTTTCTTTTTTTTTTAATGCCATTGGGACAAATGCATAATTTAATCATTGGATTTTAGCATGGCCAGACTCAATATATTAAGGTGGCATTTGTACAGACCTTTTCAAGCATTAACAGATGGTGAAGAGAAGATACGGAGTTTTTTGGCTCAAGATGTAATTAGTCCATATACACGCGGTCCTTATACTGCTCGACTGGGTGGCACCACATGCTAAAGCACTGGTGAGATTTCTACATGCTCCTGGAGAATAAGTTAAAGGTGCTAGTTCCCTCCCTGGGTAGTCTATACAGTAAGTGGCT